>NC_141875.1:87988571-88298392 GCF_056163025.1 Triticum urartu
GAAGCAAGGCTTTTGCCCAGAGCCCTTCGCATCTCCACCTCATCGGGCACAGGGGAAGGGGCCCAACCATTGCCAAAGGAGACCACCGACATTGGAAGACCATGGTCGCTAGATCTAAGGGTTCGCCGGTCGAGCCGCAAAAGCACCAAAGAGACAAGTTCACGAACATCCAGCCACCACCACACCCTACGCACCACCACCACTGCGCACAACGACCAAAACCACCGCCGCACCAACAACATAGCTGCTGCCACCACACCGCCCGGCCACAGCCCTCGCGGAGCCACATGGGCCACGTGCGGAGCCCCCAAAAAAGCACGTCGGTACCCTAGCCCGCCGCGCCCGAATCCGGACAGAGTACCATTGGCTAGAGCCCCTAGAAGATCATTTCTCTCCTTTTCCTCGCCGGTGAAGGTGTGACGCCCCCGATTTGACCGTACACTAATCATGCACGCAAATGTGTACGACCAAGATCAGGAACTCACGGGAAGATATGACAACACAACTCTAGACACAAATTAAAATAATACAAGCTTTATATTACAAGTCAGGGGCCTCGAAGGCTCGAATACAAGAGCTCGATCATAGACGAGTCAGCGGAAGCAACAATATCTGAGTACAGACATAAGTTAAACAAGTTTGCCTTAAGAAGGCTAGCACAAACTGGGATACAGATCGAAAGAGGCGCAGGCCTCCTGCCTGGGATCCTCCTAAACTACTCCTGGTCGTCGTCAGCGGACTGCACGTAGTAGTAGGCACCTCCCGAGTAGTAGTAGTCGTCGTCGACGGTGGCGTCTGGCTCCTGGGCTCCAACGTCTGGTCACAGCAATCGAGTATAGAAAAGGGGGAAAAGAGGGAGCAAAGCAACCGTGAGTACTCATCCAAAGTACTCGCAAGCAAGGGACTACACTACATATGTATGCATTGGTATCAAATGGAATAAGGGTATCATATGTGGACTGAACTGCAGAAATCCGGAATAAGAGGGGGATAACTAGTCATGTAGAAGACTACGCTTCTGGTAACCTCCATCTTGCAGCAGGAGAAGAGAGTAGATGGTAAGTTCACCAAGTAGTATCGTGTAGCATAATCCTAACCGATGATCCTCCCCTCGTCGCCCTGTGAGAGAGCGATCACCGGTTGTATCTGGAACTTGGAAGGGTGTGTTTTATTAAGTATCCGGTTCTAGTTGTCATAAGGTCAAGGTACAACTCCAAGTCGTCCTATTACCGAAGATCACGGCTATTCGAATAGATTAACTTCCCTGCAGGGGTGCACCACATTTACCAACACGCTCGACCCCCTTTGTCCGGACACACTTTTCTGGGTCATGCCCGGCCTCGGAAGATCAACACGTCGAAGCCCTACCTAGGCACAACAGAGAGGTCAGCACGCCGGTCTAAATCCTATGGCGCAGGTGAAGGAAATATGCCCTAGAGGCAATAATAAAGTTATTATTTATTTCCTTATATCATGATAAATGTTTATTATTCATGCTAGAATTGTATTAACCGGAAACATAATACATGTGTGAATACATAGACAAACAAAGTGTCACTAGTATGCCTCTACTTGACTAGCTCATTAATCAAAGATGGTTATGTTTCCTAACCATGAACAAAGAGTTGTTATTTGATTAATGGGATCACATCATTAGGTGAATGATCTGATTGACATGACCCATTCCATTAGCTTAGCACCCGATCGTTTAGTATGTTGCTATTGCTTTCTTCATGACTTATACATGTTCCTATGACTATGAGATTATGCAACTCCCGTTTGCCGGAGGAACACTTTGGGTGCTACCAAACGTCACAACGTAACTGGGTGATTATAAAGGAGTACTACAGGTGTCTCCAAAGGTACATGTTGGGTTGGCGTATTTCGAGATTAGGATTTGTCACTCCGATTGTCGGAGAGGTATCTCTGGGCCCTCTCGGTAATGCACATCACTTAAGCCTTGCAAGCATTGCAACTAATAAGTTAGTTGCGGGATGATGTATTACAGAACGAGTAAAGAGACTTGCCGGTAACGAGATTGAACTAGGTATTTGGTATCGAATCTCGGGCAAGTAACATACCGATGACAAAGGGAACGACGTATGTTGTTATGCGGTCTGACCGATAAAGATCTTCGTAGAATATGTAGGAGCCAATATGGGCATCCAGGTCCCGCTATTGGTTATTGACCGGAGACGTGTCTCGGTCATGCCTACATTGTTCTCGAACCCGTAGGGTCCGCACGCTTAAGGTTACGATGACAATTATATTATGAGTTTATGCATTTTGATGTACCGAAGGTTGTTCGGAGTCCCGGATGTGATCACGGACATGACGAGGAGTCTCGAAATGGTCGACACATAAATATTGATATATTGGAAGCCTATGTTTGGATATCGGAAGTGTTCCGGGTGAAATCGGGATTTTACCGGAGTACCGGGAGGTTACCGGAACCCCCCGGGAGCTATATGGGCCTTAGTGGGCTTTAGTGGAAAAGAGAAGGGGCAGCCCAAGATGGGCCGCGCGCCTCCCCCCTCCCCTAGTCCTATTAGGACAAGGAGAGGTGGCCGGCCCCCCCTCTCTCTTTTCCCCCTCCGTGAATCCTATTCCAACTAGGATTGGGGGGGGGGAATCCTACTCCCAGAGGGAGTAGGACTCTCCTGGCGCGCCCTCCTTGGCCGGCCAGCCTCCCCCCTCTAGTCCTTTATATACGGAGGCAGGAGCACCCCAGAGACACACAAGTTGATCTTCGTGATCGTTCCTTAGCCGTGTGCGGCGCCCCCAGCCACCATAGTCCTCGATAATATTGTAGTGGTGCTTAGGCGAAGCCCTGCTGCAGTAGCACGTCAAGATCGTCACCACGCCGTCGTACTGACGGAACTCTTCCCCGACACTTTGCTGGATCGGAGTCCGGGGATCGTCATCGAGCTGAACGTGTGCTAGAACTCGGAGGTGCCGTAGTTTCGGTGCTTGATCGGCTGGATCGTGAAGACGTACGACTACATCAACCAAACGCTTCCGTTGTCGATCTACTAGGTATGTAGATCATACTCTCCCCTCTCGTTGCTATGCATCACATGATCTTGCGTGTGCGTAGGAAATTTTTTGAAATTACTACGAAACCCAACAGCAGGGGTCTGGGCCCATCGCACATTGCACACCTGCACGTTGCGTACGCGGCCGGTGAGCAAACCTAGCCTCCCTTATACAAGAGTAGGCGTTCTAGTCCAACCCGGCGCGCGCCGCTCAGTCGCTGACGTCACGAAGGCTTCGGCTGATACCATGACGTCGAGCGCCCATAACTGTCCCCGCGTAGATGGTTAGTGCGTATAGGCCAGTAGCCAGACTCAGATCAAATACCAAGATCTCGTTAAGCGTGTTATTTTGAAATAACCACGAACGCCGACCAGGGCCAGGCCCACCTCTCTCCTAGGTGGTCTCAACCTGCCCTGTCGCTTCGCCACAAAGATCCACACAGAGGGCTGTCGGGAAAGTATGTCCTTCCAGCCCCCAGTTCATGAATCAACCGCGGGTACTCCTCGAGCCAACCCGACTTTAGTCATCACATGTATCATGTATAAAGTATATAGTATATACCCGTGATCACCTCCCGAGTGATCACGACCGGATAGTATAGCATGGCAGACGGACAAGAATGTAGGGCCACTGATGATAAACTAGCATCCTATACTAAGCATTAGGATTGCAGGTAAAGGTAACAACAGTAGTAGTAAGGACAGGCTATGCATCAGGATAGGATTAACGGAAAGCAGTAACATGCTACACTACTCTAATGCAAGCAATATAGTACCGAGAGTAGGCGATATCTGGTGATCAAGGGGGGTGGCTTGCCTGGTTGCTCTGGCAAGAGAGAGGGGTCGTCAACACCGTAGTCGTACTGGATAGCAGCGGCGTCGGTCTCGGTGTCTAGCGAGAGAAGAGGGGGAAGAAACAATAAATATAATGCAAACAAATGCATGACGATGCATGACATGACAAAGCGTGATGCTAGGTGTGCCCTAACGCGGTACGAGTTGGTACCGGTGAAGGAGGAAAACATCCGGGAAAGTATTCCTGGTGTTTCGCATTTTCGGACAGCTGAACCGGAGGGGGAAAGTTGCGTGTTTTCTATGCTAGGGATGCGTGGCGGATGAACGGGCTGCGTATCCGGATTCGTCTCGTCGTTCTGAGCAACTTTCATGTACAATGTTTTTCCATCCGAGCTACAGTTTATTTTATATGATTTTTCAAAGATTAAAGCACTTTCAGAAACTATGGAAAATAACAGAAAAGAATTGTGATGTCAGCAGAGTGTCAGCATGACATCAGCAGGTCACAGACCCGCTGACCGGTCAAACTGACCAGTGGGTCCCACCTATCATAGAGAGTAGGGCTAACACAGGTTAACCTAAACTAACTAAGTTAATTAATTAGACGGAGCCCACCTATCAGTGTCTAATTGTGTTAATTAAATTAGCTTAATTAACTTCATTAATTAGGGGAGTGTAGGCCCCAACTGTCAGTTGCATGGGCCGGTCCAGTCAGCATGGTGGACCGGGTCAGCAAGCCGGCCGGGCCCCTGGGGCCCACGGGTCAGCGACCCAGGGGGTGGCCCCAGGCCGTCCACATTGGCGGACGGCGTTGGCACGCCGGCAGTGACCTCCAGGACGGCGGCGCGGCTCGACCACGGTCGGAAAATGGCCACCGGGGACCGTTTGGACCGCCGTGAGCACCTACAGGTGCAGGGGGCGGCATGCTTCAGCTGTTGCATTGGTGGGTTCGAGGGCTAGCCGGAGTGGTGCCGGCGACGAGCAGGGGCGGCGGCGGCGTTCGGTGGCTCAAGGAGAAGTGGGCTGTGGGGGCTCTTTTAGCGCGGAACCTGGTGTATTCGAACGCAGGCATCGCACCGCGTCAAACGATGGCGGTGGTGGCCGTTGAAACGGCCTGCGGCGTCGGCGACGGAGTCTAGCGACGGTGGCCGGAGCTCGAGCACGCGTGGAAGCTAACTACGGTACACAGGGAGGAGAAGGGAGAGGGGGGTTCGATGCGGCTACTCACTGGGCCCTGCAGGTGTGCACAAGTGGGCTGGGGGAAGCATGTCGTCACCGGAATCATCGCCGGAGTCGAAGATGGACATACGGGGAGAAGAGGTTGCCGGGCTCGTCTCGATGGCTCCCGGATCCAATGGCTTGGACCGGACGACGCGGAGGACGAAGGCGGAGCGCTATGTCATCGGGGCGAGACGAGGGGTCGACGGGGAGCGCGGGATCGATGGGCGCGCGGCAGCGGCTGCGCTCGGTGAGGGAGGAGAAGGGTGAGGGGGAGCGAGGGAGTGTGGTACTGGGGGCGCTAGGGTTAGGGGTTAGGTCGGAGGTGTAACGCCCTCGATGCGGCTATATCTCCCACGTGTCGAAGCATGACTTAGAGGCACCTGCAAAATAAAAAGAAGACTACCCCAAAAGCTACACAGATCCCCGATCATCCCAACTGGGCTCCACTACTGATCAACTGGAAAACGGAACAACATAAAGAACACGATCTTCATAGAGCTCCTCCTTGAGCTTGGTTGCGTCACCTGCACGATATCATCGGCACCTGCAAACTGGTTTTGGAAGTATCTGTGAGTCACGGGGACTCAGCAATCTCACACCCTCGCGATCAAGACTATTTAAGCTTATGGGTAAGGTAAAGGTATGATGTGGAGCTGCATCAAGCGACTAGCATATATGGTGGCTAACCTATTCGCAAAAGAGAGCGAGAAGAGGAGGCAAAAGCACGGTCGAACAACTATGATCAAGAAGTGATCCTAGAACAACCTACGTCAAGCATTACTCCAACACCGTGTTCACTTCCCAGACTCCGCCGAGAAGAGACCATCACGGTTACACACGCGGTTGGTGCATTTTAATTAAGTTAAGTTCAAGTCTTCTACAACTGGACATTAACAAATTCCCATCTGCCCATAACCGCGGGCACGACTTTCGACAGTTCAAATCCCTGCAGGGGCATCCCAACTTAGCCCATCACAAGCTCTCACGGTCAACGAAGGATATTCCTTCTCCCAGGAAGACCCGATCAGGCTCGGAACCCCGGTTACAAGACATCCTCGACAAAGGTAAAACAAGTCCAGCAACACCGCCCGAATGTGCCGACAAATCCTGATAGGAGCTGCACATATCTCGTTCTCAAGGCACACTCAGATGAACACTACGTACAACTAAAACCAACCCTCAAGTTTCCCCGAGGTGGCGCTGCAAGTGGCTCTGTTTTGGACCAACACTCAGAGGAGCACTGGCCCGGGGGGTTTAATAAATATGACCCTTGAGTCCGCGGAACCCAAGGGAAAAAGAGGCTAAGTGGCGAATGGTAAAACCAATGTTGGGCATTGCTGGAGGAGTTTTATTCAAGGCGAACTATCAAGGGGTTCTCATTATAACCCAACCGTGTAAGGAACGCAAAATCCGGGAACATAACACCGATATGACGGAAACTAGGGCGGCAAGAGTGGAACAAAACACCAGGCATAAGGCCAAGCCTTCCACCCTTTACCAAGTATATAGGTGCATTAAGATTAACAATATAATATTGTGATATCCCAACAAAATATCCATGTTCCAACATGGAACAAATATCCGTGTTCCAACATGGAACAAACTCCAATCTTCACCTGCAACTAACAACGCTATAAGAGGGGCTGAGCAAAGCGGTAACATAGCCAAACAACGGTTTGCTAGGACAAGGTGGGTTAGAGGCTTGTCTTAACAATATGGGAGGCATGATAAGCAAGTGGTAGGTATCGCAGCATAGGCATAGCAAAAGAGCGAGCATCTAGCAAGCAAAGATAGAAGTGATTTCGAGGGTATGGTCATCTTACCTGAGATCCCGCAAGGAAGAAGAACGAGTCCACGAAGAAGACAAACTGACGTAGTCGAACGGATCCTCATAAATGCGACGTTATCGGAACCAACCCAAAGAAGCAACACTGGAAAGAAGCACACAACATAGTAAACAACCAACACATGATCATGGCATGATATGCGGGATGCGGTATGTGATGCATGTGCATGATTTGGAAAGGAATGATAGAACCTGGCTTCAACTTGGAAATCCAAGAGTGCCATTGGAAAGGGGAGGTGATTTCGGTTGAAATCGATATAAAGATCACCGGAATCGGATGCACGGTTTGGAAATGGCAAGCAAAACAAATATGGCACCGGTCTGTGATAAACAGCAAGTAGCCATCTAAATGCATCAAGATAAATATGCTACAGCACTCAAACATGGCAACAAAATACATGGCAGGGATCCACTCGTGATGCTTGGCAAGAGATGAACACTGAGCTAAGGCTAATTCACTCCTTAACAGGTTCAAACAAGCATGGTAAAAGTGCAAATGATAACAGGTTACAGACTTAGAGAAATAACAACAAGCCAGAAATTTATCATCAGGAAGCAATGTTTAGGGCATGATAACTACATGCTACAGGAACATATCATGGCAAAGCAAGGCATGACATGAAGCTACTCAAAGCATATAACAAAAGTCCATTAGTGACCATAAGCCAAAAGGGATCATAAAATACAATTGCAAGCATGTGAACATAGCAAAAACATAAACAAATTCAGACTTAGTGAAAAACTGAAGCATGCAAAACAGTTAATGAGTAGGCATGTTTACGAGCTCGATGCACTCACTACGAGGCATTGCATGACAAACTAAGCATACACCCAGCAAACAAACATGGCATAGAAGCTAGACATGGCAAGAACAACAACATAGCATGCACGGATCAACAACAACAAGCTCGGCAAAATCGCTAAACATGTTAACAATCTGCCAGGAACATTTTATAGCAAAAGTAGAGCTCGATTGACTCAAGCTAGGGTGATCCATAAATGCAAACAAAGACACGGATGGATAGATCACCACAATATTAACAAAACATCCTTACTGACCATCCTCAAAAGAGGTACGGATCACTAGGAAACAACATGAACATATGGCATAAAAATAAAGACAGGGCAAGGACTTAGAATAATCCTAAGTCCCTGAAATCAGCATCATCGAGTAAGCTACTTTGCATGCTTGTGCTAGTCACCACAAAGATCACAAAAATACATGGCATACACCCCTGTAAAGATGGCATGGCATTTAACAAAACACATGTAGAGCTCAGGATCATAGCATGCACACATTAATCATGGCAAAAATGACAAAAGGCCATTTGCTGAAACAGATCTGACATATTCATCACATAGCCCTCTTCCAACAGCATTTCGAGCATCAGGATGAGCTCAAATGAAAATGATGCAATGGGATGAAATGATTTACTCGTTGAGACGAACATTTTGATATGCTACACACACAAATCGGAGCTACGGATGCAGAGTTATGGCATGTCAAAGATTGCAAAAAAAATATAACTGGAGAGGGAAAAAGTCAACCTCGAGAGTGGATCTGAGATCTAGGGTTTCGGGCCGGCACTGTAGCTTCACGGATCTCGCCGGAAAAGATCTCGTCGACGCCGGGGAAGGAGGCCGGAGCTCTGGGCGAGGTGGCCGGAGGAGCTCGCCGGGGATCGGGGCGGCGAGGCGATGCACGGCGGAGGGCGGCCTCCGGTGAGTTCGGTCGCCGGACTTGGAGCGGCCGGTGGTGGTCGGTTGGCGCACGGCGCCGGCGGAGCAGTGACGAGGTTCGGCGGTCGGCGCGGAAGAAGAAGGCGGCGGGCTTCGGCTTGAGGCGACGCGGCCAGGCGGCGGGCGGCGTCGGGGCGAAGGAGGCGGAGTCGGGCCGCGGGGGCTCTCCCTGGGCCTCGCGGGCCGCGGCGGTGGGGAGGTCGGCACGCCACGTGGCTGTAGGCGGTTGGCGGCGGGGTACGTTCGGCGCGGGCGGACGTTGCCCGGCGGCGGCGCAAGCGAAATTTTAGGGTTTCGGGGGAAGAAGATCCGGGATTTTGGGGAGGGGGTCTATTTATAGAGGTAGGAGGAGCTAGGAAGCTCCGAATGAGGTGCGGTTTGCGGCCACGTGATCGTGATCGAACGATCTAGATGATGGGAAAGGTTTAGGTGGGTTTTGGGCCAGTTTGGAGGGGTGTTGGGCTGCAACACACATGAGGCCTTTTCGGTCCCTCGGTTAACCGTTGGAGTATCAAACGAAGTCCAAATGGTACGAAACTTGACATGCAGTCTACCGGTAGTAAACCAAGGCCGCATGACAAGTCTCGGTCTAATCCGAAAACGTTTAACACCCGCACACGAAAAGAGGTAGAAAGGGACACCGGGTGACATAGGAGTGCCGGATTGCAAAACGGACAACGGGGAAAATGCTCGGATGCATGAGACGAACATGTATGCAAATGCAATGCACATGATGATATGATATGAGATGCATGACACGCAAGCAATGACAAGGCAACAACAGCGAATAACTGGAAGACACCTGGCACATCGATCTCGGGGTGTTACAACACTCCACCACTACGAGAGGATCTCGTCCCGAGATCTAGAATGGCACCGGAGGGAAAACGGAAGAGAAAGCGAAGAGGTAAAACTAAGTTGCTTCTTTGACAAATGAGTGAAACCAAAGAACCTTGAAAAGGTTGAGCAAATTGACAGAAATAAAGCAACGGAGAAGAACAAAGTTGAAAATACTCCGTTAGGAAAAGGAACAAGGAAGAACAAATTCGAACAGCACTCCGGTTGGAAAGATATGCAAGGCTTGGTAAAATGAAAGAACTTGAGCAAAATGGCACAACACTCCGGTTAAATGGATAAGCATGAAAAGAACAAGGTCCTGACAAGAACAAGAAGAAGGGTTGAAGAGAGCAACAACACAATGCCTCCGGGAGAAATGAAAGAATGGAATTAAAGGAACGGGGAACAAAACAACATCTTGTACCTCCAATGAGCTTACAAAGGCATCTTAAGGAGAAGGGTCGAACGGAGTTGTTGGAAAACAAAAAACGAAAAGAACAAGGTTGTAGTGGGCTCATGGAAAACATCTCAAAATTATTAGTTGAAATACTGCCACTAACGGAAAACAATAGATTGGATAGATATGAGCAAGAAGACGAGAAACTTATTTCACCGGTAAGATAGATGAAGAACTTGGATCATTTATAAGCACCATAAATTTCAACAATCCTTAAGGAAGTCTTTAGGTGAAATATAACCCAAGATAACTCCAATGAAGAGATTGATGGGTTTACAATAACTCATTCTCGATAACTTGTGAAACATGAAACATGAACTCAAATTATCAAGAATGACATAATACCACCTCAAAAGATAAGGGAGAACAATTGCACTCTGAATTACAAGATGGAGAATGCTTGAGCTCCTCTGAAAAGAATCTTGATGAACGCTTTGAGAAAGAATTAAATCCTTGATGAACCCTCATGTAGAACCTTCATGAAGACCTCCGGTAATAAAAGAATGATCAAACGAAAGGAAAGAGAAGTTGAAAACACTAGGTGAATCCTTGCAATGATTAGATGGATCTTCGTGATGAAATAAATTGAGAGAGCTTGGAACTCCGGAAAAGAAAAGATGAAACAAGTGAAACCGAGAATTTGATGGACCTCCGGAATAAAGAATTAATCATTTGGGTGAATCAAGAATAAGAATTATGTTATGCTCATCCTTCACCAATTTAATTGATAAGGATTCGGCATACTACTTATTCTCGTAGAAAGGATTAAGATAGATATATCGCAAACTTGAAGAGGCCTTCGATGATCCACCGGTAGGATTGAAACAACTAATACATTGATAAGATAACAAAGGAAGAGAAATCTTGAATGAACCACCGTAAGAATTGAAAATGAACCGAGAAAAGATAAAGAAACACCGGGAAGAATTAGCAAAAGAACGAAGAAGCTTGCTAGGATTTAGATACATGAGAACGAAGAGATCATGAACTGAATAGAGAATATATGAGCGATGCACCGGTAAGATTTGAGAATGATAACTGCTAGCTGAGAATGAATAAGTCTTCTGAAATGATGGGCTCCGGAGAATCAAATTGAAAAGAATCTTGAATTGCTCTGGATGGGCGAATAGAATTTTCACAATCAATAACAATTATGAGAGGATGGCCTCGAACTAGAACCACGAATCTTTGAGAGAACGGATAAGATATGGAGGTAAAACTCTTCTTCGGTCTTCAAATGTTGAGAATGACGATGAGAAACACCACCATGAATTTTTGAGATACTCCTGGAGAATCAAAACGAAGAGGTTGAGCCAACGATGAAAAGAAATTGAGAGATCTTGGAGAAACACATCTGACTGATGAAAATTCATTCTTACGTCAAACTTTGAAATGAATTTGAGAATAACTCCGGGAAGAATTAGAAGAGTCAGGTAAGATCCTGGGAAAAGACCTGTGGGTTAGGGCCCACTTAAAACAAACACCGTTACACAATTGCTTGAAAAGAGAGATTGCACCGGTTGAATTAAGTTGCTTGTATGAGACAACAACCTCGATATAGCTTAAATGAATTAGCAAAGGAAACGCGAATCTTATGAGATATCTTCAGCACCCTGGAACAAATGAATAGCAAGTGGGGAGTGGTTAAGATGTGCACCGGCATAAGAAAACATTGAAACGATGAAAGGATATGATCAACAAAGCTTGAATTGGATCCAACAGAGAAGAAAACAAACAAAGAATGATGAGCTTGTAAAGAATATTCATGAGAATCCCCGGATACGAACATTGAAAGAAAAGAATGGAGAGACTTCCATCGATAAAATGGATACTTGAATAAGAAATCTGAGTCTTGAAGAAAAAGGGTTGGGTGGGCGAGAAAACAAAGGCAAACTTGGGGACAGATGAAACGAAGAACGTTGAGAAGACTTGAGTTGATCTTGCGGATGTTGAAATGATCGGATCCACTTGAAGCGAGACACACCGGTTCAAAACAAATTGAGATGGCAAACTCGATGATCAAGAAGGATTTGTATTCGCATAGCAATATGAGAACACCATTTAGGGAAGGTATGGAATCAACATTTGACTTCGAAGCAACTCGAATACCACAATCAAAACAAAAAACAAAGGATTGGCTTGCAGAATAAGCCGGAACAAACATATGATAAAGATTTCGTTCGAAGTTTTCGTGGTGGGTCCCACACTGGCTCGATCGTACAGCACCATCATGTACAAGGCAGTGCACATGACATACGAAGCGTCCCCGAGTAAGCATAGCCAAGGACTCTTTAAGACACAACGAGACCATTGTAAAACCAACCGTGGATAGGCGGACCACTAGACGTCGAACCCCAATTTCATATCATACATCTGTCGGAAAGATATCCTAAGAGCTACTTGAATTCCCACTTATAAACTCCCGAAACTTTCCCGGTTATGCAATCAGGTGTTGGGGATACAGGGGAAGCATAATATCTCACCCAAATCTAGCAAATCCTACATCCAGTTGTATCCATCCTTCAACAAATAACCAAGAAACCTTCGGAAATCGTTTACCTCTGTTGGGGATCGTAGCAGAAATTTAAAATTTTCTACGCATCACCAAGATCAATCTATGGAGTAATCTAGCAACAAGGGGAAGGGGAGTGCATCTACATACCCTTGTAGATCGCTAAGCGGATGCGTTGCAAGAACGCGGATGAAGGAGTCGTACTCGCAGCGATTCAGATCGCGGTTGATTCCGATCTAAGCGCCGAACAACGGCGCCTCCGCGTTCATCACACGTGCAGCCCGGTGACGTCTCCCACGCCTTGATCCAGCAAGGGGAGAAGGAAAGGTTGGGGAAGACTCCGTCCAGCAGCAGCACGACGGCGTGGTGGTGGTGGAGGAGCACGGAACTCCAGCAGGGATTCGCCAAGCACTACGAGAAACGAGGAGGGAGAGAGGTAGGGCTGCGCCAACATGGGAAGAACTTCGTGTGTTGGGCTGCCCCTTTGCCTCCACTATATATAGGGGAGAGGGAGGGCTGCGCCCCCACCTAGGGTTTCCACCCAAGGGGTGGCGGCAGCCCCAATCCCCATCTGGGGTGGTGGCCAAGTGGGGGGGAGAGGGAGGCACACCAGGCATGGGCCTTAGGGCCCATCTGCCCTTAGGGTTTGCCCCCTCTTCTCTCTAAGCGCATGGGCCTTGGTGGGGAGGCGCCCCAGCCCACCTAGGGGCTGGTCCCTTCTCACACTTGGCCCATGTATGCCTCCGGGGCCCGTGGCCCCTCTCGGTGGACCCCCGGACCCCTCCGGTGGTCCCGGTACACTACCGGTGATGCCCGGAACACTTCCGGTGGCCAAAACCATACTTCCTATATATCAATCTTTACCTCCGGACCTCCTCGTGACGTCCGGGATCTCATCCGAGACTCCGAACAACATTCGGTAACCGCGTACATACTTTCCCTATAACCCTAGCGTCATCGAACCTTAAGTGTGTAGACCCTACGGGTTCAGGAGTCATGCAGACATGGCCGAGACAACTCTCCGGTCAATAACCAACAGTGGGATCTGGATACCCATGTTGGTTCCCACATGCTCCACGATGATCTCATCGGATGAACCACGATGTCAAGGATTCAATCAATCCCGTATACAATTCCCTTTGTCTATCGGTATGATACTTGCCCGAGATTCGATCGTCGGTATCCCGATACCTTGTTCAATCTCGTTACCGGCAAGTCTCTTTACTCGTTCCATAACACATCATCCCGTGATCAACTCCTTGGTCACATTGTGCACGTTATGATGATGTCCTACCGAGTGGCCCCAGAGATACCTCTCCGTTTACACGGAGTGACAAATCCCAGTCTCGATTCGTGCCAACCCAACAGACACTTTAGGAGATACCCGTAGTGCACCTTTATAGCCACCTAGTTACATTGTGACGTTTGGCACACCCAAAGCACTCCTACGGTATCCGGGAGTTGCACAATCTCATGGTCTAAGGAAATGATACTTGACATTAGAAAAGCTTTAGCATACGAACTACACGATCTTGTGCTAGGCTTAGGATTGGGTCTTGTCCATCACATCATTCTCCTAATGATGTGATCCCGTTATCAATGACATCCAATGTCCATGGTTAGGAAACCGTAACCATCTATTGATCAACGAGCTAGTCAACTAGAGGCTTACTAGGGACATGGTGTTGTCTATGTATCCACACATGTATGTGAGTTTCCTATCAATACAATTCTAGCATGGATAATAAATGATTATCATGAACAATGAAATATAATATAATAATAACTAATTTATTATTGCCTCTAGGGCATATTTCCAATAGTCTCCCACTTGCACTAGAGCCAATAATCTAGTTCACATCGCCATGTGATTAACACTCACAGGTCACATCGCCATGTGACCAACATCCAAAGAGTTTACTAGATTCAATAATCTAGTTCACATCACTATGTGATTAACACTCAATGAGTTCTGGGTTTGATCATGTTATGCTTGTGAGAGAGGTCGTAGTCAACGGGTCTGCCATATTCAGATCCCTATGTATTTCGCAAAACTTTATGTCATATCGTAGATGATGCTACCACGTTCCACTTGGAGCTATTCCAAATTGTTGCTCCATTATACGTATCTGGTATCTCTACTCAGAGCTATCCGGATAGGTGTCAAGCTTGCATCGACGTAACTCTTTACGTCGAACTCTTTATCACCTCCATAACCGAGAAACATTTCCTTATTCCTCTAAGGACAATTTTGACCGCTATCTGGTGATCCATTCCTAGATCTCCTTTGTACCCTCTTGCCAGACATGTGGCAAGGCACACATCTGGTGCGGTACTCAGCACAGCATACTGTATAGAGCCTATGACAAAAACATAGGGGACGACCTTCGTCCTTCCTCTTTCTTCTGCTGTGGTCAATCTTCGAGTCTTACTCAACTTCACACCTTACAACTCAGGTAAGAACCCCTTCTTTGACTGATCTATTTTGAACTCCTTCAAAAACATGTCAAGCTGTGTGTTCTTTGAAAGTATCATCAGGCGTTTTGATCTATTTCTATAGATCTTGATGCCCAATATGTAAGCAGCTTTATCTAGGTCTTCCTTTGAAAATCACTCTTCAAACAACCGTTTATGCTTTCCATAAATTCTACATTATTTCGAATCAATAATATGTCATCCACATATACTTATCAGAAATGTCATAGTGCTCCCACACACTTTCTTGTAAATACAAGTTTCTAGCAAACATTGTATAAACCTAAAAGCTTTGATCACTCCATCAAAGCATATATTCCGACTCCGAGATGCTTGCTCTAGTCCATAGAAGGATTGCTGGAGCCAGCATACCTTTTAGCATCCTTTGGATCGACAAAACCTTTTATTGTATCACATACAACTTTTTCTTATGAAAACTGGTAAGAAAACTTGTTTTGACATCCATCTGTCAGATTTCATAATCGAAAAATATAGCTAATGCTAACATGATTCCGACGGACTTAAGCGTGCTACGGGTGAGAAATTATCATCATAGTCAACTCCTTGAACTTGTGAAAAGACTCTTTCCCACAAGTCGAGCTTCATAGACGGTAACATTACCGCCCACGTCCGTCTTCTTAAAGATCCATTTATCTCAATGGCTTGCCGATCAACAGGCAAGTCCACCAAAGTCCATACTTTGTTCTGATACATGGATCCTTTCTCAGATTTCATGGCTTCTAACCATTTGTTGGAATATGGGCCCACCATCGCTTCTCCATAGCTCATAGGTTCATTGTTGTCTAACAACATGATATCTAAGACAGGATTACCATACCACTCAGGAGTAGTACATATCCTTGTCGACCTATGAGGTTCGATAGCAACTTGATCCGAAGATTCATGATCACTATCATTAACTTCCTCTT
This sequence comes from Triticum urartu, assembly GCF_056163025.1. Lineage (NCBI taxonomy): Eukaryota > Viridiplantae > Streptophyta > Magnoliopsida > Poales > Poaceae > Triticum > Triticum urartu. Next base: position 88,004,419 of record NC_141875.1, read on the forward strand.
CAACAGACGTAGGCGCCACAAAAAACATCTTTCTGTGTTGCATCACTCTCTGGTTGAAGTAAAGGTTCGACAACCTCATCAAGCTCTATCTTCCTCCCACTCAATTCTTTCGAGAGAAACTCCTTCTCGAGAAAGGACCCATTCTTAGCGACAAACAATTTGCCCTCGGATCTAAGATAGAAGGTATACCCAACTGTCACCTTTGGGTATCCTATGAAGATGTGTTTGTCCGCTTTTGGGTTCGAGCTTTTCCGGCTGAAGCCTTAAGCATCGCAGCCCCAAACATTAAGAAACGACAACTTTGGTTTCTTGCCAAACCAATGTTCATATGACGTCATCTCAACGGACTTATATGGTGTCATATCTAAAGTGAATGCAGCTGTCTCTAATGCATAACCTCAAAATAATAGCGGTAGATCGGTAAGAGACATCATAGATCGCACCATATCTCATAAGGTTCGATTACGACGTCCGGACACACCTGTGATGTTCCAGGTGGCTTCAACTGTGGAACAATTCCACAATGTCTTAAGTGATTGCCAAACTCATAACTCGGAAAATCCCCTTTGATCAGATCGTAGGAACATGATCTTCTTGTTATGATGATTCTTAACTTCACTCTAAAATCGCTTGAACTTTTCAAACGTTTCAGACTTGTGCTTCATTAAGTAAATATACCTATATCTACCCAAATCGTGAGTGGAGATGAGAAAATGGTGATATCCACCGCACGCTTCAATTCTCATTGGATCACACGCATTAGCATGCATGATTTCCAACAAGTCACTTGCCCGTTTCATTGTACCTGAAAACTGGGTCTTAGTCATCCTGCCCATGAGGCATGGCTCGCATGTGTCAAGCGGTTCAAAATCAAGTGACTCCAAACATCCATCGATATGGAGTTTCTTCATGCATCTTACGCCAATATGACCTAAGCGGCAGTGCCACAAGAAAGTGGAACTATCATTATTAACTCTACATCTTTTGGCGTGAACATGTGTATTACCACGACCGAGATTCAATGAACCATTCACATAGGGTGCATGACCATGAAAGTTATTATTCATGTAAACAGAATAACCAGTATTCTCTAACTTAAATGAATAACCGTATTGCAATGAACATGATCTAATCATATTCATGCTCAACGTAGACACCTGATAACATTTATCTAGGTTCAATACTAATCCCGAAGGCAGATGGAGCGTGCGATGGTGATCTCATCAACTCTGGAAACACTTCCAACACACATCGTCACCTCGCCCTTAGCCAGTCTCCGTTTAGTCCGTAGCTTTTTCTTCAAGTCACCAATAATAGCAACTGAACCAGTATCCAATACCGAGGTGCTACCAGGAGTACTAGTGAGGTACACATTAATAACACGTATATACTTTGTTGAAGTTGCCAGCCTTCTTATCTACCATGCATTTGGGGTAATTCCGCTACCAGTGACCGTTCCCCTTACAATAGAAGCACTTAGTCTCAGGTTTGGGTTCAACCTTGGGTTCCTTCACTGGAGCGGCAGGTGGTTTGCCATCCATGAAGTTTCCCTTCTAGCCCTTGCCCTTCTTGAAACCAGTGGTTTTGTTAAACCATCAACACTTGATGCTCCTTCTTGATTTCTACCTTTTGCGGTCTTAAGCACCGCGAACAGCTCCGGGATCAACTCCATCCCTTGCATGTCATAGTTCATCTCGAAGATCTAGTAGCTTAGTGATAGTGACTAGAGAACTCTATCAATCACTATCTTATATGGAAGTTTAACTCCCACTTGATTTAAGTGATTGTAGCATCCAGACATTCTAAGCACATGCTCACTAGTTGAGCTATTCTCCTCCATCTTGTTGGCAAAAGAACTTGTCAGAGGTCTCATACCTCTCAACAAGGGCATGAGCCTGAAATCCCAATTTCAGCTCTTGGAACATCTCATATGTCTTATGGCGTTCAAAACGTCATTGGAATCCCGATTCTAAGCCGTAAAGTATGGTGCACTAAACTATCAAGTAGTCATCAGGATGTGTCTGTCAGCTGTTCACAACCTCCACAGACGATGTTGTAGGGGTTTGCACATCGAGCGGTGCATCAAATATGTAAGCCTTCTGTCTAGCAGTGAGGACACTCCTCGGACTACGGACCCAGTCCGCATCATTGCTTACAATATCTTTCAACTTGGTCTTTCTCTAGGAACGTATTGAAACAGGGAGCTACAACGTGAGCTATTTATCTACAACATATTCGCAAAGACAATTTAGACTATGTTCATGATAATTGAGTTCATCTAATCAAATTATTTAATGAACTCCCACTCAGATAGACATCCCTCTAGACATCTAAGTGAAACATGATCCGAGTCAACTAGGCCATGTCCGATCATCACGTGAGACGGACTAGTCAACATCGGTGAACATCTTCATGTTGATCGTATCTTCTATACGACTCATGCTCGACCTTTCGGTCTTCCGTGTTTCGAGGCCATGTCTGTACATGCTAGGCTCGTCAAGTCAACCTAAGTGTATTGCGTGTGTAAATCTGGCTTACACCCGTTGTATTCGAACGTTAGAATCTATCACACCCGATCATCACGTGGTGCTTCGAAACAACGAACCTTCGCAACGGTGCACAGTTAGGGGGAACACTTTCTTGAAATTATTACGAGGGATCATCTTATTTGAGCTACCGTCGTTCTAAGCAAATAAGATGTAAAACATGATAAACATCACATGCAATCAAATAGTGACATGATATGGCCAATATCATTTGCTCCTTTTGATCTCCATCTTCGGGGCTCCATGATCATCGCTATCACCGGCATGACACCATGATCTCCATCATCGTGTCTTCTTGAAGTTGTCTCGTCATCTATTACTTCTACTACTATGGCTAACGCTTTAGCAATAAAGTAAAGTAATTACATGACGTTTTTGTTGACACGCAGGTCATAAATAAATAAGGACAACTCCTATGGCTCCTGCCGGTTGTCATACTCATCGACATGCAAGTCATGATTCCTGTTACAAGAACATGATCAATCTCATTCATCACATCCTTTTGGCCATATCACATCACACGGCATATGCTGCAAAAACAAGTTAGACGTCCTCTAATTGTTGTTGCAAGTTTTTACGTAGCTGCTATAGGTTTATAGCAAGAACGTTTCTTACCTACGCCAAAACCACAACGTGATATGCCAATTTCTATTTACCCTTCATAAGGACCCTTTTCATCGAATCTGATCCGACTAAAGTGGGAGAGACAGACACCCGCTAGCCACCTTATGCAACTAGTGCATGTCAGTCGGTGGAACCAGTCTCACATAAGAGTACGTGTAAGGTCGGTCCGGGCCGCTTCATCCCACGATGCCGCAGAATCAAGATAAGACTAGTAAGGGCAAGTAAATTGACAAAATCGACGCCCACAACAACTTGTGTTCTACTCGTGCATAGAAACTACGCATAGACCTAGCTTTGATGCCACTGTTGGGGATCGTAGCAGAAATTTAAAATTTTCTACGCATCACCAAGATCAATCTATGGAGTAATCTAGCAACGAGGGGAAGGGGAGTGCATCTACATACCCTTGTAGATCGCTAAGCGGAAGCGTTGCAAGAACGCGAATGAAGGAGTCGTACTCGCAGCGATTCAGATCATGGTTGATTCCGATCTAAGCGCCGAACAATGGCGCCTCTGCGTTCATCACACGTGCAGCCCGGTGACGTCTCCCACGCCTTGATCCAGCAAGGGGAGAAGGAGAGGTTGGGGAAGACCCCGTCCAGCAGCAGCAAGACGGCGTGGTGGTGGTGGAGGAGCGCGGAACTCCAGCAGGGCTTCGCCAAGCACTACGAGAGACGAGGAGGGAGAGAGGTAGGGCTGCGCCAACATGGGAAGAACTTCGTGTGTTGGGCTGCCCCTTTGCCTCCACTATATATAGGGGGAGAGGGAGGGTTGCGCCCCCACCTAGGGTTTCCACCCTAGGGGTGGCGGCAGCCCCAATCCCCATCTGGGGTGGCGGCCAAGTGGGGGGGAGAGGGAGGCGCACCAGGCATGGGCCTTAGGGCCCATCTGCCCTTAGGTTTGCCCCCTCTTCTCTCTAGGCGCATGGGCCTTGGTGGGGAGGCGCCCTAGCCCACCTAGGGGCTGGTTCCTTCTCACACTTGGCCCATGTATGCCTCCGGGGCCCGTGGCCCCTCCCGGTGGACCCCCGGACCCCTCCGGTGGTCCCGGTACACTACCGGTGATGCCCGGAACACTTCCGGTGGCCAAAACCATACTTCCTATATATCAATCTTTACCTCCGGACCATTCCGGAACTCCTCGTGACGTCCAGGATCTCATCCGGGACTCCGAACAACATTCGGTAACCACGTATATACTTTCCCTATAACCCTAGCGTCATCGAACCTTAAGTATGTAGACCCTACGGGTTCGGGAGTCATGCAGACATGGCCGAGACAACTCTCCGGTCAATAACCAACAGCGGGATCTGGATACCCATGTTGGTTCCCACATGCTCCACGATGATCTCATCGGATGAACCACGATGTCAAGGATTCAATCAATCCCGTATACAGTTCCCTTTGTCTATCGGTATGATACTTGCCCGAGATTCGATCGTCGGTATCCCGATACCTTGTTCAATCTCGTTACCGGCAAGTCTCTTTACTCGTTCCGTAACACATCATCCCGTGATCAACTCCTTGGTCACATTGTGCACATTATGATGATGTCCTACCGAGTGGGCCCAGAGATACCTCTCCATTTACACGGAGTGGCAAATCCCAGTCTCGTTTCGTGCCAACCCAACAGACACTTTTGGAGATACCCGTAGTGCACCTTTATATCCACCCAGTTACGTTGTGACGTTTGGCACACCCAAAGCACTCCTACGGTATCCGGGAGTTGCACAATCTCATGGTCTAAGGAAATAATACTTGACATTAGAAAAGCTTTAGCATACGAACTACACGATCTTGTGCTAGGCTTAGGATTGGGTCTTGTCCATCACATCATTCTCCTAATGATGTGATCCCGTTATCAACGACATACAATATCCATGGTTAGGAAACCGTAACCATCTATTGATCAACGAGCTAGTCAACTAGAGGCTTACTAGGGACATGGTGTTGTCTATGTATCCACACTGTATCTGAGTTTCCTATCAATACAATTCTAGCATGGATAATAAACGATTATCATGAACAATGAAATATAATATAATAATAACTAATTTATTATTGCCTCTAGGGCATATTTCCAACAACCTCAACCTTCGAAAAGCATCCGTTATACGAGTTATGGCAATACTCCTGAACTCCCGCCCCAGTACTGGGTGGCGTCGAGGTTATCTCACCAACAACTGCATAAAAGAGATTTTCGATGTCAGCGAAACTCAGGTATTCCAGAACTGCAACGATAAAATTGTGATGACAACACCTCGGAGCTCAGCTCCCCAGGACACTGCCACAACCCCTAAATGTCAGGAGGCACCAAGAACAATGTTCTCGTCACAAAACCATCGGAATGATTCCAAGATACCCGCGTGATCCTAAAAAAAGTTTAGTGAAATTTTTAGAAGAGAAGAGTCAAAACTCTACGTCAGGATGCCTCACCAGAGCGACGAAGGGACTGAGGAGTAAAAAGAATCCTACTCTCAGATATATATAATCCTAAATGACTCAAAACATTTTTCTAGACTCAACAACGCCAACGATCCGATCAAGCAGGGGCTCCTAAGGTCGGGGAAGGCTCTGATTACCAACTTGTAACGCCCTCGATGCGGATATATCTCCCACGTGTCGAAGCACGACTTAGAGGCATAACCGCATTGAAAGCAATGTCGCAAGTGAGGTAATCTTCACACAACCCATGTAATTGATACGTCTCCAACGTATCTATAATTTTTGATTGCTCCATGCTATATTATCTACTGTTTTTGACTATATTGGGCTTTATTTTCCACTTTTATATTATTTTTTGGGACTAACCTATTAACCAGAGGCCCAGCCCAGAATTGTTGTTTTTGCCTATTTCAGTGTTTCGGAGAAAAAGAATATCAAACGGAGTCCAAACAGAATAAAATCTTCGGGAACGTGATTTTCTCACTGAACATGATCCAGTAGACTTGGACCCTACTCCAGGGGGTCAAAGAGGAGGTCACGAGGGTGGGGGCGCCCCCCTAGAGCGCACCCCCTGCCTCGTGGCCCCTCGGTGCTCCACCGACGTACTCCTTCCTCCTATATATACATATGTACCCCCAAACGATCAGAACAGGAACCAAAAACCTAATTCCACCGCCGCAACTTTCTGTATCCATGAGATCCCATCTTGGGGCCTGTTTCGGAGCTCCGCCGGAAGAGGGCCGTCATCACGGAGGGCTTCTACATCATCATAGCCCCTCCGATGAAGTGTGAGTAGTTTACCTCAGACCTTCGGGTCCATAGTTAGTAGCTAGATGGCTTCTTCTCTCTCTTTGAATCTCAATACAAAGTTCTCCCCCTCTCTTGTGGAGATCTATTCGATGTAATCTTCTTTTTGCGGTGTGTTTGTTGAGACCGATGAATTGTGGGTTTATGATCAAGTCTATCTATGAATAATATTTGAATCTTCTCTGAATTCTTTTATGTATGATTGGTTATCTTTGCAAGTCTCTTTGAATTATCCGTTTGGTTTGGCCAACTAGATTGGTAGTTCTTGCCATGGGAGAAGTGCTTAGCTTTGGGTTCGATCTTGCGGTGTCCTTTCCCAGTGACAGAAGGGGCAGCAAGGCACGTATTGCATCATTGCCATCAAGGATAACAAGATGGGGTTTATTTCATATTGCATAAATTTATCTCTCTACATCATGTCATCTTGCTTAAGGCGTTACTTTGTTTTTAACTTAATACTCTAGATGCATGCTGGATAGCAGTCAATGAGTGGAGTAATAGTAGTAGATGCAGAATCGTTTCGGTCTACTTGTCACAGACGTGATGCCTATATACATGATCATGCCTAGATATTCTCATAACTATACTCAATTCTGTCAATTGCTCAACAGTAATTTGTTCACCCACCGTAGAATACTTATGCTCTTGAGAGAAGCCACTAGTGAAACCTATGGCCCCCGGGTCTATTCTCATCATATCAATCTCCATCACTTTAATCTTGCTTTTCTTTTTACTTTGCCTTTACTTTTTACTTTGCATCTTTATACCAAAAATACCAAAAATATTTTATCTATTAGATCTCACTCTTGTAAGTGACCGTGAAGGGATTGGCAACCCCTAATCGCGTTGGTTGCGAGTAGCTATCATTTTGTGCAGGTACGAGGGACTTGAGCGTGGCCTCCTACTGGATTGATACCTTGGTTCTCAAAAACTGAGGGAAATACTTACACTACTCTGCTGCATCATCCCTTCCTCTTCGGGGAAAACCAACGCAAGCTCAAGACGTAGCAAGAAGGATTTCTGGCGCCGTTGCGGGGGAGGTTCGCGCAAGTCAAGATTTGACTCCCGACAACAAGCCATTTCTGGCGCCGTTGCCGGGGAGTCTACGCAAAAAGTCAACATACCAAGTACCCATCACAATCCCTATCTCTCGCATTACATTATTTGCCATTTGCCTCTCGTTTTCCTCCCCCCCACTTCACCCTTGCCGTTTTATTCGCCCTCTCTCTCTCTATCCTCCCTCTCTATTTGCCTCTTTTGCCCACTTGCTTTTTGTTTGCTCATGTGTTAGATTGCTTGTTTGTCACGATGGCTCAAGATACTACCAAATTGTGTGACTTCACCAATACCAATAATAATGATTTCCTTAGCACTCCGATTGCTCCTCTTACCGATGCTGAATCTTGTGAAATCAATATTGCTTTGTTGAATCTTGTTATGAAAGATCAATTCGCCGGCCTTCCTAGTGAAGATGCCGCTACTCATCTGAATAGCTTCGTTGATTTATGCGATATGCAAAAGAAAAAAGATGTCGATAATGATGTCGTTAAATTGAAGTTATTTCCTTTTTCGCTTAGAGATTGTGCTAAAGCTTGGTTTTCGTCTTTGCCTAAGAATAGTATTGATTCATGGAACAAGTGCAAAGATGCTTTTATCTCTAAGTATTTTCCTCCCGCTAAGATCATCTCTCTTAGAAACGATATTATGAACTTTAAACAACTTGATCATGAACATGTTGCACAAGCTTGGGAGAGAATGAAATTAATGATATGTAATTGCCCTGCTCATGGTTTGAATTTGTGGATGATTATACAAAAATTTTATGCCGGATTGAATTTTGCTTCTAGAAATCTTTTAGATTCGGCCACGGGAGGCACTTTTATGGAAATCACTTTAGGAGATGCTACTAAACTCCTAGATAATATTATGGTTAATTATTCTCAATGGCATACTGAAAGAACTTCTAATAAAAAGTGCATGCGATAGAAGAAATTAATGTGTTGAGTGGAAAGATGGATGAACTTATGAAATTATTTTCTACTAAGAGTGTTTCTTTTGATCCTAATGATATGCCTTTGTCTACTTTGATTGAGAATAACAATGAATCTATGGATGTGAATTTTGTTGGTAGGAATAATTTTGGTAACAACGCTTATAGAGGGAATTTTAATCCTAGGCCATATCCTAGTAATCCTTCTAATAATTATGGGAATTCCTACAACAATTCTTATGGAAATTATAATAAGATGTCCTCTGATTTTGAATCTAATATTAAAGAATTTATTTCTTCGCAAAAGAATTTTAATGCTATGATTGAAGAAAAATTGCTTAAGATTGATGATTTGGCTAGGAATGTTGATAGAATTGCTCTTGAGGTTGATGCTTTGAAACTTAGATCTATTCCACCTAAGCACGATATCAATGAGTCTCTCAAAGCCATGAGAATTTCAATTGATGAGTGCAAGGAAAGAACCGCTAGGATGCGTGCTTCCAAAGATGCCTTTATTAAAGCGTGTTCCTCCAATTCCTATGAAAATAATGATGAAGATCTAAAAGTTATTGATGTGTCCCCTATTAAATCTTTGTTTTGCAATACGAATCTTGATGAAACTGAATATGATCTTCCTTTACCTAGAAGGCGTTCTAAAAATTCGGAGTATTTAGATCTTAATGATGAAATTGATGAAAGTGGGATTGAAAGAAATAAAAATCTAGATGTTGCTAAACCTACTATATTGGATTTCAAGGAATTTAATTATGAAAGTTGCTATTTAATTGATTGTATTTCCTTGTTGCAAACCATGCTAAATTCTCCACATGCTTATAGTCGAAATAAAGCCTTCACCGAACATATTGTTGATGCCTTGATGCAATCTTATGAAGAAAAACTTGAGTTGAAAGTTTCTATCCCTAGAAAACTCTATGATGAGTGGGAACCAACTATTAAAATTAAAATTAAAGATCATGAGTTTTATGCTTTGTGTGATTTGGGTGCTAGTGTCTCCACTATTCCCAAGACTTTATGTGATTTGCTAGATTTCCGTAATTTTGATGATTGCTCTCTAAATTTGTATCTTGCGGATTCCACTATTAAGAAACCTATGGGAAGAATTAATGATGTTCTTATTGTTGCAAATAGGAATTATGTGCCCGTAGATTTCATTGTTCTTGATATAGATTGCAATCCTTCTTTCCCTATTATTCTTGGTAGACCTTTCCTTAGAACGGTTGGTGCGATTATTGATATGAAGGAAGGGAATATTAGATTCCAATTTCCATTAAAAAAGGTCGTGGAACACTTTCCAAGAAATAAAATAAAATTGCCATATGAAACTATCATGAGAGCCACTTATGGATTGCCTACCAAAGATGGCAATACCTAGATCTATCCTCGCTTTTATGCCTAGCTAGGGGCGTTAAACGATAGCGCTTGTTGGGAGGCAACCCAATTTTATTTTTATTCCTTGATTTTTGCTCCTGTTTAGTAATAAATAAATTATCTAGCCTCTGTTTTGGTTGTGTTTTTTGTGTTTAATTAGTGTTTGTGCCAAGTAGAACCGTTGGGAAGACTTGGGGAAAGTCTTGTTGAACTTGCTGTAAAAAACAGAAACTTTAGCGCTCACGAGAACTGCTGTCATTTTTATTTGAAGAGTGATATTTAGTTAATTATTTTTGCAGATGATTAATAGATAAATTCCTCACGTCCAGCAATTTATTTTAGAATTTTTGGGTTTCCAGATCTTGCGCTAGCTACAGATTACTACAGACTGTTCTGTTTTTGACAGATTCTGTTTTTCGTGTGTTGTTTGCTTATTTTGATGAATCTATGGCTAGTAAAATAGTTTATAATCCATAGAAAAGTTGGAATACAGTAGGTTTAACACCAATATAAATAAAGAATGAGTTCATTACAGTACCTTGAAGTGGTCTTTTGTTTTCTTTCGCTAACGGAGCTCACGAGTTTTCTTCTTTAAGTTTTGTGTTGTGAAGTTTTCAAATTTTGGGTAAGGATTTGATGGATTATGGAACAAGGAGTGACAAGAGCCTAAGATTTGGGATGCCCATGGCACCCAAAGATAATCCAAGGACACCAAAAAGTCAAAGCTTGGGGATGCCCCGGAAGGCATCCCCTCTTTTCGTCCACTTCCATCGGTAATTTACTTGGAGCTATATTTTTATTCACCAACATGATATGTGTTTTGCTTGGAGAGTCTTGTATTATTTGTGTATTTGTTTGTTAGTATGCCACAATCATCCTTGCTGTACACACCTTTTGAGAGAGCCATACATGAATTAAAATTTGATAGAATACTCTATGTGCTTCACTTATATCTTTTGAGCTAAGTAGTTTTGCTCTATATGCTTCACTTATATCTTTTGAGCGTTATAATTTTGCTCTATGTGCTTCACTTAGATCTTTTAGAGCACGGTGGTGGATTTTTTTTAAATAAACTATTGATCTCTCATGCTTCACTTAAATTATTTTGAGAGTCTCTTAATAGCATGGTAATTTGCTTAATAATAATATGCTTGGTATTCAAGATTTGTGAAACTTTCTTTTGAGTGTGTTGAATACTAAGAAAAGATTGAAGCATGATAATTGTTTTGAGATATGGAGGTGATAATATTAAAGTCATGCTAGTTGAGTAGTTGCGAATTTAAAGAATACTTGTGTTGAAGTTTGTGATTCCCGTAGCATGCACGTATGGTGAACCGTTATGTGATAAAGTCGGAGCATGATTTATTTATTGATTGTCTTCCTTATGAGTGGCGGTCGGGGACGAGCGATGGTCTTTTCCTACCAATATATCCCCCTAGGAGCATGCGCATAGTACTTTGCTTTGATAACTTCTAGATTTTTGCAATAAGTATATGAGTTCTTTATGACTAATGTTGAGTCCATGGATTATACGCACTCTCACCCTTCCACCTTTGCTAGCCTCTCTAATACCGCGCACCTTTCGCTGGTATCATACACCTACCATATACCTTCCTCAAAACAGCCACCATACCTACCTATTATGGCATTTCCATAGCCATTCCGAGATATATTGCCATGCAACTTTCCACCATCTAGTTCATCATGACATATTCATCATTGTCATATTGCTTAGCACGATCATGTAGTTAACATAGTATTTGTGGCAAAGCCACCGTTCATAATTTTTTCATACTTGTCACTCTTGATTCATTGCATATCCCGGTACACCGCCAGAGGCATCCATATAGAGTCATACTTTGTTTTAGAATCGAGTTGTAATCATTGAGTTGTAAATAAATAAAAGTGTGATGATCATCATTTAATAGAGAATTGTTCCAAAAAAGGCCAAAGAAAAAAAGAAGGCCCAAAAAAAGGGCAATGCTACTATCTTTTTTTCCACACTTGTGCTTCAAAGTAGCACCATGATATAGCGAGTTTCATATATTGTGCTTCAAAGTAGCACCATGTTCTTCATATAGAGAGTCTCATATGTTGTCACTTTCATATACTAGTGGGAATTTTACATTATAGAACTTGGCTTGTATATTCCAATGATGGGCTTCCTCAAATTGCCCTAGGTCTTCGTGAGCAAGCAAGTTGGATGCACACCCACTTAGTTTCTTTTTGAGCTTTCATACATTTATAGCTCTAGTGCATCCGTTGCATGGCAATCCCTACTCACTCACATTGATATCTATTGATGGGCATCTCCATAGCCCATTGATACGCCTAGTTGATGTGAGACTATCTTCCCCTTTTTGTCTTCTCCACAACCACCATTCTATTCCACCTATAGTGCTATATCCATGGCTCACGCTCATGTATTGCGTGAAGATTGAAAAAGTTTTGAAAAAATTAGAGTATGAAACAATTGCTTGGCTTGTCATCGGGGTTGTGCATGATTTAAATACTTTGTGTGGTGAAGATAGAGCATAGCCAGACTATATGATTTTGTAGACATAACTTTCTTTGGCCATGTTATTTTGAGAAGACATAATTGCTTTGTTAGTATGCTTGAAGTATTATTATTTTTATGTCAATATAAACTTTTTTCTTGAATCTTTCTAATCTGAATATTCATACCACAATTAAGAAGATTTGCATTGAAATTATGCCAAGTAGCACTCTGCATCAAAAATTCTCTTTTTATCATTTACCTACTCGAGGACGAGCAGGAATTAAGCTTGGGGGTGCCTGATACGTCTCCAACGTATCTATACTTTTTGATTGCTCCATGCTATATTATCTACTGTTTTGGACTATATTGGGCTTTATTTTCCACTTTTATATTATTTTTGGAACTAACCTATTAACCGGAGGCCCAACCCAGAATTGCTATTTTTTGCTTATTTCAGTGTTTCAGAGAAACAGAATATCAAACGGAGTCCAAACAGAATAAAATCTTCGGGAACGTGATTTTCTCACCGAACGTGATCCAGGAGACTTGGACCCTACTCCAGGGGGTCAAAGAGGAGGTCACGAGGGTGCCCCCCTAGGGGGCGCCCCCTGCCTCGTGGGCCCCTTGGTGCTCCACCGACGTACTCCTTCCTCCTATATACATACGTACCCCCAAACGATCAGAACAGGAGCCAAAAACCTAAATCCACCGCCTCAACTTTCTGTATCCACGAGATCCCGTCTTGGGGCCTGTTCCGGAGCTCCGCCGGAAGAGGGCCGTCATCACGGAGGGCTTCTACATCATCATAGCCCCTCCGATGAAGTGTGAGTAGTTTACCTCAGACCTTCGGGTCCATAGTTAGTAGCTAGATGGCTTCTTCTCTCTCTTTGAATCTCAATACAAAGTTCTCCCCCTCTCTTGTGGAGATCTATTCGATGTAATCTTCTTTTTGCAGTGTGTTTGTTGAGACCGATGAATTGTGGGTTTATGATCAAGTCTATCTATGAATAATATTTGAATCTTCTCTGAATTCTTTTATGTATGATTGGTTATCTTTGCAAGTCTCTTCGAATTATCCGTTTGGTTTGGCCAACTAGATTGGTAGTTCTTGCCATGGGAGAAGTGCTTAGCTTTGGGTTCGATCTTGCGGTGTCCTTTCCCAGTGACAGAAGGGGAAGCAAGGCACGTACTGCATCGTTGCCATCGAGGATAACAAGATGGGGTTTATTTCATATTGCATAAATTTATCTCTCTACATCATGTCATCTTGCTTAAGGCGTTACTCTGTTTTTAACTTAATACTCTAGATGCATGCTGGATAGCGGTCGATGAGTGGAGTAATAGTAGTAGATGCAGAATCGTTTCGGTCTACTTGTCACGGACGTGATGCCTATATACATGATCATGCCTAGATATTCTCATAACTATGCTCAATTCTGTCAATTGCTCAACAGTAATTTGTTCACCCACCGTAGAATACTTATGCTCTTGAGAGAAGCCACTAGTGAAACCTATGGCCCCCGGGTCTATTCTCATCATATCAATCTCCATCACTTTAATCTTGCTTTGCTTTTTTACTTTGCCTTTACTTTTTACTTTGCATCTTTATACCAAAAATACCAAAAATATTTTATCTATCAGATCTCACTCTTGTAAGTGACCATGAAGGGATTGACAACCCCTAATCGCGTTGGTTGCGAGTAGCTATCGTTTTGTGCAGGTACGAGGGATACAAGCTTTATATTACAAGCCATGGGCCTCGAAGGCTCGAATACAAGAGTTCGATCATAGACGAGTCAGCGGAAGCAACAATATCTGAGTACAGACATAAGTTAAACAAGTTTGCCTTAAGAAGGCTAGCACAAACTGGGATACAGATCGAAAGAGGCGCAGGCCTCCTGCCTGGGATCCTCCTAAACTACTCCTGGTCGTCGTCAGCGGACTGCACGTAGTAGTAGGCACCTCCCGAGTAGTAGTAGTCGTCGTCGACGGTGGCGTCTGGCTCCTGGGCTCCAACGTCTGGTCGCAGCAATCGAGTATAGAAAAGGGGGAAAAGAGGGAGCAAAGCAACCGTGAGTACTCATCCAAAGTACTCGCAAGCAAGGGACTACACTACATATGTATGCATTGGTATCAAATGGAATAAGGGTATCATATGTGGACTGAACTGCAGAAATCCGGAATAAGAGGGGGATAACTAGTCATGTAGAAGACTACGCTTCTGGTAACCTCCATCTTGCAGCAGGAGAAGAGAGTAGATGGTAAGTTCACCAAGTAGCATCGTGTAGCATAATCCTAACCGATGATCCTCCCCTCCTCGCCCTGTGAGAGAGCGATCACCGGTTGTATCTGGAACTTGGAAGGGTGTGTTTTATTAAGTATCCGGTTCTAGTTGTCATAAGGTCAAGGTATGACTCCAAGTCGTCCTATTACCGAAGATCACGGCTATTCGAATAGATTAACTTCCCTGCAGGGGTGCACCATATTTCCCAACACGCTCGATCCCCTTTGTCCGGACACACTTTTCTGGGTCATGCCCGGCCTCGGAAGATCAACACGTCGCAGCCCTACCTAGGCACAATAAAGAGGTCAGCATGCCGATCTAAATCCTATGGCGTAGGGGTCTGGGACCATCGCCCATTGCACACCTGCACGTTGCGTACGCGGCCGGTGAGCAGACCTAGCCTCCCTTATACAAGAGTAGGCGTTCCAGTCGAACCCGGCGCGCGCCGCTCAGTTGCTGACGTCACGAAGGCTTCGGCTGATACCACGATGTCGAGTGCCCATAACTGTCCCTGTGTAGATGGTTAGTGTGTATAGGCCAGTAGCCAGACTCGGATCAAATACCAAGATCTCGTTAAGCGTGTTATTTTGAAATAACCGCGAATGCCGACCAGGGCCAGGCCCACCTCTCTCCTAGGTGGTCTCAACCTGCCCTGTCGCTTCGCCACAAAGATCCACACAGAGGGCTGTCGGGAAAGTATGTCCTTCCAGCCCCCAATTCGTGAATCAACCGCGGGTACTCCTCGAGCCAACCCGACTTTAGTCATCACATGTATCATGTATAAAGTATATAGTATATACCCGTGATCACCTCCCGAGTGATCACGGCCGGATAGTATAGCATGGCAGACGGACAAGAATGTAGGGCCACTGATGATAAACTAGCATCCTATACTAAGAATTAGGATTGCAGGTAAAGGTAACAACAATAGTAGCAAGGACAGGCTATGCATCAGGATAGGATTAACGGAAAGCAGTAACATGCTACACTACTCTAATGCAAGCAGAATAGTACCGAGAGTAGGCGATATCTGGTGATCAGGGGGGGGGGCTTGCCTGGTTGCTCTGGCAAGAGAGAGGGGTCGTCAACACCGTAGTCGTACTGGGTAGCAGCGGCGTCGGTCTTGGTGTCTAGCGAGAGAAGAGGGGGAAGAAACAATAAATATAATGCAAACAAATGCATGACGATGCATGACATGACAAAGCGTGATGCTAGGTGTGCCCTAACGCGGTACGAGTTGGTACCGGTGAAGGAGGAAAACATCCGGGAAAGTATTTCCAGTGTTTCGCGTTTTAGGACAGCTGAACCGGAGGGGGAAAGTTGCATGTTTGCTATGCTAGGGATGCGTGGCGGACGAACGGGCTGCGTATCCAGATTCGTCTCGTCGTTCTGAGCAACTTTCATGTACAAAGTTTTTCCATCCGAGCTACGGTTTATTTTATATGATTTTTCAAAGATTAAAGCACTTTCAGAAACTATGGAAAATAACAGAAAAGAATTGTGACGTCAGCATGGTGTCAGCATGACATCAGCAGGTCAACAGACCCGCTTACTGGTCAAACTGACCAGTGGGTCCCACCTGTCATAGAGAGTAGGGCTAACATAGGTTAACCTAAACTAACTAAGTTAATTAATTAGACGGGGCCCACCTATCAGTGTCTAATTGTGTTAATTAAATTAGCTTAATTAACTTTGTTAATTAGGGGAGTGTAGGCCCCAACTGTCAGTTGCATGTGCTGGTCCAGTCAGCATGGTGGACCGGGTCAACAAGCCGGCCGGGCCCCTAGGGCCCACGGGTCAGCGACCCAGGGGGTGGCCCCAGGCCGTCCATGTTGGCGGACGGCGTTGGCGTGCCGGCGGCGACCTCCAGGACGGCGGCGCGGCTCGGCCACGGTCGGAAAATGGCCATCGGGGACCGTTTGGACCGCCGCGAGCACCTACAGGTGCAGGGGGTGGCATGCTTCCAGCTGGTGCATCGCTGGGTTCGAGGGCTGGCCGGAGTGGCGCCGGCGACGAGCAGGGGCGGCGGCGGCGTTCGGTGGCTCAAGGAGAAGTGGGCTGTGGGGGCTCTTTTGGCGCGGAACCTGGTGTATTCGAACGCGGGCATCGCACCGCATCGAACGGTGGCAGCGGTGGCCGTTGAAACGGCCCGCAGCGTCGACGGCGGAGTCTAGCGACGGTGGCCGGAGCTCGAGCAAGCGTGGAAGCTAACTACGGTACACAGGGAGGAGAAGGGAGAGGGGGTTCGATGCGGCTGCTCACTGGGCCCTGCAGGTGTGCACAAGTGGGCTGGGGGAAGCGTGTCGTCACCGGAATCATCGCCGGAGTCGAAGATGGCCGTACGGGGAGAAGAGGTCGCCGGGCTCGTCTCGGTGGCTCCCGGCTCCAATGGCTTGGACCGGACGACGCGGAGGACGAAGGCGGAGCGCTACGTCATCGGGGCGAGACGAGGGGTCGACGGGGAGCGCGGGATCGACGGGCGCGCGGCAGCGGCTGCGCTCTGTGAGGAGGGAGAAGGGTGAGGGGGAGCGAGGGAGTGTGGTACTGGGGGCGCTAGGGTTAGGGGTTAGGTCGGAGGCGACCTAGTAGGCGATGGGGGAGCGGCGGATGGCCGACGCGTGGTCATCCATGGCCGCAGGCGGTCGAACGGCGGCCATCGCGCCTCAGGTGAACAGAGGTAGGGGGTGACCCATTAGGTGGGCTGGGTTGTGTTGTGCACTGGGCCTTTGCACTATGCACTTAGGCCCAGTGCACAGTGAGTCTTCTTTTCCTTTCTTTTATTTCTATTTTCCCTTTTATTTTATTCTGTTTATTTAGTTCTCCTCTACTTTGCCTTTAGTTTAGATAGAAAATGAATTTTGGTGAACATGAAACTTGGCACATAAATATTGGGTCATATAATTGAGTTGCCCACGAAATTTCAAGTCATTTTGAAAAGTATTAATATTTGTTTACTTTTAAAAGGTTAATTTAAATGTTGTTTGTTCCTGTTTTAATTATCTTAGAGGCATTTAAACATTCCCAAAATGTTGTTTATTGTTTGTTAATTTGTTAGTGAATATTTACAACCTTTTGAACATTTTTAATTCACTGCTTTATGAAATTATAATCTGACTTGTTATTTTGAATTTGAATTTGATCTTAGTTTGAGACGAGTGAGGTTTAGCAAGAGTAATAGTAGTGACATGACATCATTAACAGAGGATTATTGTAGCTTAATTATCCGGGCGTCACAGAAGGTTTTGAAAGTACACACAATCTCTTGGTGGTTTTGGTAATTCATGTCAACATACATTTCCTTGGACTAATGATTTTCTTGAGTACATCCATGAATAGTCTCTTTAGTTACAACTTGGGAACTGAAGATGAAACCCCACAAAATGCTAAGGACAAGTGTTGGCCAAGCCTCTAGACTTCATTTTATATTTAAGTGATCCAAGACCACATTGAGTCTATAGGTATTGTTGGAGCTGTGTCGAATATTGTGTACAAGATAGGTTACAGTTGGACTCTGAGTTGTATTGTGTTTAGATAGGATATGGAGTCGGGTCCTAATAGGACACTTGTATCCTAGGCCTCTCTTATATAGTGAGCGTAGACACACGATGTAACCTACGCCAACATAATAGCACAGGCGCGCAAGGGGGAGCCGGCGGCGTGTGCCGGCGCTCGGGTGGCCGGTGTGCGTTATTGTGACGGTGTCACGGGGAGGAGCGCCCGTAGTCAGGCCCCGGGGATGTAGTCATGATGGTGAACGTCGTTAACAAATCTCGATGTCGTGCTCTTGTGATTGCTTGGTCCTTGGATAATTGACGATATACCTCGAATTTATTTTAACAAGTGGTACCATGAGCTAGGATGTTCGGAGGTTGATATGGATCATTGAGCTAGAGGAAGGAAGGAAGCGTTGACGGAAGACTGCAGGAAGCAATCCTGATACGGGATTAGTCATCGGCGAGTTAGGATGCAGAGCAGATGTATTGGTCGTCTTGTGATCTTCGGTGAAGCAAATGGAAGCGAGCAGCAGAATCGGCGAGTTCGATAGTACAAGGCGAACGACACGGAAATTGGAAATCATGGCAGAGGCTGGCGGCGCGTGGCAGGCGGTGGCAGCAGCACAAGACACACAATAGGGCGTTACGGCGGCGTGTACGCAGAGGTTCGTCTCGCGGGCAGAGGTCCAAAGCGCGTGCGTGGGCGCCGGTAAGGGAAGGCCTATGTGGCCTTATCCAGTACGGAAGCTGCAAGGCGTGGTGCTGGCCGAGGCGAGGCTGGCCGAGCGGGCCATGTCAGGCGTGGCCTAGAGATGCGTGGGTGGTGCAGGCCGAGATCGATTCCATGTGGCACCGGATTTGTTTTAGACCAAAAGGAGGACCGAGTCCTCGTGTACAACACGGACGGAGGCAGCATCAGATCAATCGGCAGAAAGGAAATCCATCAAGCGATACGTACTAGCTGGGACATTGACAAGGCAAAAATCTAGCATTCGGAGTTGTGAGAAGACCAGAGGGTGTTTTTGCGTTGATAGCTTGGATTATTTTCACACAGTCAGTCGTACAAAGAACTATGACACGAACGGGTATCTAGTTTGGGGTGGAGAAGTTCACGGAACTGAAAACCTTGCGTTATGAAAGACAGGGTGAAAGATTTGTTGGCATAATAAGAATGTTTGAAGGCGTTGCGGGAAGTCATGTCAGCTAAGATGGAATATCATGTGATGGATGAAAATTTGCGGAAGACGATTTGGGAGCCTCGAGCGTGTCATGCAGTCGAACAAGTTCGGCTTGGTCGGACTAGTCAGTCTGATGGATCGACGCAAATCGGTTGGTACAGAAGACAGTGGTGAGATCGGCAACGACGATATAGGAGCGTGATGCTGATGGTGACCGACTTCTGAGCGTGGAAACACATGACGCAGGCCTGAAGGCTTGTGTGGCTTCGACAAGGCTATGGCGCGGAGTTGATTCAAGACGGTGCACATGAGAGCTTGAAGACGATGGGCCGCGGGGTGGACTGATCATCTACCATGGAGTCATGTTAAAGGTGGAGCTGGATTGAGGGGCCACGGTGTAAGGATCCAGAGAATCGAAGCCTATTTAAGCTGGGAAAAAGCGAGGAACACGTAGTTCGGACTAGAGCCCAGTGGTCTGATGGAAGCGTGAAACTCGTCATCGGTCGGTGATGATTGGTGGTACTCTGCAGTGGGGGTTGAGTGGTGTGGGTTCACGACCCTTGAGACTCGATCAGGACAGCGGAGGCTCGACGCAGTAATAGCGGCGAGGTGTGCGGTATGCACGAGGCATGGAGACGGACCAGGGCTGTGGTGGTCATACATGTGGTGAGACAACTGCGAATTTGACTCGGGATGACTATAAGCAATGATGAAATTCCTTCAGGTTTCAAACAGGCGGTCAAGAAAGGAGCGGTGATGTTTAGTTCAGGTAACTCTTATGTGTGACACCCAATATGTGAGTTGTTCACTTTCACGCAGGTCAGTGATCGGTGTGTGATGATGTTGACGGACACTTTAGAAGTTGGGAGCACAAATTAGAGTAAGGAAAACTTAATTTCGCTCGAGCGTTGACTGTGGTCAAGAAAAGGAGGGACTACAAGTTGCAGGTGGAGTCACATGGAGTCTTTAGAGTAGCAGCGGTACTCATGGGATAAACTCAAGTCCAATGTACATGGAAGTTTGACGCATGGACGAATTCAAGGTGGTGGAGAATATTCGTCAAGGTAGAGTTTGTTGGAGTTGTGTCGAATATTGTGTACAACGTAGGTTACAGTTGGACTCTAAGTTGTATTGTGTTTAGATAGGATATGGAGTCGTGTCCTAATAGGACACTTGTATCCTAGGCCTCTCTTATATAGCGAGGGTAGACACACGATGTAACATATGCCAACATAATAGCACAGGTGCACAAGGGGGAGCCGGCGGCGTGTGCCGGCGCCCGGGTGGCCGGTGTGCGTTATTGTGACGGTGTCACGGGGAGGAGCGCTCGTAGTCAGACCCCGGGGATGTAGCCATGATGGTGAACCTCGTTAACAAATCTCGGTGTCATGCTCTTGTGATTGTTTGGTCCTTAGATGATCGACGGTATGCCTCGGATTTATTCTACCAGGTATGCCAGTACTATTAAAAGGGAATGAGGTTCATATGATGAGTTCATTACTCAAGTGCTTAAAGTTTAAACTCCAAAAGCCTCATACAAGTTTCCGCATTCCCATTATATCACAAATCAAATATTCAACTTGGACTCACTGAATCATTTTACACTGGAGTCACCGAGTCACATCGATATAGCCGTTGTCCTAAACCCCAAACTTTTGGTCTCACTGAGTTGGCCCTTTGGTCCCATCAAAGAGCACTTGCCAACCTTTTATTGCCTACCGTAGTTCGTTCGGAATTTCTGAACAGTTTTAGTCTGTGACACCGAAGTGTGTTAAGTGGTTAGTTCATCACAACTCGGACCAGCAAACAATTCCATCTGGGGTCACCGAAATATCAAAAGTTTGAATCTTTTGTACAGTTCAGTCTGACCGAGTATTTTCATTCGACCTCACTGAAATGTGCTAAAAGTGAGCAGCGGTCAGATTCTTGGTGCTGCCTATATATACCCCCAACCACTCCACAATTGTCTCTCGAAGCAAACACGTTACATGTCCATATTTCTGAGAGAGAACTCCCACCCCTTGTGCTAATTTCAAAGGGATTCCACTCCAACCATTGATCGTTTGATTTCTAGTCACCTCATTGTTTTCCACCCAAACCCTCTCCTACCCTAAAGCCAAAATCTGTGAGAGAGTGTTTGAGTGTTGAGGAGATTATCTTTTGAAGCACAAGAACAAGGAGTTCATCATCAACCCCAACTATTGCCTTTTGGAGGGTGGTGCCTCCTAGATTGGTTAGGTGTGCCTGGGAGTCTTCAAATCTTGTGGTGAAACCAAGCAGCTTTTGAGGGCAAGGAGATTACCTACTTCATGAAGATCTACCCGAGTGAGGCCAGCCCTTCGTGGGCGTAAGCCATGGTGGGATAGACAATGTTGCTCCTTCGTAGACCTTTCATGGTGTGAGCCCTCCGTGGACTCGATTTTTTTGTGGAATCTTGCAACCGTAATCCTTGTGATTGAAGCCTCCATCAACGTGGATATACGATATCACCACCTATCGAAACCAAGGGTAAAAAATCCTCCATGTCAACCATTGTTTGTGAATCTCTCAAACTCTACTCCTTAATTTCTTGCACGTGCATGATCTTCACTTCCTATACTCTAGATATGCATGTGTAGGACGCTATTATGACTTGTTAGATAATACTAAAATCTGCCTAAATAACAAACATTTTAAAATTGGTCATTGGCTTGTGGTAGTTGTCTATTCACCCCCCTCCCCTCTCTAGACACTCCTTTCGATCCTACAGGTTTCGAGTTGCTTAATGGTCTCGTTGCCCTCAACAACAAGTTTCATAAGGTAGAGAAACTTAGCTAGGTTTTGACCACCTAGAGTAATCATGAATTTATGCAAGCCTACCAACATACGTTGCTCCTCATCATCCTCATCACTACCACCCTTTGCATCACGAGAAACATCGGTAAGGAGAGAGAGAGAGAGAGGAAGGTACCTTAAGACTTATTTGCCATAAGGCATTTGTGGGAGCCAATTTGCTCATCATCCTTGACCTTCAATGGTCATAAGGCACTTGTGGGAGTCGCCTTTGTAGTTCTTCTTGCAATCGTACTTGATTATCTTGTCATCTTTGACCACCTTTAATTGGGCTACACCCACAACATCTTCAGGGTCGGAGTCGTCGGAAGCTTGAGCAATGCGTGTCTTCTCTTCCTTATTCTTGAGCCTTGCATTTCATGGATAAGGCAACTTCTTGACAAACTGGCTCTTGTGTGGGTGCAAGAAGTGGTCAACCCGGCCTTAGGTTGGTTGACGTAACGTCAGGTGACTTTGCGTCACTGACATGTGGATCATCTGGTTTGCGGCCCCACATGCCAGTGACCCTAAGTCACTCAACTCTCTAAGTCGGCCAATCCCAGTCGGGTAAACCCATATGCTACCGACTCCCATGTTCAACAGTTGGTTGTCCACAGTACTAGTGAGGAGGATTTATCGTTATAGATGGGTTGATCAGGGAAGATGTCAAACAGAGGAGAACAGGGAGTGCATAGGGAGTGAATGGGTGAACCAGAGGAGAATACACGTTGGATGGAGTGCATCGTAGAAATGGTGTGGAAAATTTCTTGTTGTGTGAATTAGATTGTTATAAAATGGTGAAAATGAATACATTTATTGTTTGTTAGATACTACTTCCCTTGTTCCATAGTGTAAGATGTTTTATTGACAATAGTGTAGTGCGAGAAAACGTCTTATATTATAGGATGAAGGGAGTAGATGATTTGAACGAGACTATCTGTTTACTTGTGTCAGATGCATGGTTTGCCATTTATTTGTATGCCAATCTGTGGACCAGATTATTATCTTCAAATGCAAATCACTTTATATAATTTTCTACACAATTTATTTTTCACATCACCGCTCAGCATGTCTAACTTAGATATTGTGTACCAGACAAACAAAATCTCATATCAGCATGTTCTCGACATATACAGACCACTGACAAGATAATCTATGCTCAACATGTCCAAACGCATCGCAGCCGTACACACCCTTGGAAGTTTCAAGGGTGCCCGAGCTGAACCAATCTCAAATATTTGGAAGAGCCACATGAGACTACAACCCCAACCTCCACCGCTGAGAGATCCCGGCCCATGTCTGAGCTAGGACAAACAGAAAAACAAACAGTGCGATAGCATTACCAACACTTGTAAGACGCAGAGCCATATGTCCTCAACTATTCTCTTCATATTTCATTTTCTTTGGGCAGGGTAGCGGCTGGCAGCACAAGCCATGGCCGTTTCCCTTGGATGGAAGAAGCAACCTTTACAACAACAATGAGAATGCAAAATCATGCAACAACAGCTACCTGCCCTATCAACAACCATCTCTGCCAACAACACAGTTAACCACCCGGGAGGCATCAGCCATCATCCCCAGACAAGACTCTGAACAAGGTAAGGAGGAGGAAGAAATATCACATGTACAAAAGGATCAAACAGAACTGGTTTGGGGTTTGGAGGAAGGTTGGTTTTTCTACGGCCCGACGCTATCTACTGCATTGATCCTATCGACAAAACGATGCGCCCGCACGCATCAGCTCACGCCCGACAACGAGGCGTCACCGCCCGTCGTCCCTCCTGCTGTCAGCCGCCCGCGACGAGTCCCTGCTGGACGCCTTGATCGCGTCCGCGATCATGACGGCCACCGAGGCCTTGTGGAGGGCGAGGTCCGCCTTGTGCATCAGGCAATGGGCCTTCTCCCTCTTGAGCCTGGCCATCGTCGCGGCGTGCTGCGCGGCGCTCGTGGCGTCACGCAGCTTGAGCTCCTCGACGTCCACACGGTGGCTCTGGGGCGCCTGCTTCGAGTTCTGGTACTCATGGATTGCAGTGTTCCAGTGATCAGGCACGCCTCCTCGCCTTATTTTCTGGCTGCGGAAGGACGGGGACGGTTGGTGATCCTCAGAGAATGCAAAGCTTGCATTCCTTTTCATACTGTTAGTCCTGAATCTTGGAGTAGAACCTCTGTCCGAAGCATCAGACGTGCGAGGGGAATCTGTTCTCATAGAGAACCTGGGGGAGTACCCTGTTGGTGAATTAAGAGAACCACCGTCATAGGATTCATATGTCCTCCCATCCCCAACATATTCGCCGTTTTTCCGGCCTGAAGCTTTTGACAAAAAAACAAACAAACAGAAACTGTATCAGCAAATGCAGGGGGGAAAAGCACGAGCCGTTGATTTGACTACAGAACATAAAGGGTGTACCTTGTCGGTAAAAGCCATCCTGCTCTCTCAAAAAGCTGTGGCATCCAGAGTACATAAGCTTCTTATGTGATCTCTGCTTCGGTCCCTTGGATACCTGAAGCCGGAGTCCACGAGGTTTCAAACAGAAGGCAAAGAGTGCAGGTTTGGAGGGCGGCCTCTTTCCTTGGTACCCATTTGATGAACCCTGCATTCTGTTTACTGCCGATTCCCATTCCTGTAGCTGCTGAGCATAAATCTTCCACATAACAGGCTGAAAATGATAGAAAGTAAAGTCAGAGGGAGTATGCACTCAAGTCTCAACATTGTTTGCTGGACTGCGATGGTACCATCTGGTAAGATTAGAGCATGATAGCGGAAAAGAAATGCAACAATAAATCCTTTCCCTGGAAGCATGAGCTTATTTGCAGCCACTTAATGAACCACATTAGAAGAGAAACTCCAAATCAAGTTACACTACACAAAATAAGCTACCGCCTAAACTATTTGAACTAACAAAAGAATCTTTTGCTTTAATCGATTGGTGCTGTCAAAGATTGGAGCAAAAAACAAGCAAAATTTTCCATTTTGGATCATTATGTTAACACAGTGCTCCATCAATGGCATAGTTGGAATAATTCGAATAGAAGTAAACAGACCTACATAAGCATAAGAAGCTACAGTTTACAAAATATTAGTTTGTAGGAAGGACCACAAAGGAGCCAAGGCATATATATATATATATATATATAACTAAACATCCCGAAGAAGATAGAAAACAGATTCTGAAATGCTTACTCGATCTCTGTTTTTGTCATAAACCATCAACATGGTGATCATGTACAGGAAAGTAAGGCAAAGCTAACAAGACAAAACAGAGCATGAGAAGACATATGACCTGAAAATGTCGAACAAGCGGCATTCCCTTCTTCTGCCTCTTGTCATGCCAATGATCATGTATCACTTCAGTGATGTCCAGCGGTGCATTATCAACATCTAGTTCCTTAATCTGATCAATGGTGAGCGCACTGCAGTTATGGGTATGTGCAAATTTCTCAAATTTGTCCATGATCTTCTCAAACAAATCCTCTGTTAACTCAGATATAGTGTTGTTCTTATCTCGCTGAGACTTCCTCCATCCTGAAATCCACTCTTCATCATCACTATCCATGTCATATATCACACGGGATTCGTCAAGAGCCATTTCAACATCTGGCCCGATATGGCAAAGATAATCTTGGGGGCGCACAAACGATACAACATCATTATCGTCATGACCTTCAACCAAGCGGACACCAGGGATTGGAATGTTTTTAACAGATGCAGCTCTGATGTTATGACTATAGCATTCATCATGCATTTGTTTGAAAATCGACCACTGGCTTCTGTCAGGAAATTCTAGGTACCATTCAGGGCCCCCTTTCCACAAAATAGCATGCGTATAGCGGTTAGTAGCACCAGGCTGCAAAACTTGAGAAACTTTGTGAACATACTTCTTTCCTTCAGCAAGCCTCACACAGATACTTCGATCACTCTGCCCATCGGTGTGAATTGTGATCTGAGTATCATATTCCCTCCATCCTCTATCACCAACTGTTACCAGGACATTTGCAACACAAGCCAATGACTCCGGGCTGCTCTCCCCACTTCTAGTATTATCAGGAAGCCTCTTTGAACCATTAGTCTTGGCGATGTTGTGAGGTTGTATCTTGCGGAAATGTCCTTTGTGTTTTGATCCTAGTTCATCACTTCTAGGAGAAACTGAGTATGAAACATGGGTTCGTGTTTTCTTAGAACCACTAGCACTGCCAGTTGACATGTTATCTTCTGGCCATAATTTTGAACCATCTCCAAATGTGCGTGATATGGATGTAAACCTGTTCCGATGGTAGGACGTCCTTGGGGCAGTTGGTGTGACACGACCAATTGGATGTTCATTCAATTCCTGAACCAAGTTAGATACAGGCTCTGTGGCTTTGCCATCTTTGCTAAGTAACTCATCATCCAGAGCATCAGATATCTTATCTTGAGGAATATCCATGGAAGGGTAACTTTGTTTAGATTTCTCTGGAGAGTTTGTAGCATTATGATTGGAAGAACAAAGTTTGTCACCAGCTATGCAAGTCCCATTTTGATCTGGCAACCTTCTGCTTATCACATTGATATCACCATCACTGTTGTCACAATCCAGACTTACGGTACCCGTCTCCAAGGAACAAACCTGCTTAACCAAAGCAGATCTATGTTGTGAAATAGACTGCTGATTATCTTCTACAGAAATTTCAGAAGGAGCAGCCTGGTGAACTACAGCATTGGAAGTTAAGTTGGTTTCAGTGAGCAGCTTTAGGTGATGACGTGCAGCTGCCACGTCCACATGATTTCGAGTACATTCACTTTGATTATCAAGACAAAATATGACAGGATCAGCATCAGGATAATTAGATTCTGAGCAGAACTGAGGTTCCTGAGCATCGGAAGATAAACTCTGCCAACAGGAAATGTAGTCAGTAATAATTTCATCTGGTAATGGCTGGAGACCTAAAATTTCAGCACAAAATACTTTGATCTGATGCATTCAAACTTACAGACTAAATAATGGCATGTCTAGAAAAGAAATAGATAAATAAACTGGATAGTAATCAATAAAGGTCAACATTTTGACAAATTTTGTAATTCCAACTGACAAAATAAGATGCTGGGCCTAGGTTTCTCCCACAGATACTCTGGCTTGTAACTCCACAGTGACTGGTACAGCAACTAACTAACCCTCACGTACAGTCGAACTTGGGGTGCAGCTGACTACTAATACTAGCTATTAATCAGCATATTCTCCCGAACGTGCAAACCATGGATAGTAGTTATTCTTTTATGTTTCTATTATAAAATCCTGGCATGCAATACCCATAATCAACCGAAAAACATGATTTTAAAGTCAATTAAATCTGCACATAAAGTGAGTTCTGTACCTTCGAAAAGAGATTCATTGAAGTCCGGACATTCTGGTCATTTCCACTGATGAGTTGTTTGATATCGGTGTATGTGCAGTCAACTTTAGACAGCTCCCTTTTCAAAGAGTGATATCTGAACTTTGCTTGCAGGTTCTTCCATTGTGTCTTGCCAATTCCAATGAGGCTGAACAGCACAAACACTGCTTGGCTCCTACCATGCAAACCAGATATCTGGAATCTGACCGAGGTGCATGGCACTTCTGATTCATTAAAAGCATTCAGCCCAGAATCCTGATTGAAGCTTCCGACGAGTGAACAGAAAAGAAATACTGCTGATCTTAAGCAAGTCTCAAGAAGCAAGTGTTTCAAACCTAAAGTACCATTAACAAGAAGTATGTCCAGACATACTGTAGGCCATAAGGTAATCAATGAACCATGCTGAGGGTGAAAGAAAGTACTGGGAAGCCAAGCACTGCAGGCTTCAGAAATTAACTTGTAAACAGATTTAAGTGGACAGCTTAACACCAATATGACATATTTCACTGGAGCACCAGTTTCAGTATCAGCCTCCCTGCCATTGGCTGAATCAAGAACCACCGCAGAACTTGATCTGCTTTTCAAATGTGAATCATGTTCTGAAATGTTGACAAAACCATTCCTTCTCCTGCGAAATCGCCTCCTATAATAAACAAAGCGGAATCTCCTTTCCCGAGGTACAGTCCCATCGTTATGAACTTCCGGGCCACCATTTGCATGTAAACCTCCTGGTATAGCACCATCAGAGCCAAAGAATCCCGGGTTGGCATCGAATGAGTTTGATAACACAGGAAAATTTGGGTGACCAAGAGCTGTTTTGCTGATGCTACTGGAGGTACCAGATCTTGCTTGGTTTGATTGAGCCAACCATGAGATGATGGGCTCTGACTCGCTTCCTGAACCGTTTTGATCCATGTGTACTCTCTTCTCCCCCTCATAGTTCACCTTACGTGCTTTCCTTGAAGTATTATTAATACATCTCCTGCGACCTTCACCTGGCAAAAGGAGGAGCTTGATTCTCTCATTTTGAAGATTGATCCATTCTTCATCCTTATCATCATATTTGACATGATGCCTCTTTGTCACAGGGTCATATTTCTTGACCAGGCCAAAGTACCAAGTCTCATCAAGAGGCCAAAACACCCTGATCCTCTCTTTTACAATGGAAAATGGATCCAGATCATGAGGGCTGACTTCATAAAAATGACGACGTGGGCGACGCTTCCTGAATGGACCTTTACCGTCACGCTTCCGTAGCAACCTAGAAGGACCTGCTACATCATCTTCATTCTTGTATGGATTGTTCAAGCGATTAGAGCGGTGAAGATTAGATTCCTTTGATGATCTATCTGGTGATGACATTCTGTTCCTCAATGGGTCATCATGTCTATTATCTGACAGAGAACAGAGCATCATAGCAGCATTTTCTTCCAAGCTAGCATCAATGTGCCCTAGCGCATGCCCAGCACTATCCTTATCAACATGAACAAGTTTAGATGGTTCACCTGGTAGCTTTGGAACTGAGAGATCATTTTCCGAACAAGACTTTGTTGTGATGTCCTGATCATGAGTGCCATTCTCAGTTTTTAAGCAAATGACAGGATCACCGCCACCAACTCTGTTCTCCTTGAGCGCCCTTGGTTTCCTTATCCTTTTCCTCCTCATGAAATGGGAAGGCTTAGAAATGCCATTGGGTTGAAGCACATTACAACCACCAGCCCCAGTCTCGGCACTGACATTCTGGGGAAGCTTCCTTAGCTTCAGGACGCCGCGAGGCCGGCTGATCAATGCGGCAGAAGTAACCGAATGCTCGGAGCGGCCATTCTTTTTCCTCGACAAGGAGCGTGGGCAGCCGTCGTGCAAACTGTCCATGCTCCATGTGGTGTCACTCGAACCGGATCTTGTTGGCTCTGGACCATCAGCTTCCACTCTGTCACAACTCAAGCTCTCACGCTTCCTCTTACTCCCTGTAGCAGAGGGAGTGCTTGAAGAGGCCTCCTTGCCACCACGAGCATCCGGCGTGCTTGGGCCCGACCCAGATCCAACCGAGCCCCTCTCAGACAAGGTCTCGTCATCTCCATCTAAACCCAGGAGTGGCTCGGGTGCAGGGGCGGGCTTAACCTGGGGCATGGGGGTTCAGTTGAACCCCCAATTGTCTCCCTCGACAAGAAGCTGCTCCACGCCGGGGCAGCGGGTCCCAGATCGATCTTGCTCGCCGGAGAACAGGGACCTAATCGAAACCATGCACGGATGAATCAGATTAACGAAAACCAGGCAACAGGGCAGGAGACAGATCGGCAACCGGCCGGAATGGAAAGAAAAGAGCAGTCTTGTCCTCGTCCGGCCACTGCCACAGCGAACAAGGATCAAGAAACGCTCTCCTGGGGCAATCCGGCCGGGGAAAAAAGCTAGGGTTCCATACCAGGAGCGGAGGAGGTCGATCCACGCCAATCAAACGCCGGCCGTGGGTTCCCCTGGCGCCCCTCCGTGTCCTGGGGTGCGGGCTGGGGTTGATAGGTGGAGGAGGGGCGAGAATTTTGGGTGGAACCGGCGGGGAGGGAGGCCGGAGGTGGAGGTGGAGGAGGAAGAAGGGGACATTGGGGAAGGGGAAAATTTTCCGAATCAGTCCCTGTATTATAGGGTCATGGACAGGGCCGGGCGGGTCACGTCGCCAGGTTTCTCGCACCGTCGGATCGCGATCGGACGGCTGGGATCAGTGTGGGAGGGGAGCGTGGCCCCCGGCGGAAAATAAAAAGCGCCCCGTGCGGTGGTCTTTGTTTTCTGCTCCTTCGTCGGTCGGCCGGTCCGTCCGTCGTCGCCGCTCCGCCACACACGACGGCGCCACCCGCTGCCCGCCGGCGGTTCCCCGTGACGCGGCCTCCGGCGCTCTAGGATCTTGCAGGGGCTGCCTCGTCATAATCCCCACGCCCCCACCCCCACCCCCACGCACTGACCTCCTCATCATCCCCACTTCAGGCCGCAGGATGCAGCAGGGGCTTCAGCAACAGGTAAATCGCCGCTTCAGGGGCGACGGCCGGCAAGGCCAGGCACTGTTTGCCGGCAGGTACTGTCATATTCCGGCCAGTTCTGCTCCTCGTGTATGAATCTGTTAGACCCTGTATAACTGTATTAATCTTCTTGTTAGTGCCTAAGATGTCAAACTGATGGCTAACCTACCAGGTTTGCAGTGTGAAGCTTCTATTTGTTATGTCTAGAGAAGATCAATCCAGCTTTCACATCATATGCTTGGAGTATGCAAGTAAATGTATGATGACTGCGACATCCCTGCTTGCAACTTGATCTTACAACAAGTTTGCAACTGTGATAGTTTTGCAAAGCTAGTATCCATGAATTTTTCGGAGGACTTTGAATATTACTAGTAATGAGCATTATAAAAATATTTCTGCGTTCCTCACTGCAGGTACAATCCGTTAATCACTGTGTTTTTCTGACCAATTTCATAATTCATGGATTCGATTACCTGTGTTGGCGCTGGTTCTTCCAAGTAGTTTCCCTTGTGCCCTGTTTTCTACTTGTTAACACTGATATAATTGCAAGAATACCATGGCAAAGACAACAAGTGCTAAACAATGTGCTTGATCAGTATACTACTTTCTCCTTTGTTTATAGTCAATTAGCTGTGAAGCTACAGAAGGCAATTTGCTCAGATGAAGAATATTTGTTTGCCTTATTCAGGAAACATATTTCTTAAATGTGCTATTTACAAGAAATTCTGACATAGGACATCCATAACATATTCTAGGACCTTCCATATGTGTCATGGACTAACTCCTGGGTTCTGGTTCTACAGTATGACAGTAACCACCCAATCACTCTGCCAAACTGCCATATATGTGTCTGATACCTGGGGATACACGCGTTGGGGATATTGGGAAACTTTGTCTTCCAATTTTTTTCCTCATATCACTCTTTGATACTTCCTGATGTTTCGTGGTTCAATGCCTCCTGAAGTGCCCCCCAAAAAATCTTGAGGTGGAAAAACTTTTAGAAGAAATTATAATCTAGCACATCCACAATACACTCTAGGACCTTCCCTTTGTGTTGTGGACTAACTTCTGGCTTCTGGTTCTACAATATGACAGTAACTATCCACGGGGATATGCTATTCTGCCCCACCATTTTGCCAAACTGCCATATGTGTGTTCGATACCTGGAGATACAGGCATCAAAGAGTATTGGGGAACTTTGACTTTCAAGATTAAGAAATCATGATATCCCACCATTACTCTTTGACGCTTCCGACACTTCATGGTTTAGAACCCCCTGAAGTTCCCTCCCCATAAAAAGATTTGAATCTAACCCCACGAAAGCCATTAGATCTATAACTATAAACCCTAGCAAACCTTATCAATCTCAGATCTAACCTGGGAACCCTCGACGCTGCCCTTGGTGAATCCTTGACATCGCTCCCTTGGTCCATTGGACGATGCCTGCGCCATACGGCAGCAATGGCGCTCCAACCCGGCAAGCCATGAGGAAGAGGTGGCTTCGCTTGCCTCGGCGGAAGGAGCGGCTTGGTTACTCATCAGCCGGCGGTGCCGAGACGCACAAGGAACACCGAATCGATGTGCCAGGCCGCCGGCGTAGGAGGATGGCAACCCTTTTGGTGGAAGAGGGCATCATGGAACTGCTCTTGCGGAGGTGCTGGCCTGGCGGCGCTGCATCCGCCCCATGGGTGGTGGCTGCCAAGCGCAAGGGCAGCCCTAGGTTACTTTGTGTGTAGCCGTGTTTGCTGCGAGCATATAGGCCTATATGGGCCCAGCCAGCTGTCACTCACCCTTTCCATTTTCTCTTGGGCCCAATATGAATACGAATATTATTTGGAACATAATTAAGAATATTTGGTGTGTTTTGTGAAGAAACGCTTAGGGAGTAGGACGAATATGCCCTTCTATTATAATATCCAATTTAGAGTATTAGGAGACTAGATATACAGTTTTTATTCAGGCAGTAACATTTTTCCATACTCATACTTGTCTTTGTTGCCATACCGGCATGTCAGCACTCACCACCCACATCGTGTATTCAGGAAGCTTAGGAGATATTCAAGCAGACTTGTCTTAGGCTCTGGTAGTATCCTTGAGAAGTTATCAAATTCTATTAAGCACTCAGCCCCAGCTTCAATAGCTCCCTTTCATATCAGCTTCTGATAACGTGTGTTATGCTTCAGTGTATTTAGTATACAACTGAACTATCAGAAGAAAAAAAGAGTAGACAAAATGCATACAATTCACATGGCTGTGAGTCAAGTTTATCTAGAGGTTGAGTACCATGCATCCAACAACGCAATGGCTTAGGTCATTGGACATAGAAATGATCAGGTAGGTTTTATGTTATTCACCTTATTTTCGAGTTGAATTCTTGCTTCTCGTTTTACAATGCAACTCAGCAACTAAAAAGGTAGAGTATTTGTTTGTGTTTATTCACCTATTTAACATCCAGGACTTCCTTGGTTTGAGTCTCCAAATTGACAGACAAACCATATTTTATTAGCCAATTTGGGCTTTCATGCAGCTCTTTTGCACTCTCTTTGCTCTTTGTTGAGAGCATTCCTTTTATTTACTTGAGTTGTGATGTATTGTTTCTCCTCTACAAAGATCAATATGGACCGTCACTAAGAATGTTCCTTCTGGGAGGCAGTTATGGTTAGTATCTACTAGTGCTTTCCTCTGATGCACCTTGCACCTTTTTTATGGAAATTGCAGACTTACGGCCTTGCAACTGGATAGCCTTAGTTCCATTCCTTTAATGGTTGGTATCTCCACTACTACTTATTTTTCTCGAGACTCATCTTTGACTGCTGTTTGTATCAGTTTCGCAGCACCTAGCCACTTGAAAGGATATGGTATGATTAAATACCTAAAACATACCCTGTTTTGCAATAGGGATATTCTGTGTCTTGCTTTGTCATATGTAGGATTGTGTTCCCATTATGCAGCTAGGAAGGCAGGTAGTCCAGAGTCCACGTCGAACTCTTAACACCTTTTGTTACAAAAGAAAAGTGGTGTGCGCCTACCCATTCGGATTTTACCCTTAAGCAAGATAGACCTGACATAGCAAAATTTTCTTTATCCATCCAATGTGTATTGGCCAGTGTGGTGATGCATTTTGTTTTGCTTCTGTTGCTGCTACGATATGCATTGTGCAGAATATATCATCATTATATATTTTTTATGTAAAATATCATATTCTAATGGTAAGCATATGTTCTTTTATACCACGTTGCAATGTTGCTTCATTCTAGTTTATTTTCTTCTGTTTTAATTCAGATGTGATTCAAGCAACATTGGCTATTTTGAAGGGTGAATTCAGTCAAAGGAATTGCGTTTCAACGCGTGTAATTTTTGCCACCCATACTGCTAATGGACCAACAGCTTTTGTTTGGTATCAGCATTGAACGACTTATGGCTCCTTTTGATTCAAAAGAATTTGACAGGAACTTTGGAGGATTTGAGTCAGTAGGATTTGCTTTTCCTTGGGAAGACTTTTCCCTTGTGCTACAGTTATTTTGTTTCTCTTATGATGTGCCAAACAATCTTTGATGTTGAATTACATGACACACCAATGCTTCGCTTTTCTTATTCTTGTGTGTTGAGTAACCTTGTGGATCAGAGCCCTTTGATTTGGTGGATTGGATATGGGTTTGTACATTTGTCATCTTAGGATGTAATTTTTGATTAAAATAACTTCATAATGTATTCCTTGCTGTTTAAAGAACAACTTTAGATGAGGCGTGTCCCTAGCAACGTGGTTAGTGATGAGTAGGTGGGGGTCATGATGGCCTTATAGCAGAAGTCGTTGTATACTTGGCAAAGTGACGCGGCGATATTGTACGACCTATGTCCTATGAGGAGAGTCATCGAGAGCGATGCTCGGCACAAAGAAAAACTTGTTGGAGTGTTGCTGCTTGCAAAGTCACACGACTCCTCACTAGTCCGAATCTTACTAGGTCCCTTGGACTCTGATTCCAAACCTTCAGCTTCAGTCGAGCTAGGCTCTATGGAGGGGAGAGTAAGTCCTCTCAAGTTTATTCAAGTGGGAGTGAGTTAATTACATACCCATGGGGGCCTTATATAGCCTAGAGGTTCTTACCAAATGAACAACGTTACCCTTGGAAGAGGAGGGTTTTTTTTTTTTGAGGGAAACCTTGGAAGAGGAGGTGAGAGGGTAGAGCTACATAATTTTGTGTCCTTTATCCCATATGCCTCTAGTTGGGCTTTGAAGTGAGTTCTAATCCATTAAGTGGGGAACACCTACACTATTTGAAGGCCTCTTACTTGAACTTGGGCCGCTATACAACTTTGCCTCCATCTTTGACTTATTCTTGTACGGGCTCTTCTCCCTTTGACTTGTTAACCGTGAAGGCTTCCTTGGATTTTCGTTGATTTTTGTTGACTCCCTTGAGTTTGTTTGACCATCCATGTGGTGGGACCCAAGATATAATTTTGGGTGTTCTCTCAACATGAGCCCTCTTGAGTCGAAGGCACCAAAGTCTTTTTTGTGTCTTGTAGTCAATAATCAATCTTTGAGGGGAATCCCTTTGACATCTTTGCCTCGTCAATGATTTTGAAGTCTTGATCGGTACTTGAGGGACCAGCCTTGATAGGTACTTGAGGGACCGACCTTTTATAAGCCGTTCTTGCACGAATTAGAGGTACCTCTACAAGTTTCACGGAGGCCGGAGCAACTCCAAGCAAGTTTGGCAGGAATTTGGGATCCTTCTACCTTTTTTGAGAAATGTTATGGCCCTGGGTGCTGTTCTTACTCCTTCTGGACAAGTTCCCATTTTAAGGACACTTTTCAGATCTTAAAGACACCCAGGTTAGTAGGTACGGAAAGAAAAGCATCGTAGAAGGGAGAAAACAGTCTATTAGGATTAGCACACTTCCCTGGTTGTCCCTGAATTTTTTCCCCTTGTTTTTTTGGAGCCTCCAATCATTTCCTATAATTTCCTATTAGGTTAGCAGGTACGGAAAGAAAATCATCAAGGAACGGAGAAAACAACCTATTAGGATTAACACACTTCCCTGGTCATCCACGTATTTTCCCCTCATTTTTTTGGAGCCTCCAACCATTTCTTATAATTTTTTGTTCTTGGAATTTCCCTCCAATCTAATCGCATTTTTAGCCAAAATAGGGGCTATTTGGTGATTTGTAGAAAATCCGGGGCCTTTCTACAAGTTTCAACATGCTTCCCGGGCCTCTTCATGATTGTTTCTGGGGTGGAGGGGTGAAATTGTGATTTCCTAAAAAACTGGTCTTTTCTACAAAATGTATGACCTCTAAAAACATCCAAAAAACCTACATGGGCCTTTTTATTTTTGATTGTACTTTTGAATATGAATTTGGTTCAAAAATCAAACTTGTTCTAAATTCGCTTTGGAAAATTTACAAGGAGTCAAAACAATAGTTAGGACTATGGAAAATGATTTCCTACCAAAATAGAATGTGTAGCCTTGTTTTGAAAGAATTCCCTTTTGATTCATGAATTGATTGAAAAATCGAATTCACTCTTTTTTTTTGGTAAAATTATTAGAGGCTCAAAAAATTATTGGGATTTAAGAAAAATACTTTTTTGCCCAACAATTGAAGTATCACCCTATTTTGGGGTATTAATTCAACTTTAGCGCCCCTTCCTTATCGGAGCCGGGCAAATCTTGTCGTAGTAAACAATCAGGAAGTCTTCGTGCTATGGCCCAATAGGACCAGTGCACCAGAACAGCAACCGTCGTCGATAAAGAGAAACGTAGATCGAAAGTATCCAACCTATAGACACAGGAACACAGACGAACGAAGACCGGATCCATGTGGATCCACCAAAGACAAACCCCGATCGAGTCCCATGAGATCCATCGGAGATAACCTTCACATGCCCTCCGACGATGCTAGGAACACCATCGGAACAGCGGCTAGGCGGGGAGGACATTACTCCATCTGCAGAGAGCCGCCTCCGCGCTCGCATCTCTCAGTAGGACACGAACCCTAACAAAACTCAAAATAGTCGTCACTAGATGGTCTATGGACCTAGATGTATTTTTTTACTTTTGATTTTCTTTGTACTCTCTTGACAGTTGATGAATAGATCGGAAGTTTTCCTTGCAAAAAAAAGGAAAAGTTATGAGAATTAATTTCCAACCCAATATTAAACTAAGGTCGCTAAAATTTGTGATTCCAATTTTGCATTTTATAAATATTCTCTAAATGACAATTTATGGTTCTAAACAATTCTAAATGTTTACCTGAGCCACATTTTCAATCAATTTAATCTACTCCTAGTCAAAACTAGCTAATATCAATCAATCACAAGCAATGTTTTTTTAAAAGTAACTCCCTATGATTTTTTAATATTCCAAATTTGAGAAAATTTTGGGATGTGACATCTGACGAAGAGGTCCACAATCATCAGGAGGATGTCCACCATGAGCCGAGGAGCCGAGCGAAGGCGTGCATCAAGCTAGAAGCGAGTTGAGCGGAGGAGCGGTTCAAAGGGAGATGATCCCACCGTATGAAACCTGGTACGTTCGACAGAAACTTTATAACCGGTTTCCACCTCCCGCCGCATAAACTTTCCATAAAAAACCGTTCCCTTCCATCCCTTTCTCGGGTGACGTTTGTCAAATAACATTATTAATGCAAAGCATATCCTGTCTAATATCAACATGTACTTATTTTGCTCCCGATTAAATTTGTGCATTGCACATATGCATTTACTAGTATGAAAAATGTTCAACCATTATTAAAAAAAGTCAACATGTATTTAAAAATAAAAATAAAAGTAAACAAATAGAAAA
This sequence comes from Triticum urartu, assembly GCF_056163025.1. Lineage (NCBI taxonomy): Eukaryota > Viridiplantae > Streptophyta > Magnoliopsida > Poales > Poaceae > Triticum > Triticum urartu. The sequence goes on from NC_141875.1 coordinate 88,041,665, forward strand.
ACCCAAGGAAAACCAATAAAGAAAACAAATAAAAACTGAAGAAACACAGAAAAACAAAAAAAAAATGATCGGAAGGTCTAAACCCGTATGACTTTTAAGATCCTCTCCATTGTCTCTTAAAAAACATTCAATTTAGCCGGCCCATTAAACAAAAGGGTGATATATCTCGCACTAAGTGAGATATAATACCAGCGCAGCAAGGGGAACTCCTATTCAGAGCTTAAGCATTGTCGTGTGAACCGGTGCTCACGTGCTCGCTAGCGTTGTGTGAACTGCTTCGCCCGATAAAAAACCTGTCTCGTTCGCACAATCCAGATCGGCTGATAGTTGACCTAAAAAACTGATAATTTTTTAAAAAGTTCATAGATTTGAAAAAAAATCACAAATTCAAAAAAGTTTATGAATTTCAAAAAATTTCATGAAGTAAAAAAAAATCATGTATTTGAAAAAAGTTCATTCAATTTTTAGAAGTGTTCATGTATTTTTAAAAAGTTCAGATAGTTTGAGAAAAAGTTCACAGATTTTAGAAAATTCACCAATTTTAGAAAACTTCATTGATTTTAAAATTTCATGGATTTGAGAAAAGTTCACGGATTTTGAGAAAAAAGTTCACAAATTTGGGAAAAAGTTGATCAATATATTTTTTAAAAATACCACATATCTGAAAAACAATTGCGTATCATGGAAAAAGTTGTGAAAAAACTGAAAAATTAACGGATTTGAAAAAATTGTCGTGCATTTGAATAGTTTATGAATTTGAGAAAAAAAAATCAAATTTGAAAAAAATTACACATTCAAATTTCCATGAGTAAAGAATAAAAAAAAGAAAATGATAAAGAATAAACGAAAATAAAAAACCAAAGCAAAAAAGATAGGAACAGAACAGAAAAAGGGAAAGAGAAACGGACAAGAAAACATGGAACAAAAAAAACCCATCGAAAAGCTTGGTTCGCGAAACCGGCTTGCCATTTTTTTAGCAGTACCGGCTGGGAGTCCCTATATGATGCATTTTGCGTCATGCAGAAACTCGACGCACAGGGTGGATGCGTGACTGTGCCGGCCCACCAACGCGCCCGTTCGTTTTTTTGCTATCACGCGACGTAAAAAGTAGCTGTGAAACAAACGAGAACAACAGGGTTCGATCCCCTGACCTCGCACACATCATATAGGCGCAAAACACTATAAGAATACGCAGCAAGGTGGAGATTTGAAAAACATTCCTTCAAAGTTGCAAACAGTTTTGAAATGCCGCAATTATTTTGTATATTACAAACAGTTTTTCAAATATTGATTTTTTTGTTTTCTTCTTTTGGAAATTCCCAAATATTTTCTAAGACCACAAACTATATTTTTAAACAAAAGCATTTTTTAAATTCAAAACCAACAAAGTTAAAACACGATTATTCTTTTAAAATGCGAACAATATTTGTATTCATATGTTTTTTGGAAATGAGAACAAAAAACACGGGGACATCTTTTGAAATTGCGATCAAAATGTAGAAACTGCGAAGATTTTTTGAAACATCAACATTGTCCTGAAATTGTGTTTCTACCTGAAAATGAGAACATTTTTTGAAACACGAACATTTTTCTGAAATTATGAACAAATTTCGAAAACAACAACATTTTTTGAAACCCGGATATTTTTTTGAAACTGCGAACATATTTTGAAAACAGGAACAAAATTTGAAACTGTGAACATTTATTGAAATTATGAACTAATATAGAAAACAATAATTCTGTTTAAAACACAAATAATTTTTTGAAATTGTGAACAACTTTTGAAAACAAGAACATTTTTTGAAAATCATGAACAATTCTTTTGAAACGGAACATTTTTCTGAATTCCAAAACAAAATTTGGAAACGTGAACATATTTCGAAATTCCTGAACAAAATTTGCAAACACGATTTTTTAAACTTGTGAACAATTTTTTAAACAGGAACATTTTTGAAACTCCTGGAAAAATGAAAATATGAACAAATTTTGGGATTTGTGGATAATTTTTGAAGCAGGAACATTTTTTAAAATTGTGAAAAAATGAACAAAAACATTCCAAAGATTTTGTGTAAGACAAGAACAATTTTTGAAACGTGCGAAACAATATTTAAAAAATGTGAAATTTTTTCGAAATTGTGATTTTTTTTAAAATACGAACATTTTTGAACATTTTTTAGAAACATGAACAAATTAAAACTTTTCTAACAATTTTCAGAAGAAATAAAAAACGAAAAAAGAAAACATAAGAAAGGAAAGGAAAGAAGAAAAAGAAACAGAAAATGGAAAAAAGGAAATGAATCATAAAAAAAACAAACGAAAGAAAAAAAAATAAAACTGGTATAAAAATAAAAAACCCGGTTCAGGGAACCTTCTGGAAGGTTCCCAAAACCGGCTACCTCGCAGTGGGGAAATGGGCCGGCCCAATTCTAGCGTATCTCGACAAAACAGGCTGCCTCGCAGTGGGAGATCGTGTGTGCGAATGCTCGACATTTTGACGCAGTTAGCGTCGAATAGGATTTTCGGTACCGGCTTGCCAAATAGGAAATGCCCGCAGCGGGGTCCTCACGCGCACGCTTGCCGCCAGCTGCTAATGGGCTGGCCCATCTTGTACGTTAGCGGGCGCGTTATAGCAGCCCCACCCCCTTGAAGGCTTTGAAGGCCAAGGGTCCGTTTGGTTTAGAGCCCTGACGCGCCTGACCAATTTTTTGGTAGTTGACCAGAGCGATGCTTGCGTTCGGTTGAGATCCAATAATTTGGCTCGCCCCAGACTCGTCGGTCCTTCCCGTTTATTCTACAGCCAAATATTTGGCGAGGTGCTGGCGGCCGTTTCGTCCGCCAAAATTTTGGCACACCCTCGGTTGGCAGGGTTGCTGTAGGCGCAATCCAAACGCACCCCAATTCTTCTTGTAATCGAACCCATAGGGTATGTTTGGTTCTTGCCTATAGATGCCATGCCAATATTGGCTTGCCAATTATTTGGCGTGGGATTCCACCGCCTAGGGTTGGCCAAAATTTTGGCAAGAATCTGTGAAGGAAAGAACAAGGGACTCGTTGGCAGCCAAATATTTGGCAGCAAAGCAAATAACATACAAAGAATTTAACGTGACTAATATTTTGGTAGGGCGAGTTGGGGGCATAAACCAAACAGCCCTTATATTTTTGTAGAACCCTTCTAAAAACGCACCCTATATTTGTTGAACCCAACCCGGCACGCAAGGAAAATCTAGGTTTCCCTTGCGTTAGTCGAGCGGTGGTTCAAGGCGGCGGCGATGAAGGCTCTGGCGATCGATCCAGAGCTTGAGGAGTTGATTGCAGAGGCAAGGGAGGAGTCTGCGATGGCCGTGGAGCAGGAGAGGATAAAGATGCTGGAGGATGCGGCACAAGGGAGGAGCAACGCCATGGATCCGGAGGAGGTGAAGAGGAAAACAATGGAAGCGGAGGAGATGAAGCAGCTCAAGACTTTGAAGAGGAAGGACGCACTACAAGTGGCGGCAAACAAGCTGGAAGCATCGGAGACATTCGACGAAAAGAGAGCCAAGTCGGCGGTGGGAGCAAAGGCGGTGAAAGCAAAGGAGGACACGCGCATTGACGATAGCTACGACGAGGCCTGCATGTATCGCCATGAATGGGAGGAGCTGTGGGCTGGCACATTTGGCTGCTTCGAGGACACTAGTAAGTAGTCAACTTGCTCCCCTCCCAGCGCTGGCTACTCCAATCTTCTCAATTGATTTGTGACTTGCTAAATTTGCATATATATGCAGCGCTCATCCCCTCGATGCGCTACACGGATAAACCACCTGCTTCTGAACTCTTCGTCTGCTCCTACATGCATACTCTGAACGTCTTTTCAGTAAAACTTGCTGGAATAGACGATTCTCTACGGTGGCCGTTGTATGTGTTCGGTGTCTTTGCTGCCCGCGACTATCTGGATCACAATCGCAATATAATATTTCTTCGGGACAGGGATAACTGCCAAATCATCCACCAGAAGGTACGTAACTATGCATCCTCTGCTTCTTCGGCTGGCTTAGATATGATGGAACGGTCGAGTTAGTTTGTAATTTGAACATCAAGCAGAGGAAAGATAACTAACTCCTCTCACAGCCTATGCTTTCTCAAATGTTAACCAACTTCATTGCCATCGTATTGCGCATTAGCTTTTTTCTTTTGCGGGGTGATATTGCGCATTAGCTCGTAATAGTATCTGTTGTCCAATGGTTGAAGCCAATATATAAGTACACAAGCTCGGCGTGAAACATATTTCTCTGATCCATGGGAGCTTTGTGTAAGCTTATTGCACATAAGCAATCACCGTAGAAGTTAAATTGCATGTGATGCATGTCCGTCAACCTTATTTAGTCTAAATTGACTTAGTTGGTGTTTCAATTATCCGTCCTCTTTCTCCTACTCCCTCCATCCGGAAATATTTGTCATCAAAATGAAGAAAAAAGAATGCATCTAGATGTATTGTAATTCTAGATACATCCTTTTCTATCCATTTTGATGACAAGTATTTTCGGACGGAGGGAGTATTTGTCAATGTGAAGGTTCACATTTGACTATTTGAGTACAATCTTGTGCACTCTGGTGTCAATATACATCACATTTTCAGGTGCAGGGGAATTCTGTGAAGGTTGTAACTTTTTCGTAGCTTTTGACTGCTCATTCGAGAATTATAAGCCGCTTAAATGTGTCCCGCAATGCATCCCTTGGCCTCAGTTGACACTAGTGTTATATCTTTTTGTATCTCATAGTATTGTGTTCTCTTGAATATATTTTTCTTGGTGATGTGTTACCATTGTTTGTAAGGCATGGGCCAAAGATCTCTTAAAATAAAATATCAACATCTGCAGTACCTAATAGATCAAATATGAAAATACTTTTCGTGATAGGTCAAATGGCACAAATTTGATATTGTAGATATTGATTTATTTTTTCTAAAAACTTGGTAAAAATGCACAATTTCGACTTTTGAGAAAACTAACACTCCTTATATTTTGGAACGAAGGGAGTATCTTAATTTGTTACTCTGCAACAAATGGTTTAGGCTAGTTTTTTTTCCAGCATTTGTGTAATGCAGCTCACATCCTTTGTGCGATGCACTGCACTGCACCATGGTTTCGTACTATTATTTTGTATTATGCTGCTCAGTTATCAACATTACCTCTTTTCCGCTTCATTTTACTTATTATCTGTTTAAACTGATTCCTTGCATCTGATGAGATCTTAAGATTTGAACATCCTTCAAGGCCTAACTTAGATTTAAGTTCAGTTATGCGCACCATGAACTAAATTAAATTGCAATAGTACAATTTCGCTTGATAGATGAATTATGTATTGGTATTGGATGGAGTCATCAGTATGTATAATGTATATTCCACAAATGCAGTCTTATTAGGGATGAACTATGCATTATTACCAACTTAACTAATGTTGTGTGCGTGCAGGATCCATATCTAGAACTGACAGGTCCTACACGTGGTGTTGTGGTGGTGGATCCTACGGAATTCGAGGTTAAATTGAAAGTTAAGGGCTCTACTGAATCTGAGGACAGGGATTTAAGCTTTCTCATTACACGGTACAATTGTTACGACTCGGAGAATCGTTCACGCGTGATTAATAGAGTTATGACTAGCCTGCTTAGTACACTGGAGCTGACATTTGGCCACATTGTTCGCTCGGTCGAGGCCACGATCAGTGTGAGATTCATAGGTGGGACATGGCCAGATGGTTTCCGAGGTGTATTTACCGCAAGTACCGCCAGCATACATCACATGGAGGTCACGTTGCTTGCTTTTCGAGATGGTATATTACGTGTTGATTCCTGTGGCATGATCGCGCTTTCACGAGACGTTGCTTGCGTTGAACTTGATGGAAAGCTGAAAGTTTCTGTCGCGGCGCGAGGTGAAGACAAGGAAGCTGTTGGAGAGAGTGCTGATATGGTTTTCACGCCTAAGAAAGCTGGTAGAAGCTGTGGTATCATGAAGATTGGGTCATGCGAGATGGAAGTCACTGTGGCCTGGTCTGTTTTCACGGCTTGCATGTTTGCCCGTGATCCCAGTGCATGCCTAGCCGTCTGGGATCCCTTTTTTCGGCCCTCTGATTCTGATTAGCTGATGGAACTGCTTATCTGTGTCAACTTTATGTTGTTGTCCTTTTTTATAGGTAAATGATTTTCCCTGGCCCTCTGGCCACGTTTTCCGCCGGTCGATCGCCACACGCGACTTGATGCGGCACTACACACCGCTTTTCCTTCCTTATCTCTAGCGAGGGGTCCTCATTCCTCAACCTCTCTCTCAAGCCGCATCCATCTCCCTTTTTTGTCTTAGTGCAAATCATCTTGCGATAAAAGTATCATGTTGCTACCGCCCAGATGCTAATCTCCTTCCTGGATGGCAGCGAGATCGTTGGCGTCTCGCTACTCGATTGCACCGAGGACGCGCAACACGGGCTCCTGTTTTTTGAGCTTCGGCGGTGGGCACCGCGTGCTGGGACGATGGTGGTCGAGCGTTGTGACCGACGGCGGGCCCTGACCGTTGATGTTGCTCTCCCACGTCCATTAGCCTAGTCAGCGAGCTCACCACACTACCGTTGGATGGCGTCAACGGCGAATGCTACAACCGTATACTGCAGGAGCTACAACTAGTTTTCGGCATTGCTACCATCGTGCACACTGGTGCAACAATCGGCGACGACGTTGTCGATGATTTGCTACAACCCTGTACCGCAGATGCTACAACCAAGTGTGCCAAAGCTGCAACAGTTACCGAAAAAGGCTTTCGTCTCGTTTTATATAAAGCAAACCACCAAAACTGCAACGGTTGGCTAAGCACGAGCACACGGAGTTGCAGCCGGCGGTGCAGTACACTGCATGACGTTGCCCACAGGGAGCTGCAATGGGGTGACGGACCTGCCACGGCCGGCATCGCAGCACGCTAGGATCGGCGAATGAAGGTGATGTGAACCGGCGTTGCGGTATGCAGCAACGGCGGCCATGGCTGCATTGCGAGCGAGCGGGGGCCTAGGCTCCGGTGCACCTTTGTGCGCGAGAAATACGAGCTCTTGAGCTGAGATGCAACGACGTTCCCCTTTCTGTGTGCGTGTGGTCAACAATATTCAACAATTGCAGGATGAATAAATCCACGACCACTAGATGACGGGCCAAGAATTGGACCGGTATGTCGGCGCCTAGCATCGGCCATTTTTAAAGTGCTACTTTTTGCAACGCCATGGTTGAATGCTGCTTTGTAGTGACCTCAATACTGCATTGCTGCTTGTATGTGTAAAGTTCTGGTCTCAATTGATCTCCTCTTGTGTAGTTTCTTATTCTGATGTACTCCCTCCGTTCATAAATATAATATGTTTTGGATATTTTAATATAGTCTACATAACGAACACACTAAAATGTGTCTATATACATCGAATTCAGAAAAAAGTTAGAACATCTTATATTTATGAACGGAGGGAGTAGTAGTGAAGTCAAGGAAAGTTGCTTCAGGTGATCATTCTGCTGTGGAACGTTGTCTTGGAGCACTTTATGCAATCCTTTTCTTTTAGCTCATCCTCTTTATATTAGCCATCATAATTATCTTTTTTCACACTTAGCTAACATTGTCGAGTTTGTATGGGTCATTGTCAATCCGCACGCGTGACGTACCAGGAGCATACACCCGGTGAAGCAGACCCAAAATATATAATTTTGGACCCTGATAAATGCCACATGTGTGGCATGAACACATGGTAACTCCAAACATTTTTATGGCAAGTTTAGTGATGCAAGGATGGCAACTTTCTTTTCGCATGTCAACTTTAGTTGCAAAAAAACGCCAGGGCCAGAGTGATTCATGCCACACGTGTGGCACTTATCATGTGAAATAATTTTTATCCCACCCCCTCAATTTTTTTCTATGCATTCTCAATTCCCTCTACTAGATCTCAATGTTGGAGCCAGAACATCCAGCATTCTAGACTTTTATCACCACTTGATTTAAAATCATCTCTTAAAGCCCAATCATTTTCATATCTAAATATAGGAGTTTTAATTTTGTTCTCTAAGCCCAACATGTTCAACAATATTATTAAAAACAAAGCTCTAACTAACAGGTGTGTAAACTTTTTTTTTCAAAATCTTCCTAATAATATTGAAATCACCAACTATCACACATGGTAAAGTGTTTCTCTGATAAATCTTAGAAAGTTTAGCTAAAACCCTTTTTTCTCAGGTTGAGCAGCCCCATAAACAGTAATTAAATTCCAAGCTAGGTCTATTTTTTTTCATACACTAACACTAACAAAATAATCCACATGTTCAGAATCCAAAACCTCTAAAGAATCCTTATTAGTTGCCACCAGAATACCTCCAGACTTACCTCTAGAAGCCCAATGCAATTTTAAGTTTTTTTCCTCCACAAAAGGAGTGCAATTCCTTATTAGATAAGTGGTCCTTCATGGTATCCTGAATTCTTAGGAAGTCTAAAGAGTGATCCACTACACTCTCTTATAAATCTTTTTCTAATCTCCCAACCAATCTCTCCAGCATTCCAGAATAAACCTTTCATTAGGAGTTTTTACGTTTTTTAATTCTTGATAGCATACCTATTTACCGGTATGCCTTCTTTTAGCCTAACAATTGCGGGCCAAAAGGTCCCTATTTTTCTTAGAGGAAAAACTTGTTTCAGTTCTCTTAAGTATTTTGTTCTCCAAGTCAATGTCAGGGTTATCTCTGTCAGAACATAACTCATTCAAGTCAGCATCTCTAGTAGTGATATCATGACTAGAAAGCATATCTAATCTAGCCATCTCTAATTTCCTCATAATCTCTATGTTATGTCCAATCAAATACATAGTACATCCAATGCAAGAAGACATAGTCAAAAGAGAGGGGTTATTAAGTCTAAAAGATCAGGAACAGATTCATTATCATAATTATCTTTCAATGTTGCCCTCTCTTCAGTGATGTCCTCCACTAACATCTTCCCTGGCTATGAGCCTATGGACCATCCTCACCAGTCTCCTCCACTTGATCACGGAAGTCAGTAATGCCTGTAATTTTCTTTATTACATTTCCAAAAGACTCCTATGAAGATACAATCTTGATCTGACTAGCATTGTAATCAACAAGTTCCAAATAGTTATCTCTTGTGTCACCAATCTTTTCCTCCATGCAGTTATCTAATTCATCCTCTCCTTCCCTAGGAGTCACGTCACCTTTATTTTTATTAGCTTCATTCTTGTCTAAGAACCGTTGTAGCAATTTCTGCAAGCGCTTGTTCTGCTTCTAAAGTTCCACCTTCAACTTTGTTGTCTCTCATTATTTTTTCCATCCATAGCAATTTTAACAGATTGTCTAGCATTCTCTTCCTCCATCTCTTTCTTTTTAGCAGTTAAAATCATCCACTAAACCATCAGTTGAGGGGTCTGTGTCACTAGCCGCTTTTCATGCTTCTACATTATTTTTGTCAACATTCAAAACCTCATAAGCCAGAGAAAGACTTCCCAATTTGATGATCTCCTTCTTAGCTTCTGACGCTGTATTTTTCTTAGTCAATCTTCTCTCACTGGTATCTTCTTCTCTTGGATTATGTAGTAAACTATCATCTCCACCTCTCTTTCCAGGCCTAGAAAACCAACCCTGCTCCACCACTATCTCAACCTCAAAGGTCATTCTAAAAACCCAAAGCTCTATTGTAGTCATTTCGGTAGAACCATGAATCTTCTTCAGATCTCTCACCCCAAGCTTCACCTGACGATGACATGTACCTAGGGTAGGGTCATAGGCCTGACCTAGACGCCCTACCCAAGGACACAACCCTAGAGTCAAGGACATTCAAAGTACAACAGAAGATACCGACTGAAATCACCTTGGAGTACAATCCACTCGACCAACTATCCCACTCGGATACCCCTGTTGGGGAATGCAGTATTTCAAAAAATTTCCTATGATCACGCAAGAGCTATCTAGGAGATGCATAGCAACGAGAGGGGAGAGTGTGTCTACGTACCCTCGTAGACCGAAAGCGGAAGCGTTTAATAACGCGGTTGATGTAGTCGAACGTCTTCGTGATTCAACTGATCCAAGCACCGAACGTACGGCACCTCCGCGTTCAGCACACGTTTAGCTCGATGACGTCCCTCGAGCTCTTGATCCAGTTGAGGCCGAGGGAGAGTTCCGTCATCACGACGGCGTGGCTACGGTGATGATGAAGCTACCGGCGCAGGGCTTCGCCTAAGCACTACGACGATAAGACTGAGGTGTGTAACTGTGGAGGGGGGCACTGCACACGGCAAAGAGAAACTTTGGTGTGCCTTTGGGGTGCCCCCTCCCACGTATATAAAGGGGAGGAGAGGAGGCCGGCCATAGGGGGAGCGCGCCATAGGGAGGAGTCCTACTTGGACTCCCGGTCCAAGTAGGATTCGCCCCCCCTTTCCTATTCCAACTAGGAGAATGAGGCAAGGGGAAGGAGGGGAGAAGGAAGGAGGGGGCGCCGCCCCCTCCTAGTCCAATTCGGACCAGCCCATGGGAGGGGGGGCACCCCTTGAGCCCCCTCTCTCCTTTCCCCTAAAGCCCATTAAGGCCCATTACTCTCCCAGGGGGTTCCGGTAACCTCCCGGTACTCCAGAAAATACCCGAAACACTTCAGAACCATTCCGGTGTCTGAATATAACCTTCCAATATATCAATCTTTATGTATCAACCATTTCGAGACTCCTCGTCATGTCCATGATCTCATCCGGGACTCCGAACAAACTTCGGTTCATCAAAACACGAAAATCATAATACAAATCGTCATAGAATGTTAAGCGTGCGGACCCTACGGGTTCGAGAACTATGTAGACATGACCGAGACATATCTCCGGTCAATAACCAGTAGCGGAAACTGGATGCTCATATTGGCTCCTACATATTCTACGAAGATCTTTATCGGTCAAACCGCACGATAACATACGTTGTTCCCTTTGTCATCAGTATGTTACTTGCCCGAGATTCGATCGTCGGTATCATCATACCTAGTTCAATCTCGTTTCTGGCAAGTCTCTTTACTCATTCCTTAATGCACCATCCCGTAACTAACTCATTAGTCACATTGCTTGCAAGGCTTATAGTGATGTGCACTACCGAGAGGGCCCAGAGATACCTCTCCGATACAAGGAGTGACAAATCCTAATCTTGATCTATGCCAACCCAACAAACACCTTTGGAGACACCTGTAGAGCATCTTTATGATCACCCAATTACACTGTGACGTTTGATAGCACACAAGGTGTTCCTCCTGTATTCGGGAGTTGCATAATCTCGTAGTCAGAGGAATATGTATAAGTCATGAAGAAAGTGATAGCAATAAAACTAAATGATCATAATGCTAAGCTAATGGATGGGTCTTGTCCATCACATCATTCTCTAATGATGTGATCCCGTTCATCAAATGACAACACATGTTTATGGTTAGGAAACTTAACCATCTTTGATTAACGAGCTAGTCAAGTAGAGGCATCCTAGGGACACTCTGTTTGTCTATGTATTCACACATGTACTAAGTTTCCGGTTAATACAATTCTAGCATGAATAATAAACATTTATCATGATATAAGGAAATATAAATAACAACTATATTATTGCCTCTAGGGCATATTTCCTTCAGTCTCCCACTTGCACTAGAGTCAATAATCTGCTTCACATCATCGTGTGATTTAACACCAATAGTTCACATCGCCATGTGACCTACACCCAAAGGTATTACTAGAGTCATTAATCTAGTTCACATCGCCATGTGATTAACACCCAAAGAGTACTAAGGTGTGATCATGTTTTGCTTGTGAGAGAAGCTTAGTCAACGGGTCTACCACATTCATATCCGTATGTATTTCGCAAATTTTTATGTTTACAGTGCTCTCCATTGAGCTACTCCAGCTAATTGCTCCCACTTTCAAGATGTATCCAGATTGAGATTCTGAGTTATCTGGATTAGTGTTAAAGCTTGCATCGACGTAACTCTTTATCAACTCCATAACCGAGAAACATTTCCTTAGTCCTCTTAGGTAACTAAGGATAATTTTGACCATTGTCTAGTGATCCACTCCTGGATCACTATTGTACCCTCTTGCCAAACTCATGGTGAGGTACACAATAGGTCTGGTACACAGCATAGCATACTTTATAGAACCTATGACAGAGGCATAGGGAAATTGAAGAAAATATGCCCTATAGAGGCAATAATAAAGTTGTTATTTATATTTCCTTATATCATGATAAATGTTTATTATTTATGCTAGAATTGTACTAACCGGAAACTTAATACATGTGTAAATACATAGACAAACAGAGTGTCCCTAGTATGCCTCTACTTGACTGGCTCGTTAATCAAAGATGGTTAAGTTTCCTAGCCATAGACATGTGTTGTCATTTGATGAACGGGATCACATCATTAGAGAATGATGTGATGGACAAGACCCATCCGTTAGGTTAGCACTATGATCGTTCAGTTTATTGCTATTGCTTTCTTCATGACTTATATATGTTCCTATGACTATGAGATTATGCAACTCCCGAATACCGGAGGAACACTTAATGTGCTATCAAACGTCACAACATAACTCGGTGATTATAAAGATGCTCTACAGGTGTCTCTGATGGTGTTTATTGAGTTGGCATAGATCGAGATTAGGATTTGTCACTCCGATTGTCGGAGAGGTATGTCTGGGCCCTCTCGGTAATGCACATCACTATAAGCCCTGCAAGCAATGTGACTAATGATTTAGTTGCGGGATGATGCATTATGGAATGAGTAAAGAGACTTGCCGGTAACGATATTGAACTAGGTATGATGATACCGACGATCGAATCTCGGGCAAGTAACATACCGGTGACAAAGGGAACAACGTATGTTGTTGTGCGGTTTGACCGATAAAGATCCTCGTAGAATATGTAGGAGCCAATATGAGCATCCAGGTTCCGCTATTGTTTATTGACCGGAGATGTGTCTCGGTCATGTCTACATAGTTCTCGAACCCGTAGGGTCCGCACGCTTAACGTTCGATGATGATTTGTATTATGAGTTATGTGATTTGATGACCGAAGTTTGTTCGGAGTCCCGGATGAGATCACGGACATGACGAGGAGTCTCAAAATGGTCGAGACGTAAAGATCGATATATTGGAAGGCTACATTCGGACATCGGGAAGGTTCTGAGTGGTTCGGGTATTTTTCGGGGTACCGGACAGTTACGGGAATTCGTCGGGGGAAGTATTGGGCCTTCATGGGGCTTAGTGGAAAGGAGAGAAGGGCCACAAGGGGAGGCCGCATGCCCCCCATGGGCTGGTCCGAATTGGATTAGGGAGGGGGCGGCGCCCCCCTCTTTCCTTCTCCCTCTCATGTCCTTCCTTCTTCTCCTACTTGGACTAGGAAAGGGGGAAACCTACTCCTACTAGGACTAGGACTCCCCCCTTTGGGCGCGCCCCTTGTGGCCGGCCCTCGTCCTCCTCCCCTCCTTTACATACGGGGGAGGGGGCACCCCATAGACACACAAGTTGATCTTTAGCCGTGTGCGGTGCCCCCCTCCACAGTTTTCCACCTCGATCATATTGTCGTAGTGCTTAGGCGAAGCCCTGCATCGGTAACTTAATCATCACCATCACCACGCCGTCGTGCTGACGAAACTCTCCCTCGGCCTCAGCTGGATCAAGAGTACGAGGGACGTCACCGAGTTGAACGTGTGCAGATCGCGGAGGTGCCGTGCGTTCGGTACTTGATTGGTTGGATCGCGAAGACGTTCGACTACATCAACCGCGTTACTAAACGCTTCGCTTTCGGTCTACGAGGGTACGTAGACACACTCTCCCCTCTCGTTGCCATGTATCTCCTAGATAGATCTGGCGTGATCGTAGGGAATTTTTTGAAATACTGCGTTCCCTAACAGAAATGACTTTCATTCTCTTTCTATTTTCTGCCGTGGTCAGGTTCTGAGTCTTACTCAACTTCACCCCTTGCAACACAGGCAAGAACTCCTTTGACTGTTCCATTTTGAACTACTTCAAAATCTTGTCAAGGTATGTACTCATTGAAAAACTATAATCAAGCATCTTGATCTATCTCTATAGATCTTGATGCTCAATATGTAAGCATCTTTACCACGGTCTTTCTTTGAAAAAATCCTTTTCAAATATTCCTTTATGCTTTCTAGAAAATTCTACATCATTTCCGATCAACAATATGTCATTCACATATACTTATTAGAAAGGCTATAGTGCTCCCACTCACTTTCTTGTAAATACAGGCTTCTCCAAAAGTCTGTATAAAACCATATGCTTTGATCACACTATCAAAGCATATATTCCAACTCCGAGAGGCTTGCATCAGTCCATAAATGGATCGCTGGAGCTTGCACACTTTGTTAGCACCTTTAGGATCGAAAAAACCTTCTAGTTGCATCATATACAACTGTTCTTTAAGAAATCCATTAAGGAATGCAGTTTTGACATCCATTTGCCAAATTTCATAATCAGAAAATGCGGCAATTGCTAACATGATTCGGACAGACTTAAGCATCGCTACGGCTGAGAAGGTCTCATCGTAGTCAACTCCTTGAACTTGTCGAAAAACTTTCGCAACAAGTCGAGCTTTGTAGACAGTAACATTACCGTCAGCGTCAGAATTCTTCTTGAAGATCCATTTATTCTCAATGGCTTGCCGATCATCGGACAAGTCAACCAAAGTCCACACTTTGTTCTCATACATGGATCCGATCTCAGATTTCATGGCCTCAAGCCATTTCGCAGAATCTGGGCTCATCATCGCTTCCTCATAGTTGGTAGGTTCGTCATGGTCTAGTAACTTGACTTTCAGAACAGGATTACCGTACCACTCTGGTGCGGACCGTACTCTGGTTGACCTACGAGGTTCGATAGTAACTTTATCTGAAGTTTCATGATCATCATCATTAACTTCCTCACTAATTGGTGTAGGCATCACTGGAACTGATTTCTGTGATGAACCATTTTCCAATTCGAGAGAAGCTGCAACTACCTCATCAAGTTCTAATTTCCTCCCACTCACTTCTTTCGAGAGAAAACTCCTTCTCTAGAAAGGATCCATTCTTAGCAACAAAGATCTTGCCTTCGGATCTGTGATAGAAGGTATACCCAACAATTTATTTTGGGTATCCTATGAAGACGCACTTCTCTGATTTGGGTTTGAGCTTAGCAGGCTGAAAGTTTTTCACATAAGCATCGCAACCCCAAACTTTAAGAAATGACAACTTTAGTTTCTTGCCAAACCATAGTTCATACAGTGTCGTCTCAACGGATTTAGATTGTGCCCTATTAAACGTGAATGCAGCTGTCTCTAATGCATAACCCCAAAATGATAGTGGTAAATCGGTAAGAGACATCATAGATCGCATCATATCTAATAAAGTACGGTTACAATGTTCGGACACACCATTACGCTGTGGTGTTCCAGGTGGCGTGAGTTGCGAAACTATTCCACATTGTTTCAAATGAAGACCAAATTTGCAACTCAAATATTCGCCTCCGCGATCAGATCATAGAAACTTTATTTTCTTGTTACGATGATTTTCCACTTCACTCTGAAATTCTTTGAACTTTTCAATTGTTTCAGTCTTATGTTTCATTAAGAAGATATACCTATATCTTCTCAAATCATCTGTGAAGGTCGGAAAATAACGAGACGCGCCGCGAGCCTCAACATTCATCGGACCGCATACATCGGTATATATTATTTCCAATAAGTCAGTGGTCGCTCTATTTTTCTGGAGAACGGAGTTTTAGTCATCTTGCCCATGAGGCATGGTTCGCAAGCATCAAATGATTCATAATCAAGTGATTCCAAAAGTCCATCCGCATGGAGTTTTTTCATGCGCTTTACACCAATATGACCTAAACGGCAGTGCCACTAGTATGTTGCACTATCATTATCAACTTTGCATCTTTTGGTATCAATATTATGAATATGTGTATCACTACGATCGAGATTCAATAAACCATTCACCTTGGGTGTATGACCACAGAATGTTTTATTCATGTAAACAGAATAACAATTATTCTTTGACTTAAATGAATAACCGTATTGCAATAAACATGATCCAATCATATTCATGCTAAATGCAAACACCAAATAACATTTATTTTAGGTTCAACACTAATCCTGAAGGTAAAGGGAGTGTACGATGGTGATCTTATCAACCTTAGAATCACTTCCAACACACATCGTCACCTTGCCCTCAACTAGTATCTGTTCATTTTGCAACTCCTCTTTCGAGTTACAAATCTTTGCAACCGAACTGGTATCAAATACCGAGGGGCTACTATGAACACTAGTAAAGTACACATCAATAACATGTATATCAAATATACCTTTGTTCACTCTGCCATCCTTCTTATCTGCCGAGTATTTGGGGTAGTTCCGCTTCCAGTGACCATTTCCTTTGCAGTAGAAGCACTCAGTTTCAGGCTTGGGTCTAGCTTTGGGTTTCTTCACCGGAGTGGAAACTTGCTTGCCATTCTTCTTGAAGTTCCATTTTCTTTCCCTTGCCCTTTTACTTGAAATTAGTGGTCTTGTCAACCATCAACACTTGATGCTCTTTCTTGATTTCTACCTTCGCTGGTTTCAGCATCATGAAGAGCTCGGGAATCGTTTTTGTCATCCCTTGCATATTATAGTTTATCACGAAGTTCTAGTAACTTGGTGATAGTGACTAGAGAACTTTGTCAATCACTATCTTATCTGTAAGATTAACTCCCACTTGATTCAAGCAATTGTAGTACCCAGACAATCTGAGCACATGCTCACTAGTTGAGCTATTCTCCTCCATCTTATAGGCAAAGTACTGTCAAAGGTCTCATACGTCTCGACACGGGCATGAGTCTGAAATACTAATTTCAACTCTTGGAACTATTGGGGAACGTAGAAGAATTTTAAAATTTTCTACGCATCACCAAGATCAATCTATGGAGTCATCTAGCAACGAGGGAGAGGGGAGTGCATCTACATACCCTTGTAGATCGCGAGCGGAAGCGTTCAAGAGAACGGGGTTGATGGAGTCGTACTCATCGTGATCCAAATCACCGATGACCGAGCGCCGAACGGAGGACTCCTCCGCGTTCAACACACGTACGGTTGGGGAAGACGTCTCTGTTGGAAATATGCCCTAGAGGCAATAATAAAATGGTTATTATTATATTTCTTTGTTCATAATAATTGTCTATTGTTCATGCTATAATTGTGTTATCCGAAAATCGTAATACATGTGTGAATACATAGACCACAACACGTCCCTAGTGAGCCTCTAGTTGACTAGCTCGTTGATCAAAAGATAGTCATGGTTTCCTGACTATGGACATTGGATGTCATTGATAACGGGATCACATCATTAGGAGAATGATGTGATGGACAAGACCCAATCCTAAGCTTAGCTCAAAGATCGTGTAGTTCGTTTGCTGTAGCTTTTCTGAATGTCAAGTATCATTTCCTTAGACCATGAGATTGTGCAACTCCCGGATACCGTAGGAGTGCCTTGGGTGTGCCAAACGTCACAATGTAACTGGGTGACTATAAAGGTACATTACAGGTATCTCTGAAAGTGTCTGTTGGGTTGGCACGAATCGAGACTGGGATTTGTCACTCCGTATGACGGAGAGGTATCTCTGGGCCCACTCGGTAATGCATCATCATAATGAGCTCAATGTGATCAAGTGGTTGATCACGGGATCATGCATTACGGTACGAGTAAAGTGACTTTCCGGTAACGAGATTGAACAAGGTATTGGGATACCGACGATCGAGTCTCGAGCAAGTAACGTACCGATTGACAAAGGGAATTGTATACGGATTGATTGAATCCACGACATCGTGGTTCATCCGATGAGATCATCGTGGAGCATGTGGGAGCCAACATGGGTATCCAGATCCCGCTGTTGGTTATTGACCGGAGAGTCGTCTCGGTCATGTCTGCATGTCTCCCGAACCCGTAGGGTCTACACACTTAAGGTTCGGTGACACTAGGGTTGTTAGGAAGACTTGTATGTGATTACCGAATGTTGTTCGGAGTCCCGGATGAGATCCCAGACGTCATGAGGAGTTCCGGAATGGTCCGGAGGTAAATATTTATATATGGGAAGTTGTCATACGGTCGCCGGAAAGGTTCGGGGGCATATCGGTATTGTACCGGGGCCACCGGAGGGGTTCCGGGGGTCCATCGGGAGGGGCCACCTCTTCCGGAGGGCCTTATGGGCTGTATGGAGAAGGGAACCAGCCCAAGTGGGCTGGGGCGCCACACCCCCCTAGGGCCCATGCGCCTAGGGTTGGGGGAAACCCTAAGGGGGGGGCGCCCCCTTGCTTGGGGGGCAAGCCCCCCTCTCCTTGGCCGCCGCCCCCCTCTAGAACTCATCTAGAGGGGGCCGGCCCCCTTCTCCCTTCCCCTATAAATAGAGGGGTGAGGGGAGGGCTGCACACAACATCCAAGGCGCAGCCCCTCCCCTCCCCAACACCTCTCCTCCTCCATAAGAGCTTGGCGAAGCCCTGCCGGAGTACTGCAGCTTCACCACCACCACGCCATCGTGCTACTGTTGGAGCCCTCTTCCTCAACCTCTCCCTCCTCCTTGCTGGATCAAGGCGCGGGAGACGTCCTCGCTCCGTACGTGTGTTGAACGCGGAGGTGCCGTCCGTTCGGCGCTAGGATCTTCGATGATTTGGATCACGACGAGTACGACTCCATCAACCCGTTCTCTTGAACGCTTCCGCTCGTGATCTACAAGGGTATGTAGATGCACTCCTCTCTCCCTTGTCGCTAGATGACTCCATAGATTGATCTTGGTGATGCGTAGAAAATTTTAAAATTCTGCTACGGTCCCCAACAGTGGCATCATGACCTAGGTCTATGCGTAGTTACTATGCACGAGTAGAACACAAAGTAGTTGTGGGCGTCGATATTGTCAATTATCTTGCCGTTACTAGTCTTATCTTGATTCGGCGGTATTGTGGGATGAAGCGGCCCGGACCAACCTTACACGTACGCTTACGTGAGACCGGTTCCACCGACTGACATGCACAAGTTGCATAAGGTGGCTGGCGGGTGTCTGTCTCTCCCACTTTAGTCGGATCGGATTCGATGAACAGGGTCCTTATGAAGGGTAAATAGAAATTGGCAATTCACGTTGTGGTTTTGGCATAGGTAAGAAACGTTCTTGCTAGAAACCTATAGCAGCCACGTAAAAACTTGCAACAACAATTAGAGGACGTCTAACTTGTTTTTGCAGCAAGTGTTTTGTGATGTGATATGGCCAGAGGATGTGATGAATGATATATGTGATGTATGAGATGATCATGTTCTTGTAATAGGAATCACGACTTGCATGTCGATGAGTATGACAACCGGCGGGAGCCATAGGAGTTGTCTTAATTTATTTATGACCTGCGTGTCAACATAAACGTCATGTAATTACTTTACTTTATTGCTAAAGCGTTAGCCATAGTAGTAGAAGTAATAGATGACGAGACAACTTCAAGAATACATGATGATGGAGATAATGATGATGGAGATCACGGTGTCATGCCGGTGACAACGATGATCATGGAGCCTCGAAGATGGAGATCAAAAGGAGCAAATGATATTGGCCATATCATGTCACTGTTTGATTGCATGTGATGTTTATCATGTTTTACATCTTATTTGCTTAGAACGACGGTAGCTTAAATAAGATGATCCCTCGTAATAATTTCAAGAAAGTGTTCCCCCTAACTGTGCACCGTTGTGAAGGTTCGTTGTTTCGAAGCACCACATGATGATCGGGTGTGATAGATTCTAACGTTCGAATACAACGGGTGTAAGCCAGATTTACACACGCAATACACTTAGGTTGACTTGACGAGCCTAGCATGTACAGACATGGCCTCGGAACACAGAAGACCGAAAGGTCGAGCATGAGTCGTATAGAAGATACGATCAACATGAAGATGTTCACCGTTGTTAACTAGTCCGTCTCACGTGATGATCGGACACGGCCTAGTTAACTCGGATCATGTTATACTTAGATGACTGGAGGGATGTCTATCTGAGTGGGAGTTTATTGAATAATTTGATTAGATGAACTTAATTATCATGAACTTAGTCTAAAATCTTTACAATATGTCTTGTAGATCAAATGGCCAATGTTGTCCTCAACTTCAACGCGTTCCTAGAGAAAACCAAGCTGAAAGACGATGGCAGCAACTATACGGACTGGGTCCGGAACCTGAGGATCATCCTCATAGCTGCCAAGAAAGATTATGTCCTAGAAGCACCGCTAGGTGACGCACCCGTCCCACAGAACCAAGATGTTATGAACGCTTGGCAGACACGTGCTGATGATTACTCCCTCGTTCAGTGCGGCATGCTTTACAGCTTAAAACCGGGGCTCCAAAAGCGTTTTGAGAGACACGGAGCATATGAGATGTTCGAAGAGCTGAAAATGGTTTTTCAAGCTCATGCCCGGGTCAAGAGATATGAAGTCTCCGACAAGTTCTTCAGCTGTAAGATGGAGGAAAATAGTTCTGTCAGTGAGCACATACTCAAAATGTCTGGGTTGCATAACCGCTTGACTCAGCTGGGAGTTAATCTCCCGGATGACGCGGTCATTGACAGAATCCTTCAGTCGCTTCCACCGAGCTACAAGAGCTTTGTGATGAACTTCAATATGCAGGGGATGGAAAAGACCATTCCTGAGGTATATTCAATGCTGAAATCAGCAGAGGTAGAAGTCAAAAAGGAACATCAAGTGTTGATGGTGAATAAAACCACTAAGTTCAAGAAAGGCAAGGGTAAGAAGAACTTCAAGAAGGACGACAAGGGAGTTGCCGCGCCCGGTAAGCAAGCTACCGGGAAGAAGCCAAAGAATGGACCCATGCCCGAGACTGAGTGTTTTTATTGCAAGGGAAGTGGTCACTGGAAGCGGAACTGCCCCAAATACTTAGCGGACAAGAAGGCCGGCAACACGAAAGGTATATGTGATATACATGTAATTGATGTGTACCTTACCAGTACTCGTAGTAGCTCCTGGGTATTTGATACCGGTGTGGTTGCTCACATTTGTAACTCGAAGCAGGAGCTGCGGAATAAACGGAGACTAGCGAAGGACGAGGTGACGATGCGCGTCGGGAATGGTTCCAAGGTCGATGTGATCGCCGTCGGCACGCTACCTCTACATTTACCTACGGGATTAGTTTTAAACCTCAATAATTGTTATTTAGTGCCAGCTTTGAGCATGAACATTGTATCAGGATCTCGTTTAATTCGAGATGGCTACTCATTTAAATCCGAGAATAATGGTTGTTCTATTTATATGAGAGATATGTTCTATGGTCATGCTCCGATGGTGAATGGTTTATTCTTAATGAATCTCAAGCGTAATGCTACACATATTCATAGTGTGAATACCAAAAGATGTAAGGTTGATAATGATAGTCCCACATACTTGTGGCACTGCCGCCTTGGTCACATAGGTGTCAAACGCATGAAGAAGCTCCATGCAGATTGACTTCTAGAGTCTCTTGATTACGAATCATTTGACAAGTGTGAACCATGCCTCATGGGTAAGATGACCAAGACTCCGTTCTCAGGAACAATGGAGCGAGCAACCAACTTATTGGAAATCATACATACTGATGTGTGCGGTCCAATGAGTGTTGAGGCTCGCGGTGGCTATCGTTATGTTCTCACCCTCACTGATGACTTGAGTAGATATGGGTATGTCTACTTAATGAAACACAAGTCTGAGACCTTTGAAAAGTTCAAGGAATTTCAGAGTGAGGTTGAGAATCAACGTGACAGGAAAATAAAGTTCTTGCGATCAGATTGTGGGGGAGAATACTTGAGTCACGAATTTGGCACACACTTAAGAAAATGTGGAATAGTTTCACAACTCACGCCGCCTGGAACACCTCAGCGTAATGGTGTGTCCGAATGTCGTAATCGCACTCTATTGGATATGGTGCGATCTATGATGTCTCTTACCGATTTACCGCTGTCATTTTGGGGCTATGCTTTAGAGACTGCCGCATTCACTTTAAATAGGGCTCCATCGAAATCTGTTGAGGTGACACCGTATGAATTATGGTTTGGGAAGAAACATAAGCTGTTGTTTCTAAAAGTTTGGGGATGCGATGCTTATGTCAAGAAACTTCAACCTGAAAAGCTCGAACCCAAGTCGGAAAAATGCGTCTTCATAGGATACCCTAAAGAAACTGTTGGGTATACCTTGTACCTCAGATCCGAGGGCAAGATCTTTGTTGCCAAGAATGGGTCCTTTCTAGAGAAAGAGTTTCTCTCGAAAGAAATAAGTGGGAGGAAAGTAGAACTTGATGAAGTATTACCTCTTGAACCAGTAAGTGGCGCAACTCAAGAAACTGTTCCTGAGGTGCCTGCACCGACTGGAGAGGAAGTTGATGATGATGATCATGAAACTTCAGGTCAAGTTGCTACTGAACTTCGTAGGTCCACAAGGACACGTTCCGCACCAGAGTGGTACGGCAACCCTGTCTTGGAAATCATGTTGTTAGACAACGGTGAACCTTCGAAATATGAAGAAGCAATGGCGGGCCCGGATTCCGACAAATGGCTGGAAGCCATGAAATCCGAGATAGGATCCATGTATGAAAACGAAGTATGGACTTTGACTGACTTGCCCGATGATCGGCGAGCCATAGAAAATAAATGGATCTTTAAGAAGAAGACAGACGCGGATGGTAATGTGACCATCTATAAAGCTCGGCTTGTCACTAAGGGTTATCGACAAGTTCAAGGGGTTGACTACGGTGAGACTTTCTCACCCGTAGCGAAGCTGAAGTCCGTCCGAATCATGTTAGCAATTACCGCATTCTATGATTATGATATATGGCAAATGGATGTCAAAACGGCATTCCTTAATGGTTTCCTTAAGGAATAATTGTATATGATGCAGCTGGAAGGTTTTGTCGATCCTAAGAATGCTGACAAGGTGGGCAAGCTCCAATGCTCGATTTATGGGCTGGTGTAAGCATCTCGGAGTTGGAACATTCATTTTGATGAGATGATCAAAGTTTTTGGGTTTATGCAGACTTATGGAGAAGCCTGCATTTACAAGAAAGTGAGTGGGAGCTCTGTAGCATTTCTCATATTGTATGTGGATGACATACTGTTGATGGGAAATGATATAGAATTCTTGGAAAGCATAAAGGCCTACTTGAACAAGTGTTTTTCAATGATGGACCTTGGAGAAGCTGCTTATATATTAGGCATCAAGATCTATAGAGATAGATCGAGACGCCTCATTGGTCTTTCACTGAGTACGTACCTTGACAAGATATTGAAGAAGTTCAAAATGGATCAGTCAAAGAAGGGGTTCTTGCCTGTATTGCAAGGTACGAGATTGAGCACGACTCAATGCCCGACCACGGCAGAAGATAGAGAAAAGATGAGTGTCGTCCCCTATGGCTCGGCCATAGGGTCTATCATGTATGCTATGCTGTGTACCAGACCTGATGTAAACCTTGCCGTAAGTTTGGTAGGAAGGTACCAAAGTAATCCCGACATGGAACACTGGACAGCGGTCAAGAATATCCTGAAGTACCTGAAAAGGACTAAGGAAATGTTTCTCATTTATGGAGGTGACGAAGAGCTCGTCGTAAAGGGTTACGTCGATGCTAGCTTCGACACATATCTGGATGACTCTAAGTCACAAACCGGATACGTGTATATTTTCAATGGTGGGGCAGTAAGCTGGTGCAGTTGCAAGCAAAGCGTTGTGGCGGGATCTACATGTGAAGCGGAGTACATGGCAGCCTCAGAGGCAGCACAAGAAGCAGTCTGGGTGAAGGAGTTCATTACTGACCTAGGAGTCATACCCAATGCGTCGGGCCTGATGACTCTCTTCTGTGACAACACTGGAGCTATTGCCCTTGCCAAGGAGCCCAGGTTTCACAGGAAGACCAGGCATATCAAGCGTCGCTTCAACTCCATTCGTGAAAGTGTTCAAAATGGAGACATAGAGATTTGTAAAGTACATACGGACCTGAATGTGGTAGATCCGTTGACTAAACCTCTCCCTAGAGCAAAACATGATCAACACCAGAACTGCATGGGTGTTCGATTCATCACAATGTAACTAGAATATTGACTCTAGTGCAAGTGGGAGACTGTTGGAAATATGCCCTAGAGGCAATAATAAAATGGTTATTATTATATTTCTTTGTTCATGATAATTTTCTATTGTTCATGCTATAATTGTGTTATCCAGAAATCGTAATACATGTGTGAATACATAGACCACAACACGTCCCTAGTGAGCCTCTAGTTGACTAGCTTGTTGATCAAAAGATAGTCATGGTTTCATGACTATGGACATTGGATGTCATTGATAACGGGATCACATCATTAGGAGAATGATGTGATGGACAAGACCCAATCCTAAGCTTAGCTCAAAGATCGTGTAGTTCGTTTGCTGTAGCTTTTCTGAATGTCAAGTATCATTTCCTTAGACCATGAGATTGTGCAACTCCCGGATACCGTAGGAGTGCCTTGGGTGTGCCAAACGTCACAACGTAACTGGGTGACTATAAAGGTACATTACAGGTATCTCTGAAAGTGTCTGTTGGGTTGGCACGAATCGAGACTGGGATTTGTCACTCCGTATGACGGAGAGGTATCTCTGGGCCCACTCGGTAATGCATCATCATAATGAGCTCAATGTGATCAAGTGGTTGATCACAGGATCATGCATTACGGTACGAGTAAAGTGACTTGCCGGTAACGAGACTGAACAAGGTACTGGGATACCGATGATCGAGTCCCGGGCAAGTAACGTACTGATTGACAAAGGGAATTGTATACGGATTGATTGAATCCTCGACATCGTGGTTCATCTGATGAGATCATCGTGGAGCATGTGGGAGCCAACATGGGTATCCAGATCCCGCTGTTGTTTATTGACCGGAGAGTCGTCTCGGTCATGTCTGCATGTCTCCCGAACCCATAGGGTCTACACACTTAAGGTTCAGTGACACTAGGGTTGTTAGGAAGACTTGTATGTGATTACCGAATGTTGTTCGGAGTCCCGGATGAGATCCCGGACGTCACGAGGAGTTCCGGAATGGTCCGGGGGTAAAGATTTATATATGGGAAGTTGTCATACGGTCGCCGGAAAGGTTCGGGGGCATATCGGTATTGTACCGGGGCCACCAGAGGGGTTCCGGGGGTCCACCGGGAGGGGCCACCTCTTCCGGAGGGCCTTATGGGCTGTATGGAGAAGGGAACCAGCCCAAGTGGGCTGGGGCGCCACAGCCCCCTAGGGCCCATGCGCCTAGGGTTGGGGGAAACCCTAAGGGGGGCGCCCCCTTGCTTGGGGTGGCAAGCCCCCCTCCCCTTGGCCGCTGCCCCCCCTCTAGATCTCATCTAGAGGGGGCCGGCCCCCTTCCCCCTTCCCCTATAAATAGAGGGGTGAGGGGAGGGCTGCACACAACATCCAAGGCGCAGCCCCTCCCCTCCCCAACACCTCTCCTCCTGCATAAGAGCTTGGCAAATCCCTGCCGGAGTACTGCAGCTTCACCACCACCACGCCATCGTGCTGCTGTTGGAGCCCTCTTCCTCAACCTCTCCCTCCTCCTTGCTGGATCAAGGTGCGGGAGATGTCCTCGCTCCGTACGTGTGTTGAACGTGGAGGTGCCGTCCGTTCGGCGCTAGGATCTTCAGTGATTTGGATCACGACGAGTACGACTCCATCAACCCGTTCTCTTGAACGCTTCCGCTCGTGATCTACAAGGGTATGCAGATGCACTCCTCTCTCCCTCGTTGCTAGATGACTCCATAGATTGATCTTGGTGATGCGTAGAAAATTTTGAAATTCTTCTACGTTCACCAACAGTCTCCTCCTTCTTGATCCAGCAAGGGGAAGGAGAGGTTGATGGAGATCCAGCAGCACGATGGCGTGGTGGTGGAAGCAGCGGTGATCTCGGCAGGGCTTCGCCAAGCTCCACCGAGAGGGAGAGGTGTTACGAGGGGAGAGGGAGGCGCCAGGGACTTGGGTGCGGCTGCCCTCCCTCCCCTCCACTATATATAGGGGCCAGGGGGCGCCGGCCCCTCCAGATCCCATCTAGATGGGGGGGGGGGGCGGCCAAGGGGTGGCTTGGCCCCCAAGCCAGGTGGAGGCGCCCCCACCCCTAGGGTTTCTAACCCTAGGCGCAGGAGGAGGCCCATGGGGGGTGCACCAGCCCACCAGGGGCTGGTTCCCTTCCCACTTCAGCCCATGGGGCCCTCCGGGATAGGTGGCCCCACCCGGTGGACCCCCGGGACCCTTCCGGTGGTCCCGGTACAATACCGGTGACCCCCGAAACTTTCCCGGCGGTCGAAACTGGTCTTCCTATATATAAATCTTTACCTCCGGACCATTCCGGAACTCCTCGTGACGTCCGGGATCTCATCCGGGACTCCAAACAACTTTCGGGTTACCGCATACTAATATCTCTACAACCCTAGCGTCACCGAACCTTAAGTGTGTAGACCCTACGGGTTCGGGAACCATGCAGACATGACCGAGACAACTCTCCGGCCAATAACCAACAACGGGATCTGGATACCCATGTTGGCTCCCACATATTCCACGATGATCTCATCGGATGAACCACGATGTCGAGGATTCAATCAATCCCGTATTCAATTCCCTTTGTCAATCGGTACGTTACTTGCCGGAGATTCGATCGTCGGTATTCCAATACCTCGTTCAATCTCGTTACCGGCAAGTCACTTTACTCATTCCGTAACACATCATCCCATGACCAACCCTTAGTCACATTGAGCTCATTACGATGATGTCTTACCGAGTGGGCCCAGAGATACCTCTCCGTCATGTGGAGTGACAAATCCCAGTCTCGATGCGTGCCAACCCAACAGACACTTTCGGTGATACCCGTAGAGCACCTTTATAGTCACCCAGTTACGTTGTGACGTTTGGCACACCCAAAGTATTCCTACAGTATCCGGGAGTTGCACAATCTCATGGTCTAAGGAAAAGATACTTGACATTAGAAAAGCTGTAGCAGACGAACTACACGATCTTGTGCTATGCTTAAGATTGGGTCTTGTCCATCACATCATTCTTCTAATGATGTGACCCCGTTATCAATGACATCTAATTTCCATAGTCAGGAAACCATGACTATCTGTTGATCAACGAGCTAGTCAACTAGAGGCTTACTAGGGACATGTTGTGGTCTATATATTCATACATGTATTACGATTTCCGGATAACACAATTATAGCATGAACAATAGACAATTATCATGAACAAGGAAATATAATAATAACCATTTTATTATTGCCTCTAGGGCATATTTCCAACAGTCTCCCACTTGCACTAGAGTCAATAATCTAGTTACATTGTGATGAATTGAACACCCATAGAGTTCTGGTGTTGATCATGTTTTGCTCGAGGAAGAGGCTTAGTCAACGGATCTGCGACATTCAGGTCTGTATGCACTTTACAAATATCTATGTCTCCATATTGAACATTTTCACAAATGGAGTTGAAGCGACGCTTGATGTGCCTGGTCTTCTTGTGAAACTTGGGCTCCTTGGCAAGGGCAATAGCTCCAGTGTTGTCACAGAAGAGAGTGATCGGCCTCGACGCATTGGGTATGACTCCTAGGTCGGTGATGAACTCCTTCATCCAGATTGCTTCATGTGCTGCCTCCGAGACTGCCATGTACTCCGCTTCACATGTAGATCCCGCCACGACGCTTTGCTTGCAACTGCACCAGCTTACTGCCCCACCATTCAAAATATACACGTATCCGGTTTGTGACTTAGAGTCATCCAGATCTGTGTCGAAGCTAGCGTCGACGTAACCCTTTACGACGAGCTCCTCGTCACCTCCATATACGAGAAACATATCCTTAGTCCTTTTCCGGTACTTCAGGATGTTCTTGACCGCTGTCCAGTGTTCCATGCTGGGATTACTTTGGTACCTTCCTACCAAACTCATGGCAAGGTTTACATCAGGTCTAGTACACAGCATGGCATACATGATAGACCCTATGGCTGAGGCATAGGGGATGACACTCATCTTTTCTCTATCTTCTGCCGTGGTCAGGCATTGAGCTATGCTCAATCTCATACCTTGCAATACAGGCAAGAACCCCTTCTTAGACTGATCCATATTGAACTTCTTCAATATCTTGTCAAGGTATGTACTTTGTGAAAGACCAATGAGGCGTCTCGATCTATCTCTATAGATCTTGATGCCTAATATATAAGTAGCTTCTCCAAGGTCCTTCATTGCAAAACACTTGTTCAAGTAGGCCTTTATGCTTTCCAAGAATTCTATATCATTTCCCATCAATAGTATGTCATCCACATACAATATGAGAAATGCTACAGAGCTCCCACTCACTTTCTTGTAAACGCAGGCTTCTCCATAAGTCTGCGTAAACCCAAACACTTTGATCATCTCATCAAAACGAATGTTCCAACTCCAAGATGCTTGCACCAGCCCATAATTGAGCGTTGGAGCTTGCACACCTTGTCAGCATTCTTAGGATCGACAAAACCTTCCGGCTGCATCATATACAATTCTTCCTTAAGGAAACCATTAAGGAATGCCGTTTTGACGTCCATTTGCCATATCTCATAATCATAGAATGCGGCAATTGCTAACATGATTTGGATGGAGTTCAGCTTCGCTACGGGTGAGAAAGTCTCATCGTAGTCAACCCCTTGAACTTGTCTATAACCCTTAGCGACAAGCCGAGCTTTATAGATGGTCACATTACCATACGCATCTGTCTTCTTCTTAAAGATCCATTTATTTTCTATGGCTCGCCGATCATCGGGCAAGTCAGTCAAAGTCCATACTTCGTTTTCATACATGGATCCTATCTCGGATTTCATGGCTTCCAGCCATTTGTCGAATTCTGGGCCCACCATCGCTTCCTCATAGTTCGAAGGTTCACCATTTTCTAACAACATGATTTCCAGGACAGGGTTGCCGTACCACTCTGGTGCGGAACGCGTCCTTGTGGACCTTCGAAGTTCAGTAGCAACTTGATCTGAAGTTTCATGATCATCATCATTAACTTCCTCCCTAGTCGGTGCAGACACCTCAGGAACAATTTCTTGAGCTGCGCCACTCTCTGGTTCAAGAGGCAATACTTCATCAAGTTCTACTTTCCTCCCTCTTACTTATTTCGAGAGAAACTCTTTCTCTAGAAAGGATCCATTCTTGGCAACAAAGGTCTTGCCTTCAGATCTAAGATAGAAGGTATACCCAATAGTTTATTTAGGGTATCCTATGAAGACACATTTTTCCGATTTGGGTTCGAGCTTTTTAGGTTGAAGTTTCTTGACATAAGCATCGCATCCCCAAACTTTTAGAAACGACAGCTTAGGTTTCTTCCCAAACCATAATTCATACGGTGTCGTCTCAACGGATTTAGACGGTGCCCTATTTAAAGTGAATGTAGCTGTCTCTAGAGCGTATCCCCAAAATGATAGCGGTAAATCAGTGAGTGACATCATAGATCGCACCATATACAATAGAGTGCGATTATGACGTTCGGACACACCGTTACGCTGAGGTGTTCCAGGCGGCGTGAGTTGTGAAACGATTCCACATTTCCTTAAGTGCGTACCAAATTTGTGACTTAAATATTCTCCCCCACGATCTGATCGTAAGAATTTTATCTTTCGTCATGTTGATTCTCTACCTCATTCTGAAATTCCTTGAAATTTTCAAAGGTCTCAGACTTGTGTTTCATCAAATAGACATACCCATATCTATTTATGTCATCAGTGAGAGTGAGAACATAACGATAGCCATCGCGAGCCTCAACGCTCATTGGACCGCACATATCAGTATGTATAATTTCCAATAAGTTGGTTCCTCGATCCATTGTTCCGGAGAACGAAGTCTTGGTCATTTTACCCATGAGGCATGGTTCGCACATGTCAAATGATTCGAAATCAAGAGACTCCAAAAGTCCATCTGTATGGAGCTTCTTCATGCGTTTGACACCGATGTGACCAAGGCGGCAGTGCCACAGATATGTGGGACTATCATTATCAATCTTACATCTTTTGGTATTCACACTATGAATATGTTTAACATCACGTTCGAGATTCATTAAGAATAAACCATTGACCAGCGGGGCATGACCATAAAACATATCTCTCATATAAATAGAACAACCATTATTCTCGGATTTAAATGAGTAGCCATCTCGTATTAAACGAGATCCAGATACAATGTTCATGCTCAAAGCTGGCACTAAATAACAATTATTGAGGTTTAAAACTAATCCCATAGGTAAATGTAGAGGTAGCGTGCCGACGGCGATCACATCGACCTTGGAACCATTCCCGACGCGCATCGTCACCTCGTCCTTCGCCAGTCTCCGCTTATTCTGCGGCTCCTGTTTTGAGTTACAAATATGAGCAACCGCATCGGTATCAAATACCTAGGAGCTACTACGAGTACTGGTAAGGTACACATCAATTACATGTATATCACATATACCTTTAGTGTTGCCGGCCTTCTTGTCCGTTAAGTATTTGGGGCAGTTCCGCTTCCAGTGTCCCTTTCCCTTGCAATAGAAGCACTCAGTCTCAGGTTTGGGTCCATTCTTTGGCTTCTTCCCGGCAAATGATTTACCGGCCGCGGCAACTCCCTTGCCGTCCTTCTTGAAGTTCTTCTTACCCTTGCCTTTCTTGAAACTAGTGGTTTTATTGACCATCAACACTTGATGTTCCTTTTTGATTTCCACCTCCACTGATTTCAGCATTGAAAATACTTCAGGAATAGTTTTCACCATCCCCTGCATATTTTAGTTCATCACAAAGCTCTTGTAGCTAGGTGGGAGCGACTAAAGGATTCTGTCAATGACCGCCTCGTCCGGGAGGTTAATGTCCAGCTGGGACAAGCGGTTGTGCAACCCAGACATTTTGAGTATGTGCTCACTGACAGAACTATTTTCCTCCATCTTACAACTATAGAACTTGTCGGAGACTTCATATCTCTCGACCCGGGCATGAGCTTGGAAAACCATTTTCAGCTCTTCTAACATCTCATATGCTCTGTGTTGCTCAAAACGCTTTTGGAGCCCTGGTTCTAAGCTGTAAAGCATGCCGCACTGAGCGAGGGAGTAATCATCAGCACATGACTGCCAAGCGTTCATAACGTCTTGGTTCTCTGGGATGGGTGCTTCACCTAGCGGTGCTTCTAGGACATATGCTTTCTTGGCAGCTATGAGGATGATCCTCAGGTTCCGGACCCAGTCCATATAGTTGCTGCCATCATCTTTCAGCTTGGTTTTCTCTAGGAACGCGTTGAAGTTGAGGTTGACATGAGCGTTGGCCATTTGATCTACAAGACATTTTGCAAAGGTTTTTAGACTAAGTTCATGATAATTAAGTTCATCTAATCAAATTATTTAATGAACTCCCACTCAGACAGACATCCCTCTAGTCATCTAAGTGATACATGATCCGAGTCAACTAGGCCGTGTCCGATCATCACGTGAGACGGACTAGTCATCATCGGTGAACATCTTCATGTTGATCGTATCTTCTATACGACTCATGTTCGACCTTTCGGTCTTCCATGTTCCAAGGCCATGTCTGTACATGCTAGGCTCGTCAAGTCAACCTAAGTGTATTACGTGTGTAAATCTGGCTTACACCCGTTGTATTCGAACGTTAGAATCTATCACACCCGATCATCACGTGGTGCTTCGAAACAACGAACCTTCGCAACGGTGCACAGTTAGGGGGAACACTTTCTTGAAATTATTGTGAGGGATCATCTTATTTAAGCTACCGTCGTTCTAAGCAAATAAGATGTAAAGCTTGATAAACATCACATGCAATCAAATAGCGACATGATATGACCAATATCATTTTGCTCCTTTTGATCTCCATCTTCGGGGCGCCATGATCATCATCGTCACCGGCATGACACCATGATCTCCATCATCGTGTCTTCATGAAGTTGTCTCGTCATCTATTACTTCTACTACTATGGCTAACGGTTTAGCAATAAAGTAAAGTAATTACATGACGTTTCTGTTGACACGCAGGTCATAAATAAATTAAGACAACTCCTATGGCTCCTGCCGGTTGTCATACTCATCGACATGCAAGTCGTGATTCCTATTACAAGAACATGATCAATCTCATACATCACATATATCATTCATCACATCCTTTTGGCCATATCACATCACACGACACATGCTGCAAAAACAAGTTAGACGTCCTCTAATTGTTGTTGCAAATTTTTACGTGGCTGCTATAGGTTTCTTAGCAAGAACGTTTCTTACCTACGCCAAAACCACAACGTGATATGCCAATTTCTATTTACCCTTCATAAGGACCCTTTTCATCGAATCCGATCCGACTAAAGTGGGAGAGACAGACACCCACTAGCCACCTTATGCAACTAGTGCATGTCAGTCGGTGGAACCTGTCTCACGTAAGCGTACGTGTAAGGTCGGTCCGGGCCGCTTCATCTCACGATGCCGCCGAATCAAGATAAGACTAGTAATGGCAAGTAAATTGACAAAATCAACGCCCACAACAACTTGTGTTCTACTTGTGCATAGAAACTACGCATAGAGCTAGCTCATGATGCCACTGTTGGGGAACGTAGCAGAATTTTAAAAATTTATACGCATAACCAAGATCAATCTATGGAGTCATCTAGCAACGAGGGAGAGGGGAGTGCATCTACATACCCTTGTAGATCGCGAGCGGAAGCGTTCAAGAGAACGGGGTTGATGGAGTCGTACTCATCGTGATCCAAATAACCGATGACCGAGCGCCGAACAGACGGCACCTCTGCGTTCAACACACGTACGGTTGGGGAAGACGTCTCCTCCTTCTTGATCCAGCAAGGGGAAGGAGAGGTTGACGGAGATCCAGCAGCATGGCGGCGTGGTGGTGGAAGCAGCGATGATCGCGGCAGGGCTTCGCCAAGCTCCAACGAGAGGGAGAGGTGTTACGAGGGGAGAGGGAGGCGCCAGGGACTTGGGTGCGGCTGCCCTCCCTCCCCTCCACTATATATAGGGGCCAGGGGGGCGCCGGCCCCTCTAGATACCATCTAGATGGGGGTGCGGCGGCCAAGGGGGTGGCTTGGCCCCCAAGCCAGGTGGAGCCGCCCCCACCCCTGGGGTTTCTAACCCTAGGCGCAGGAGGAGGCCCATGTGGGCGCACCAGCCCAACAGGGGCTGGTTCCCTTCCCACTTCAGCCCATGGGGCCCTTCGGGATAGGTGGCCCCACCCAGTGGACCCCCGGGACCCTTCCGGTGGTCCCGGTACAATACCGGTGACCCCCGAAACTTTCCCGATGGCCGAAACTGGTCTTACTATATATAAATCTTTACCTCCGGACCATTCCAGAACTCCTCGTGATGTCTGGGATCTCTTCCGGTACTCCAAACAACTTTCGGGTTACCGCATACTAATATCTCTACAACCCTAGTGTCACAAAACCTTAAGTGTGTAGACCCTACGAGTTCGGGAACCATGTAGACATGACCGAGACAACTCTCCGGCCAATAACCAACAGCGGGATCTGGATACCCATGTTGGCGCCCACATATTCCACGATGATCTCATCGGATGAACCACGATGTCGAGGATTCAATCAATCCCGTATTCAATTCCCTTTGTCAATCGGTACGTTACTTGCCCGAGATTCGATCGTCAGTATTCCAATACCTCGTTCAATCTCGTTACCGGCAAGTCACTTTACTCATTCCATAACACATCATCCCATGACCAACCCTTAGTCACATTGAGCTCATTACGATGATGTCTTACCGAGTGGGCCCAGAGATACCTCTCCCTCATGCGGAGTGACAAATCCCAGTCTTGATTCGTGCCAACCCAACAGACACTTTCGGTGATACCCGTAGAGCACCTTTATAGTCACCCAGTTACGTTGTGACGTTTGGCACACCCAAAGTATTCCTACAGTATCCGGGAGTTGCACAATCTCATGGTCTAAGGAAAAGATACTTGACATTAGAAAAGCTCTAGCAGACGAACTACACGATCTTGTGCTATGCTTAAGATTGGGTCTTGTCCATCACATCATTCTTCTAATGATGTGATCCCGTTATCAATGACATCTAATGTCCATAGTCAGGAAACCATGACTATCTGTTGATCAACGAGCTAGTCAACTAGAGGCTTACTAGGGACATGTTGTGGTCTATATATTCACACATGTATTACGATTTCTAGATAACACAATTATAGCATGAACAATAGACAATTATCATGAACAAGGAAATATAATAATAACCATTTTATTATTGTCTCTAAGGCATATTTCCAATAGGAACATCTCATTTGCTCCATGGTGTTCAAAACATTTTTGAAGTCCCAGTTTTAAGCCGTAAAGCATGGTGCACTAAACTATCAAGTAGTCATCAGATCGAGCTTTGCCAAACGTTCATAATGTCTGCATCTGCTCCTGCAATAGGTCTGTCACCTAGCGGTGCATCAAGGACATAATTCTTCTGTGTAGCAATGAGGATAATCCTCAGATCACGGACCCAGTCCACATCATTACTACTATCATCTTTCAACTTAGTTTTCTCTAGGAATATATTAAAAATAAAACAGGGGAGTTGTACGCGAGCTATTGATCTACAACATAGATATGCTAATACTATCAGGACTAATTTCATGATAAATTAAAGTTCAATTAATCATATTACTTAAGAACTCCCACTTAGATAGACATCTCTCTAGTCATCTAAATGATCACGTGATCCATATCAACTAAATCATGTCCAATCATCACATGAGATGGAGAAGTTTTCAATGGTGAACATGAAGGAAATATGCCCTAGAGGCAATAATAAAGTTTTTTATTTATATTTCCTTATATCATGATAAATGTTTATTATTCATGATAGAATTGTATTAACCAGAAACTTAGTACATGTGTGGATACATAGACAAACAGAGTGTCCCTAGTATGCCTCTACTTGACTAGCTCGTCAATCAAAGATGGTTAAGTTTCCTAACCATAGACATGTGTTGTCATTTGATAAATGGGGTCACATCATTAGAGAATGATGTGATGGACAAGACCCATCCGTTAGCTTAGCATAATGATCGTTTAGTTTTTCTGCTATTCCTTTCTTCATGACTTGATTATGTTCCTCAGACTATGAGATTATGCAACTCCCGAATACCGGAGGAACACCTTGTGTGCTATCAAATGTCACAACATAACTGGGTGATTACAAATATGCTCTAAAGGTGTCTCTGATGGAGTTTGTTGAGTTGGCATAGATCGAGATTAGGATTTGTCACTTCGTGTATTGGAGAGGTATCTCTGGGCCCTCTCGGTAATGCACATCACTATGAGCCTTGCAAGCAATGTGTCTAATGAGTTAGCCACGGGATGATGCATTATGGAACGAGTAAAGAGACTTGCCAGTGACGAGATTGAACTAGGTATGATGATACCGACGATCGAATCTCGGGCAAGTAACATACCGATGGCAAAGGGAACAACGTATGTTTTTTGCGGTTTGGGTCATTTCAGATGAGTTTCGGAGTACCGGGGGTTACCGGACCCCCCCCCCCCCCGGGGCAAGTTATTGGGCCTCATGGGCCT
Source organism: Triticum urartu (assembly GCF_056163025.1). Classification (NCBI taxonomy): domain Eukaryota; kingdom Viridiplantae; phylum Streptophyta; class Magnoliopsida; order Poales; family Poaceae; genus Triticum; species Triticum urartu. Next base: position 88,077,311 of record NC_141875.1, read on the forward strand.
AGTGGTGGAAGAGAGGAGGTAGGCCAGGGAGTGGCGCCCCCTAGTCCAAACCGAATTAGACTAGGGTTGGGGGGCCCTTTCCTTCTCTTCTCCTCCTCCTCCCCCCTTCTCCTTGTGGGAATAGCAAAGGGGGGGGGGGTGATAACCCACAGGTATAGGGGATCGCAATAGTTTTCGAGGGTAGAGTATTCAACCCAAATTTATTGATTCGACACAAGGGGAGCCAAAGAATATTCTCAAGTATTAGCAGTTGAGTTGTCAATTCAACCACACCTAAAACCTTAATATCTGTAGCAAAGTATTTAGTAGCAAAATAGTATGGAAGTAACGGTAACGGTGGCAAAAGTAACAATATTAGTTTTTGTAGCAATCGCAGTGGCAACGGAAAAGTAACTAAGCAAAGATCAATATATGAAAAGCTCGTAGGCAATGGATCAATGATGGATAATTATGTCGGATGCGATTCCTCATGCAACAGTTATAACATAAGGTGACACAGAACTAGCTCCAGTTCATTAATATAATGTAGGAATGTATTCCGAATATAGTCATACATGCTTATGGAAAGAACTTGCATGACATCTTTTGTCTTACCCTCCCGTGGCAGCAGGGTCCTATTGGAAACTAAGGGATATTAAGGCCTCCTTTTAATAGAGTACCAGACCAAAACATTAACACTTAGTGAATACATGAACTCCTCAAACTACGGTCATCACCGGGAGTGGTCCCGATTGTTGTCACTTCGGGGTTACCGTATCATAACACATAGTAGGTGACTATTGACTTGCAAAATAGGATCAAGAATTCACATATATTCATGAAAACATAATAGGTCCAGATCTGAAATCATGGCACTCGGGCCCTAGTGACAAGCATTAAGCATAGCAAAGTCATAGCAACATCAATCTTAGAACATAATGGATACTAGGGATCAAACCCTAAAAAAACTAACTCAATTACATGGTAAATCTCATCCAACCCATCACCGTCCAGCAAGCCTACGATGGGATTACTCACACACGGCGGTGAGCATCATGAAATTGGTGATGGAGGAAGGTTGATGATGGCTATGGCGACGGATTCCCGTCTGCCGTGCCCCGAACGGACTCCAGATCAGCCCTCCCGTGGAAGATTAGGGCTTGGCGGCGGCTTCGTATCGTAAAACGCGATGAATCCTTCTCTCTGATTTTTTTCTCCCCGAACGTGAATATATGGAGTTGGGGTTGAGGCCGGTGGAGTCCCAGGGGGCCCATGAGGTAGGGGGCGTGCCCTGCACCCTCGTGGACAGGGTGTGGGCCCCCTAGTGCTGATTCTTTCGCCAGTATTTTTTATTAATTCCAAAACGTGTCTTCATGGATTTTTAGGTCATTCCGAGAACTTTTATTTCTGCACAAAAATAACACCATGGCAATTCTGCTGAAAACAACGTTAGTCCGGGTTAGTTCCATTCAAATCATGCAAGTTAGAGTCCAAAACAAGGGCAAAAGTGTTTGGAAAAGTAGATATGTTGGAGACGTATCAACTCCCCCAAGCTTAAACCTTTGCTTGTCCTCAAGCAATTCAGTTGACAAACTGTCGGGGGACTAATCCACGAGCACCTATGGGACCGGCGGACCGAGTCCCTTTCGGTTCGGCGGGGGCGAGGGTCGCACGAAGAGCGGATCGAGGCAAAGCACACGAGCAGTTTACCCAGGTTCGGGCCGCACGGATGCGTAAAACCCTACTCCTGCTTTGTGGTTTGTATTGAGTTCTTGCTCGGGAGCGCAGAGTGCTACAGTACACCCCAACAGCTAACGAGACCGAGCGTGAGTGTTCCCTCTCCTCCTTTTCTACGTTGCGCATGGGCCTCCTTTTATATGCTCAAGGGGTCACCGACAGGTGGCAACGTAGACAAGGGTAAAAATGGAAAGGTGTTGCGGTTGGTACAGCTACCTGCTACAGTGTATCATACCTAACCCTGACGGCAGGGGACAAGGGCATTAAATGCCCGTCTGCGTCGCCTAAATAGTGCAAAAGGGACCGTCAGGGACGCCACCGCTCGCCACGATGGCAATCTTGTCAGCGCCGCTTGCCACCGCGCACCGCTGGCTGCACAGCCTCCCGCCACGTACGCCTGGAAGGGTCCCAGAGCGACACGTTGGTGGATGTGCTGGAGCGCGGGCACAGAGTGGTGGCTTGCCGCGGCAAGCGCCTTGCCGCGGTCGTTGTCTTGTCGCGTCCGGGAGCTTGTCGCTCACCGGGCCTTCCGGGACGCGTGGCGCGTCGCGGCAAGTTCCTTGAGATGCCTTGGTTGGCCTTCCCGGCAAGCTCCTCTTGCCAGGGTCTTGTCTCCTTGGCTTGGATACTTTGTCCTTGAATGGCTCCAAAGGAACCACGGAGGACCTTGGCGGTCACCCGGCAAGCCTTGCCGTCGGATGCTGCGACTGCCCGTGCACAAGTTCGGGATACTAGGGTACCCCTACTCTAGTACACCGACAGGAGCCCCCGGGCCTGGGCCATACACGGTGCCGAGCGCTGTTGGGCCAGGCCCAAAACAGGGCACGGGCACGCGCGGCCTGGGTTACGCCGTATCTCTCCCCGTATCCACCGCGCCCTCCCCGAACGGCACGCGTTGAATGCGGCATCGTGGGAGAGATCGTGGGTGGTTTCTTTATTCAGAAAGGCGGAACGTCTGCCCCCTCCCTCTTTATAAGCATGGGAAACAGGGGTAGTTCGCCCATTCGCCGGTTGCTACTCCAATCTCGGAAACCTCCGCCGCTCCCTCATCTTCCCAAAGCTGAAAGAGAGCAGCGCCCCGCCCCCCATCGCCACCAGCACCACCAACGCCGTCGACCTCCTCCACCACTTCCGCCATGGCTCCGAGAGCCGACAAAGGGAAGGTTGTGAAGTCGACCGAGGTGCAGCGGCTTGCGGCGCTGCGAAAGGACCGGCAATCTTCCCCCCAAGCTTGCCGCGAGGGAGCTGAGGGAGAATTACTACCTCTTCTGGTAGACGGAGACGCGAGCGCATCCGCGCACGAAGGTACTTCCAGCCGCCGCTTGGAAAATGGCTCCAAATGGATATCCTTTCTTCGCCTTGTTCTTCTACTGCGGGCTCTGCCCGCCTTTCTCTGAGTTTTTCTGCGATATTATGAACACCTACGGGTTCCGCCTCCTTGACTTCACCCCCAATGCTGTTCTGACCATGGCAGTTTTCGCACATCTCTGCGAAAACTTTGTCGGAGTCTATCCTAATGTAGCCCTTTTCGCCACTTCTTTATGCCCCAAGTAGAGAGAGGAGAGCCTTTATCCGGCGGAATCGCCTGGATCTCGAGGGCCGGCAAGAAGGACACTTATCTGGAGGGAGAGTTCCGCGGCAAGTGGGAGGAATGGAGAGCAGACTGGTGCTGGATTGTCGAGGAGAACCTGCAGCCGTTTACCACCCGGCGCCAAGCCCCACTAGCACGCGGCAGCGATTGGAGTGACGTGGCCCCGAAAGACGATAGGCTGAAGATTGCCATCACCCGGATCCAACGCCTCAGGCTTGCCGGGCTCACTGTAGGCGCTGTTGGCGCAGATTTTCTTCGCCGCCGCATCGCCCCCCTGCAGGAACGGAGGAGACCCGCCTGGGAATTCAAGAATGCGGCGGATATCATGAGGCTGCGTCCGGGCCTCAACTTCAACTTCACTATTCTGGAGCTTAACGCGATGCTCCAGGAGATGTTCAAGTACGACCCTCAACATCCCGAAGTGTTCAGGTTGCCGAAGGGTGTCGTTCCGCTGTGCAACAGCTCCGCGCTCGACCACATCCGTGCAATGATGCTGCTGTGCGATTCGCATGGAATTGTCCCAACTTGGCAAGAGCCTGCAGACGACGTCGTGCATGAGTTCTTTGACGGCTTGGTAGAAGTGCCGGTCCGCTCCGACGAGAAGAATAGCCTCACCCGCGACACCACCGATGCGGAGATGACACGCATCGCCACTAGGCTGGAAGAGGCGGCGGCAGCCGCAGCCGCGGGCGAATTTGGATTCACCGTGGAGGAGGCAGAGGCAGCAGAGGCGGCAAGCCGTGCCAAGCGAGAGGAGCTCGTCGGCGAGAAAGAGCTTGCCGGGCATGACGTCGAGTCGAGCGAGCCCGCCGAGGATACGAGCGGCTCGCTGGAGATCAACTCCTCTTCCTCCTCATCTTCAGGCAGCTCGTCGCAAGCAGAGCCTCCATCCCCACCAAGAAGGCGTCTCCGCAAGGCCGGGGACGTAGCGGGGCGGCGGGCGAGTCAACAGTCGCCGCGCCGCGTGACACGCTCCACCGCGGCAGGAGCAGAAGCGGTGGTCCGGGTGGACCCCGCTCCAGTTGCCGCAGCAGCGTGAGGTTCCACTCCAACACTTGTCGCACCTAAGCCACAAGAGAAGTTGCTGTTGTATATAGCGGCAACCAATCAAGTGGTTAGTGCTGCATTAGTAGCAGAGAGGGAGGCAGATGACGAGCCAGCAACCACGGCAGGAGCATCCAGCGACAAGCAGGGGGCTTCCCCGGCAAGCTCTGGTCCCGACAAGGATGGATCTGCGCAGACGCGCGAGGAGATACAGAAGAGAATGGTACAATGCCCAGTTTACTTTGTCAGTTCCCTTCTGCAGGGGCTAGGTCAAGGTACTCTGGCGTGTAGAAATTGCTTTTCGGCCTTCTCATGGCCTCGAGAAAGCTGCGCCATTACTTCCAAGCACATGAGATCACAGTTGTCACTCGTTTTCCGCTGAAGAGGATACTACAGAATCCAGAAGCGATAGGCAGGATTGTTGAGTGGGCACTGGAACTGTCAAGCTTTGGCCTCAAGTTTGAGAGTACTTCAACTATCCAAAGCAGAGCATTGGCAGAATTCATAGCAGAATGGACGCCAACACCAGATGAAGAAATTCCAGAAACGAGCATCCCCATTGAGGAAGCAAGCAAAGAGTGGCTGATGTACTTTGATGGTGCCTTTTCGCTGCAAGGCGCCGGCGCTGGCGTGCTGCTTGTCGCACCCACCGGAGAGCACCTCAAGTACGTAGTCCAGATGCACTTTCCCAAGGAGCAAGCAACAAACAATACTGCAGAGTATGAAGGCTTGCTTGCCGGTCTCAGGATCGCGGCAGACCTTGGGATCAAGAAGCTCATTGTCAGGGGTGACTCGTAGCTTGTCGTCCGGCAAGTGAACAAGAGCTATCAGAGTCCGTTGATGGAAGCCTACGTCGACGAAGTGAGAAAGCTAGAAGAGCACTTTGAAGGCCTACAGATGGAGCATGTTCCAAGAGCTCAGAACGCCATTGCCAATGGCCTATCAAAGTGCGCCGCACTTAAGTTACCTGTGGAACCAGGGATCTTTGTGCTCAAGCTGACTCAACCGTCTGTAACGCCATCAACTGGACAGAGCAAGAAGAGGAAGTTGATTTCTGGTGACTATTTTCCGGCAGAGCTTCCCGAAGCCGCCGCCAAGAAGGTCCCCAAGATCAACGCCAAGAGCGCTGAGGAGCAGTCTGCTCCGGCAAGCCCTAGGGTTTGTTCCGTTGAAGCAGAAGCTCCCGACAAGTTTTGCTCCGGCAAGCTTGCCGGGGAACGTCAAGCTCCGGCAGAGCCGCAGGTTCTCGCCGTAGAAGCGGATGTTCCCGCAGCAGCAGATTTGCCTTTAGTCCTTGTTGTCGAGCCACAAGCTCCAGCATGGACACAGCAGATTGTCCGTTTCCTTCAGACAGGAGAACTTCCCGAAGAGTAAGAAGAAGCGGAAAGAGTAGCCCGGCAGTCAAGTATGTACCAGTTTGTCGACAACACACTGTACAGAAGAAGACTCAACGGTGTGAAATTGAAGTGTATTCACCGGGAAGACGGACAAAAGCTGTTGGCAGAGATACATGGAGGCATATGTGGTCACCACATTGGCGCAAGAGCACTTGCCGGCAAAGCATTCCGGCAAGGTTTCTCTTGGCCGACAGCCCTCCAGGATGCAACTACACAAGTAACCAAGTGTGAAGCGTGCCAGTTCCATTCCAAGCAAATACACCAACCAGCTCAAGCTCTCCAGACGATCCCTTTATCCTGGCCATTTTCGGTCTGGGGGCTCGACATCCTCGGCCCCTTTCCCCGAGCAGTCGGGGGCTTTGAGTACTTGTACGTTGCAATCGACAAGTTCACAAAGTGGCCGGAAGTGGAAGTAGTGAGGAAGGTGACAGCACAGTCAGCAGTCAAGTTCTTCAGGTCGATGTTTGCCGCTTTGGGATCCCTAACAGGATAATCACCGACAACGGTACGCAATTCACGAGCCGCACCTTCATGCAGTACGTCCAAGATCTTGGCGCCAAGGTCTGCTTCGCTTCTGTTGCTCACCCGAGAAGCAACGGTCAAGCGGAGAGGGCAAATGCTGAAGTGCTGCGTGGGCTCAAGACTAGGACTTTCGACAGGCTGCACAAGTGCGGAAGAAACTGGATCGAGGAGCTGCCGGTGGTTCTTTGGTCGATCAGGACGACGCCAAATCGAGCCACTGGCCAGACACCTTTCGCTCTAGTCTATGGAGCAGAGGCAGTTCTCCCCACGGAACTCGTATACGGGTCACCTCGAGTGCTCGCTTATGATGAGCTTGAGCAAGAGCAGCTGCGACAAGATGACGCGCTACTCCTTGAGGAAGACCGTCTTCAGGCTGCTGTACGAGCTGCTCGCTACCAGCAAGCTTTGCGCTGCTACCATAGCCTCAAAGTTAACGCCAGAAGTCTCGAGGAAGGCGACCTTGTTCTTCGGCGTGTTCAGTCCGCCAAGAATTCCAACAAGTTGACGCCGAAGTGGGAAGGCCCTTACCGGGTGAAACGAGTCACTAGGCCTGGCGCTGTCCGCCTTGAGACCGAAGATAGCATTCCGGTGAGCAATTCCTGGAACATTGAGCATCTTCGTAAGTTTTACCCGTAAGGCGCGGTTGCCGGAACCTGTTCCGGCAACCACCTTTTGTACAAGTCTTGCCGCTGTTGCATGTAATCCTTTGTACAAAGCCGGGCGCAGACCCCGTGCATAAGTAAAGCTCATATGCTCCGCACATCTTGTCAATTTCATGCTTTCTATTTTCTACATATGTGATCTGACACTTTGTGCAGCACCTACTCCCCGGTAAGCAATAACGAGCCGTAAGGCTCCATATCTTTATTTTCTCCTCTTTCTTTTTTCTCAAGGAAAGGAAGGTTCCCTCGCCCACAAGTTTGCCGGGGGGAAAGGAGAAGATAATGGTATGGACCAGGCGTCGTTCAAGAAAGTTTCGCCTTACCGGGAAGCAAACAACAGAAAAGCTAAGTTGCCAAAGTTTGAGCAATCAGATTTTTAAAATTTTTAAGTTATCTCCCTTGAACGACCACACTTTGTATGGAAAACCTGTGCGCGGAGGAACCAACTCGTAGCTAGTTGCGCCCTTACTTTGTTTCGAGTCCGCTCAACAACTTAAGTGAGCTACGACTAGTTGCGACAAGGTTTCTTGTCGGTAGCGGCACCGCCAGCAGGCTGCTGACGTCCCGCACTCAGCGCTCGCGGCTAAGGTGCCTGCACCGGCAAGTTCCCTGAAAGCGTAGGGCACAAACATACAAAGGGACGAATCAAGTAAAGGGAATAACATTGCAATCATTACCCGGAATAGAGTTATATTACAAGGTAGCTTGTCGCGGCTCTAACAGATTGTTCTCATAACATGACCAGCAGCGACAAGAAAAGAAGAAAACGGCGGCCTATTCTACGCGATCGCCCTCAATCCTCTTGATCCCGCTCACCTTGTCCACAATGGGTGCGACAAGGGTGTTGAGCGCCTCCAGATCAGCATCCGGCGGCAGGGTCTTGAGGACGTTGGTGAGGTTGAGGCCCGGGTTGCGGAAGGCCACCTTCACCAACACCTTCTGAAGAGCTCCCGCGCAGATCTTGCGCGACTCGTCGGCCAGCTGCTTTGGGATCTGCTCCTGGAGTCGCTGGAGGGCCGTCGCCACGCCTTTGAAGAACAAGATGAGCTTGGCGCTGGGTTGGAGGTTCTCGTTGGAGGGATACCCGAGATCCTCCATCCCTAGCTGCGCCAGCTCCCTGTCAATGTCTGCGGCAACATTCACGAGACCCTCCATCCAGTGCTCCACATTCTCCCTAAAAGTGTTCTGGGCGGCAGCGGCACTCGCCAGCAGCGCCTTGTCGGCCTTGACCTCCTCCTTCAAGGCCGCCTCCTGCTACCTGGCGCGCCAAAGATGTCGGGGGACTAATCCACGAGCACCTATGGGACCGGCGGACCGAGTCCCTTTCGGTTCGGCGGGGGCGAGGGTCGCACGAAGAGCGGATCGAGGCAAAGCACACGAGCAGTTTACCCAGGTTCGGGCCGCACGGATGCGTAAAACCCTACTCCTGCTTTGTGGTTTGTATTGAGTTCTTGCTCGGGAGCGCGGAGTGCTACAGTACACCCCAACAGCTAACGAGACCGAGCGTGAGTGTTCCCTCTCCTCCTTTTCTACGTTGCGCATGGGCCTCCTTTTATATGCTCAAGGGTTCACCGACAGGTGGCAACGTAGACAAGGGTAAAAATGGAAAGGTGTTGCGGTTGGTACAGCTACCTGCTACAGTGTATCATACCTAACCCTGACGGCAGGGGACAAGGGCATTAAATGCCCGTCTGCGTTACCTAAATAGTGCAAAAGGGACCGTCAGGGACGCCACCGCTCGCCACGATGGCAATCTTGTCAGCGCCGCTTGCCACCGCGCACCGCTGGCTGCACAGCCTCCCGCCACGTACGCCTGGAAGGGTCCCAGAGCGACACGTTGGTGGATGTGCTGGAGCGCGGGCACAGGGTGGTGGCTTGCTGCGGCAAGCGCCTTGCCGCGGTCGTTGTCTTGTCACGTCCGGGAGCTTGTCGCTCACCGGGCCTTGCCGGGACGCGTGGCGCGTCGCGGCAAGTTCCTTGAGATGCCTTCCCGGCAAGCTCCTCTTGCCGGGGTCTTGTCTCCTTGGCTTGGATACTTTGTCCTTGAATGGCTCCAAAGGAACCACGGAGGACCTTGGCGGTCACCCGGCAAGCCTTGCCGCGGGATGCTGCGACTGCCCGTGCACAAGTTCGGGATACTAGGGTACCCCTACTCTAGTACACCGACACAAACTAAAAGTGATAAAGAAAAACTTTTACAAACTCTGCTTGATCTTGTTGTTGCAAATATGTAAAGCCAGCATTCAAGTTTTCAGCAAAGAATATGAACTAACCATATTCACAATAACATTTAGGTCTCATATTTACTCATATCAATGGCATAATCAACTAGCGAGCAATAATAATAAATCTCGGATGACAACACTTTCTCAAAACAATCATAACATGATATAACAAGATGGTATCTCGCTAGCCCTTTCTAAGACCACAAAACATAAATGCAGAGCACCCCTGAGGATCAAGGACTGATTAAACATTGTAATTCATGGTAAAAGAGATCCAGTCACAGTCATACTCAATGTAAATTAATAGCAATGCTTGTGAATGACAACGGTGCTCTCCAACTGGTGCTTTTTTAATAAGAGGATGATGACTCAACAAAAAAGTAAATAGATAGGCCCTTGAAAGAGGGAAGCAGGGATTTGTAGAGGTGCCAGAGCTCAAATTTTGAAACAAAGATAAATAATATTTTGAGTGGCATACTTTCATTATCAACATAACAACCAAGCGATCTCAATATCTTCCATGCTACACACATTATAGGCGGTTCCCAAACAAAATGGTAAAGTTTATACTCCCCCACCACCAAAAAACATCAATCCATGGCTTGTACGAAACAACGGGTGCCTCCAACTAACTACATTCCTGGGGGAGTTTTGTTTGCAATTATTTTGATTTGAGCATGGGACTGGGCAGCCCGGTTACCGGCCATTTTCTCGTGAGTGATAAGCGGAGTCCACTCATCATGAGAATAACCCACCTAGCATGGAAGATATAGACAACCCTAGTTGATACATGAGCTATTCGAGCATACAAAACAGAATTTCATTTGAAGGTTCAGAGTTTGGCACATATATACAAATTTACTTGGAACGGCGGGTAGATACCGCATATAGGAAGGTATGGTGGACTCATATGGAATAACTTTGGGGTTTATGTAAGTGGATGCACAAGCAATATTCCCTCTTAGTACAAGTGAAGGCTAGAAAGAGACTGGGAAGCGACCAACTAGAGAGCGACAACAGTCATGAACATGCATTAAGATTAATTAACAATGAGTGCAACCATGAGTAGGATATAAATCACCATGAACATAAATATCATGGAGGCTATGTTGATTTTGTTTCAACTACATGCGTGAGAATGTGCCAAGTCAAGCCACTTGAATCGTTCAAAGGAGGATACCACCCTATCATACCACATCACAACCATTTTAATAGCATGTTGGCACACAAGGTAAACCATTATATACTCCTAGCAAATTAAGCATGGCATGGGCAACTATAATCTCTAATTGTCATTGCAAACATGTTTCATTCATAATAGGCTGAATCAGGAACGATGAACTAATCATATTTACAAAAACAAGATAGGTCGAGTTCATACCAGCTTCTCTCATCTCAATCAGTCCATCATATATCGTCATTATTGCCTTTCACTTGCACGACGAACGGTGTGGATAATAATAATAGTGCACGTGCATTGGACTAAGCTGGAATTTACAAGCATTTAATACAAGGGAGAAGACAAGGTAATGCGGGCTCTTGGTTAAATCAACAATAATGCATATGAGAGCCACTCAACATTTTCATCATGGTCTTCTCCTCTCGACCCCCAAAGAATAAGAAAAGAAATAAAACTATTTACATGGGAAAGCTCCCAGCAAGCTGATGCATCTCCGTCGTATCTACTTTTCCAAACACTTTTGCCCTTGTTTTGGACTCTAACTTGTATGATTTGAATGGAACTAACCCAGACTGACGCTGTTTTCAGCAGAATTGCCATGGTGTTATTTTTGTGCAGAAATAAAAGTTCTCGGAATGACCTGAAAATCAACGGAAAATATTTTGGGAATATATAAAAAATATTGGCGAAAGAATCAAGGCCAGGGGCCCACACCCTGTCCACAAGGGTGCAGGACGCCCCCCTGGGGCACGCCCCTGCCTCGTGGGCCCCCTGGGACTCCACTGACCTCAACCCCAACTCCATATATTCACGTTCGGGGAGAAAAAATCAGAGAAGGATTCATCACGTTTTACGATACGGAGCCGCCTCCAAGCCCTAATCTTCCCCGGGAGGGCTGATCTGGAGTCCGTTCGGGGCTCCGAAGACGGGAATCCGTCGCCATCGTCATCATCAACCTTCCTCCATCACCAATTTCATGATGCTCCCCGCCGTGTGTGAATAATCTCATCGTAGGCTTGTTGGACGGTGATGGGTTGGATGAGATTTACCATGCAATCAAGTTAGTTTTGTTAGGGTTTGATCCCTAGTATCCATTATGTTCTAAGATTGATGTTGCTATGACTTTGCTATGCTTAATGCTTGTCACTAGGGCCCGAGTGCCATGATTTCAGATCTGAACCTATTATGTTTTCATGAATATATGTGAGTTCTTGATCCTATTTTGCAAGTCAATAGTCACCTACTATGTGTTATGATCCGGTAACCCCGAAGTGACAATAATCGGGACCACTCCCGATGATGACCGTAGTTTGAGGAGTTCATGTATTCACTAAGTGTTAATGCTTTGGTCTGGTACTCTATTAAAAGGAGGCCTTAATATCCCTTAGTTTCCAATAGGACCCCGCTGCCACGGGAGGGTAGGAAAAAAGATGCCATGCAAGTTCTTTCCATAAGCCTGTATGACTATATTCGGAATACATGCCTACATTATATTGATGAACTGGAGCTAGTTCTGTGTCACCCTATGTTATAACTGTTGCATGAGGAATCACATCTGACATAATTATCCATCATTGATCCATTGCCTATGAGCTTTCCACATATTGATCTTTGCTTAGTTACTTTTCCATTGTCACTGTTACGACTGCTACAAAAACTACTACTGTTACTTTTGCCACCGTTACCGTTACTTCCATACTATTTTGCTACTAAATACTTTGCTGCAGATATTAAGTCTTTCAGGTGTGGTTGAATTAACAACTCAACTGCTAATACTTGAGAATATTCTTTGGCTCCCCTTGTGTCGAATCGATAAATTTGGGTTGAATACTCTCTAATTGTCATTGCAAACATGTTTCATTCATAATAGGCCGAATCAGGAACGATGAACTAATCATATTTACAAAAACAAGATAGGTCGAGTTCATACCAGCTTCTCTCATCTCAATCAGTCCATCATATATCGTCATTATTGCCTTTCACTTGCACGACGAACGGTGTGGATAATAATAATAGTGCACGTGCATTGGACTAAGCTGGAATTTACAAGCATTTAATACAAGGGAGAAGACAAGGTAATGTGGGCTCTTGGTTAAATCAACAATAATGCATATGAGAGCCACTCAACATTTTCATCATGGTCTTCTCCTCTCGACCCCCAAAGAATAAGAAAAGAAATAAAACTATTTACATGGGAAAGCTCCCAGCAAGCTGATGCGTCTCCGTCGTATCTACTTTTCCAAACACTTTTGCCCTTGTTTTGGACTCTAACTTGTATGATTTGAATGGAACTAACCCAGACTGACGTTGTTTTCAGCAGAATTGCCATGATGTTGTTTTATGTGCAGAAAACAAAAGTTCTCGAATGACCTAAAACTCCACAGAATATCTTACAATAAATAATAAAAAATCATCGCCAAAGATGAAGACTAGGGGGCCCACACCCTTGCCACGAGGGTGGGGGCGCCCCCCTAGGGCGCGCCCCCTACCTCGTGGGCCCCCTGGACACCTCCCGACTCCAACTCCAACTCTATACAACTGCTTTCGGGGAGAAAAAATAGGAGAGAAGAAATCATTGCTTTTTACGATACGGAGCCGCCGCCAAGCCCTAAAACCTCTCGGGAGGGCTGATCTAGAGTCCGTTCGGGGCTCCGGAGAGGGGGATTTGTCGCCGTCGTCATCATCAACCATCCTCCATCACCAATTTCATGATGCTCACCGCCGTGCATGAGTAATTCCATCGTAGGCTTGCTGGACGGTGATGGGTTGGATGAGATTTACCATGTAATCGAGTTAGTTTTGTTAGGGTTTGATCCCTAGTATCCACTATGTTCTGAGATTGATGTTGCTGTGACTTTGCTATGCTTAATGCTTGTTACTAGGGCCCGAGTGCCATGATTTCAGATCTGAACCTATTATGTTTTCATCAATATATGAGAGTTCTTGATCCTATCTTGCAAGTCTATAGTCACCTATTATGTGTTATGATCCGTTAACCCCGAAGTGACAATAATCGGGATACTTACCGGTGATGACCGTAGTTTGAGGAGTTCATGTATTCACTAAGTGCTAATGCTTTGTTCTGGTTCTCTATTAAAAGGAGGCCTTAATATCCCTTAGTTTCCATTAGGACCCCGCTGCCACGGGAGGGTAGGACAAAAGATGTCATGCAAGTTCTTTTCCATAAGCATGTATGACTATATTAGGAATACATGCCTACATTACATTGACGAATTGGAGCTAGTTCTGTGTCACCCTATGATATGACTGTTACATGATGAACCACATCTGACATAATTATCCATCATTGTTCCGATGCCTACGAGCTTTCCATATACTGGTTTACGCTTATTTACTTCCCCGTTGCTATTGTTACAATCACTACAAAATACCAAAAACATTACTTTGCTTTCGTTACTCTTTTGTTACCGTTACCACCACTATCATATTATTTTTCTACTAAACACTCTGCTGCAGATACTAAGTTTCCAGGTGTGGTTGAATTGACAACTCAGCTGCTAATACTTGATAATATTCTTTGGCTCCCCTTGTGTCGAATCAATAAATTTGGATTGAATACTCTACCCTCGAAAGCTGTTGCGATCCCCTATACTTGTGGGTCATCAAGACTAATTTCTGGCTTCGTTGCCGGGGAGCATAGCTCTATTCTTTGAGTCACTTGGGATTTATATCTGCTGGACACTATGAAGAATTTGAAAGACGCTAAGACAACAATTTATCCCTCAACTACGAGGGGAGGTAAGGAACTGCCATCTAGCTCTGCCCTTGATTCACCTTCTGTTATGAGTAAGCTTGCGACACCTAAACCTGCTTCTGCTATTCGTTCTGATATGTCGCATGTTATTTATGATGCTACTTCTGCTATACATGATACTTATGATGAAACTACTTCTATGCTTGATACTACTGTGCCACTTGGTGATTTTCTCGAGGAACAACTTGCTAGGGCTAGAGAGATTGAAAATATTGAATCTGATTTTGAAGATGAAAGTGATGATGAAGAATCACTTGTTATTCCTGAGGGTTATTTATTTGATCAAGAAGCTTCTTTAGCTATTTTAGCTTGCAAATATAGATATGAACTCAAAAGGTTATTAGCTAAATGGAACAAGGAATCTCTAAATGCTAGGATGAGACCTGACCCTGCTTTTGCTACTTCACCTATCTGTGTTACTGATAAGGATTATGAATTCTCTGTTGATCCTGATATAATTACTTTAGTTTAATCTGATCCTTTTCATGGCTATGAATCTGAAACTTTTGTGGCACATCTTACTAAATTAAATGATATAGCCACCCTGTTCACTAATGATGAGAGATCTCACTACTTTTATATCCTTAAAATATTTCCGTTCTCATTAAAGGGTGATGCTAAGATATGGTTTAATTCTCTTGATCTTGGTTGTGTGTGTAGTCCCCAGGATATGATTTACTACTTCTCTGCTAAATATTTCCCTGCTCATAAGAAACAAGCTGCTTTAAAGGAAATATACAACTTTGTGCAAATTAAAGAAGAGAGTCTCCCACAAGCTTGGGGGAGGCTTCTCAAGTTACTTAATGCTTTGCCTGATCATCCTCTTAAAAAATGAAATACTTGATATCTTTCATAATGGACTAACCGACGCTTCCAGAGATTACCTGGATAGTTGTGCTGGTTCTCTTTTAAGGGAAAGAACACCGGATGAAGCTGAAATATTATTTAATAATATGTTGACAAATGGAAATAATTGGGCACCTCCTGAGCCAGCTCCTGCTCCAACTAATGATCCTATTCCTAAACCAACTCCGAAGAAGAGAGGTGTTCTATTTCTCAGTCCCGAAGTGTGACGCCCCGAGACCGATGTGCCAGGTGTCCTCCAGTTATTCGCTGTTGTTGCCTTGTCATTGCTTGCGTGTCATGCATTGCATATCATGTCATCATGTGCATTTCATTTGCATACATGTTCGTCTCATGCATCCGAGCTTTTTCCCCGTTGTCTGTTTTGCAATCCGGCGCCCCTATGTCACCCGGTGTCCCTTTCTACCTCTTTTCGTGCGCGGGTACTAAACGTTCTCGGATTGGACCGAGACTTGTCATGCGGCCTTGGTTTACTACCGGTAGACCGACTGTCAAGTTTCGTGCCATTTGGACTTCGTTTGATACTCCAACGGTTAACCAAGGGACCGAAAAGGCCTCGTGCGTGTTGCGGCCCAACACCCTTCCAATTTGGCCCAAAACCCACCTAAACCTCTTCCATCATCTCGGTCGTTCGATCACAACTGCGTGGCCAAAAACCGCACCTCATTTGGACTCTCCTAGCTCCCTCTACCTCTATAAATAGATCACCCCCGAAATTCTCGCGCAAAACCCTAGCCCCCTCTCACCCCTCACCCGCCGGACATTTTTCCCGCCGACGGACGTGTCCGCCCGCGATGTCCGCTGCCACGTGTCGGGCTGGCTTCGCCCCGCCCGGTGCCCACATCGTCGCACCGCCCGAGGCCCGCGAGCCCGTGTCTGGCCCCCGCGGCCCACTCCCTCGCGCCGCCCGCCCGCGCCTCTCTTCGCCCGCGCCGGCGAGCTCCTAGCTCCGTCCGCCGCCCGCCATCGCCGCCGACGACGCCGACCCGCCGGACTGCTCCGCCGCGCCTCTTCGTCCCTGGCCGAGCCGCGCCGTTTGCGGCCCGCCCGTCGCCTCTCCGGCGCCTTGCGCCGCCTCGCCTCACCTACGCGCCGCCACCGACCATCGCCGGCGCCGCCGCCCCCTCGCCACAGTGCTCGTCGGCTCCCGAGCCGGCCTCGACGCCTCCTTGCTCCGCCGAGCTCGCCGGAGGAGCTCCGGAGCCACCCAAAGCCGTGTCCGCGCTGCCCCTCGAGCTCCGGTCTCCCCGCGCCCGAGCGCCACCAGCCGCCGTTGTCTTCACCGTCTCCGGCGAGAGATCCGAGTGCCTCGTCTACAGTGCACCGATCGGATCTGGAATCTAAAACCCTAATTCTTGGTTGACTTTTCCCTCTCTTCATAATTTTTAGGCATTTTCATCATGTCATAACTCATCACTCATAGCTCCGATTCGTGCGTGTAGCATATCAAAATGTTCGTCTCGACGAGTACATCATTTCATCTCATTGCATCATTTTCATTTGAGCTCATCTTGATGCCCGAAATGTCGTTGGAAGAGGGCTATGTGAGGAATTTGTCCGATCTGTTTCAGCAAATGGCATTTTGTCATTTTTGCCATGATTAATGTGTGCATGATATGATCCTGAGCTCTACATGTGTTTTGTTAAATGCCATGCCATCTTTACAGGGGTGCTTGCCATGTATTTTTGTGATCTTTGTGGTGACTAGCACAAGCTTGCAAAGTAGCATAATCGGTAATGCTGATTTCAGGGACTTAGAATTTCACAAAGTCCTTGTCCTGTTTTTGCTTTTATGCCATATGTTCATGTTGTTTCCTAGTGATCCATGCCTCTTTTGAGGATGATCAGTGAGGATGTTTTGTTAACATTGTGGTGCTCTATCCATCCATGTCTTTGCTTGCATTTATGGAGCACCCTAGCTTGAGTCAATCGAGCTCTACTTTTGCTATAAAATGTTCCTGGCAGATTGTTAACTTGTTTAGCGATTTTGCCGAGGTTGTTGCTATTGATCTGTGCATGCTATGTTGTTGTTCTTGCCATGTCTAGCTTCTATGCCATGTCTTCTTGATGGGTGTATGCTTAGTTTGTCATGCCATGCTCTGTAGTGAGTGTATCGAGCTCATAAACATGCCTACTTGTTAACTGTTTTGCATGCTTCAGTTTTTCACCAAGTCTAAATCTGTTTATGTTTTTGCCATGTTCGCATGCTTGCAATTGTATTTTCTGATCCCTTTTGGCTCAAGGTCACTAAGGGACTTTTGTTAAGTGCTTTGAGTAGCTTCATGCCATGCCTTGCTTTTGTGACGCCCGGATAGTTACACTACAGTAACCCACTGCTAGTGATGCCACGTCACCTCGATTATTGTTGCTAATCTCGTGTTAGTTCAAAAATGATTCAAATTCAAATTTAAAATAAAGACAAACAACAAAAGTTTTCGAACTTTAAAACAAAAATGTTCGAGTTGTGCCAAATAATGCAAAGGTAATTGTGGTGAAGAAACCCCACTTTTATAAAATCTTTAAATACTCTAAAATGAATAAAACTGTAGCAAAACAAATAATAAAATGCCTTTATAATTAATAATATGATAAACTATTCTATTAAGGGACTAAACTCTTTATGGTAGTGGGTTTAGTGGTATTACTAATTTAGGGGTCATTTTTGTACTTTACAAAACTAAAATAAAGGAGGAACAAAATAAAACAGAAAAGAAATAAAATACATATAAGAAAAGAAAACTAAAATACAAAAAATGGGCCTCGTGGCCAACTGGACCTCGGCCCAGCTAGCCCAGCTGGGCCTCGAGCTAGCCAGTCGGCCCACCCCGCGCCTCTGGCCTATATGGCCCTACTCCCCCCACCCACCGAGGGAAACCCTATCCACTCCCACTCCTCCCCCCACGACGCCACACCCGCTCCCCTCCCGATCCAATCGGGGTGAGCCCCCCTCACTCCCCTCGCTCCCGCACGGCGCCCCAACCCCGTCGCCGACGCTCACCGTCCAGGACGCCGCCCGGGACCCACGCCACCTCGTCCGCGTCGTGCTCGCCGCCCGGAGCCACCCCGCCGTCGCTGCCGTCCTCCTCATCTCCGCCTCGCCATTCGCCGCCCTCCGCCTCAACCTCCCCCGTCCTCGCCCGCCCCTCGCCGGCCGCTGCTTCCTCGTCTTCATCGTCACCGTCGCCACCGCCGCCTCGAGCTCATTGTCGCACACCTGCAGGGCCCAGTGAGCCACCGCCCCTTCCTTTCTCCTATGCCCATCTCACCGCGTCTCTCCCCATCGCCGCTCATTGTCCGATCGCGCACGGACCGCGGTCACCCTGCGCTGGCCACGCCCAGCGTGCGCGCCCTGGCCCCGCGACCTGCGCGCCTCGCTAGCTCCACCCGCTGCAGTCGCTCTCCGTCGCCGTTGCGCCCCGCACCGTCGCGCCACGCCCCTCTGCAGTGCCCAGCTCGCCCCGTGGTCGCCTCCACCGCGACCCCTGCCCGTCGCTCTGCGCCCTCCCTGCAGCCGGTTGCCACGCCGACTCCTGCACGCATAGCCGCTTCCCGCCGAGGCCGAACCCTGCCCTGTCGCCCCCCCCTTGCCGCACTGCTCCGGCTGCCGCCATGGCCGCCCCCCCTGTTGGTGGCCCCGGGCATGCAGGTGGGCGCACGCCCTAACCGCGCCCGTAACCGCTGCCCGTTCGCCCGTTAGCCTCCCCAGGCCAATGACAAGGGGGCCCCACCCCCCTAGAACGTTAAAAAAATGGAATGAATTATATATAAAAAAATGATGATAATTAATAATTAAAATAAAATAAAATATTAATTAATTAATTAATTAATTAAAGAAGTAATTAACTTAATTAATTCTATTAACTAACTATTAAACCTAATTAACCTGCTGATTAATCTAACTAAACAATTAGTTAGTTAATTAGTCAATGATAGTGGGACCCACACGTCAGGTTGAACAGGTCAACTGCTGATGTCATGCTGACGTCAGCAAACACTATTCTGGATAATGTTGATTTAATTAATTAAATAAATCCTAAAAATGATTTAAACCTTTTAAAATTAATATAAAATAAACCGTAGCTCAGATGGAAAAACTTTGTACATGAAAGTTGCTCAGAACGACGAGACGAATTCGGATACGCAGCCCGTTTGTACTTCACGCATCCCTAGCATAGTGAACATGCAACTTTCCCCCTCCGGTTCATCTGTCCGAAAACCCGAAACACTGGGAATCCTTTCCCGGATGTTTCCCCCCTTTCCCGGTATCACCTAGTACTGCGTTAGGGCACACCTAGCACCGCGTATTGCTATGTTATGCCTTGTGTTGCTTTGATTGCTTTGTTATTTATTGTGTTCTCCCTCCGTTACTTCTTTCCGGTAGACCCCGAGACTGCCGGCGAACCCCAGTTCGACTACGGTGTTGACGACCCCTCTCTCTTGCCAGAGCAACCAGGCAAGCCCCCCCCCTTTGATCACCAGATATCGCCTACTCTTCTCTATACTGCTTGCATTAGAGTAGTGTAGCATGTTACTGCTTTCCGGTATTCCTATCCTGATGCATAGCCTGTCCTTGCTACTACTGTTGTTACCATTACCTGCTATCCTACTGCTTAGTATAGGATGCTAGTGTTCCATCAGTGGCCCTACACTCTTGTCCGTCTGCCATGCTATACTACTGGGCCATGATCACTTCGGGAAGTGATCACGGGCATATACAATATACTTTACATAGTTACCTTACCTGTGATACTGTTCGGAGATGGGGGCTGAAGGGGCAGGTGGCTCCATCCAGGTAGTGGTGGGCCTGGGTTCCCGACGGCCCCCGACTGTTACTTTGAGGCGGAGCGACAGGGCAGGTTGAGACCACCTAGGAGAGAGGTGGTCCTGGCCCTGGTCGGCGTTCGCAGATACTTAACACGTTTAACGAGATCTTGGTATTTGATCTGAGTCTGGCTACTGGCCTATACGCACTAACCATCTACGCGGGGACAGTTATGGGCACTCGACATCGTGGTATCAGCCGAAGCCTTCGTGACGTCAGTAACGGAGCGGCGCGCACTGGATTGGACTGGAACGCCTACTAGGCTAGGTCTGCTTCTGGCCGCCCACGCAACGTGCAGGTGTGCTAAGGGCGATGGGCCCAGACCCCTGGGCGCTTAGGTTTAGACCGGCGTGCTGACCTCTCTGTTGGTCTAGGTGGGGCTGCGACGTGTTGATCTTTCGAGGCCGGGCATGACCCAGAAAAGTGTGTCCGGCCAAATGGGATCGAGCGTGTTGGGTTATGTGGTGCACCCCTGCAGGGAAGTTAATCTATTCGAATAGCTGTGATCTTCGGTAACAGGACGACTTGGAGTTGTACCTTGACCTTATGACAACTAGAACCGGATACTTAATAAAACACACCCTTCCAAGTGCCAGATACAACTGGTGATCGCTCTCTCACAGGGCGACGAGGGGAGGATCATCGGTTAGGGTTATGCTATGCGATGCTACATGGAGGACTTCAGTCTACTCTCTTCTACATGTTGCAAGATGGAGGTGGCCAGAAGCGTAGTCTTCGATAGGATTAGCTATCCCCCTCTTATTCTGGCTTTCTGCAGTTCAGTCCACCGATATGGCCCTTTACACATTTACCCATACATATGTAGTGTAGCTCCTTGCTTGCGAGTACTTTGGATGAGTACTCACGGTTGCTTTCTCCCTCTTTTCCCCTATCCCTTCTACCTGGTTGTCGCAACCAGATGTTGGAGCCTAGGAGCCAGACGCCACCTTCGACGATGACTCCTACTACACCGGAGGTGCCTACTACTACGTGCTGCCCGCTGACGACGACCAGGAGTAGTTAGGAGGATCCCAGGCAGGAGGCCTGTGCCTCGTTCGATCTGTATCCCCATTTGTGCTAGCCATCTTATGGAAACTTGTTTAACTTATGTCTGTACTCAGATATTGTTGCTTCCGCTGACTCGTCTATGATCGAGCTCTTGTATTCGAGCCTTCGAGGCCCCTGGCTTGTAAGATGATGCTTGTATGACTTATTTTATTTGTAGAGTTGTGTTGTGATATCTTCCCGTGAGTCCTTGATCTTGATCGTACACATTTGTGTGCATGATTAGTGTATGGTCAAATCGGGGGCGTCACAGCTTTGCCATGTTAAGTGCATGTAGCATATAGTTTTCATGCTCCAAAGTATGCTTCCTGATGATAAATTCCTGACTTGCTTCCTGATGATAAATTCCCGACTTGTGTTAATTTCACTAAGTCTGAAACCTGTTATTGTTTGCCCTTTTGCCATGCTTGTTTGAACCTGTTAATGGATGAATTAGCCGTAGCTCAGTGTTCATCTTTTGTCAAGCTTCATGAGTGTATCCCTGCCATGTATTTTGTGGCCATGTTTGAGTGTTGTAGCATATTTATCTTGTTGCATTTAGTTGGTCACTTGCTGATTATCACAGACCGGTGCCATATTTGTTTTGCTTGCCATTTCCAAACCGTGCATCCGATTCTGGTGATCTTTATATCTATTTCAACCGAAATCATCTCACCTTTCCAGTGGCACTCTTGGATTTCCAAGTTGAGGCCAGGTTCAATCATTCCTTTCCAATCATGCATATGCACCGCATACCGCATCCCGCATATCATACCATGTTCATGTGTTGTTTGTTTACTATGTTGTGTGCTTCTTTTCAGTGTTGCTTCTTCGGGTTGGTTCCGATTACGTCGCGTTTGTGAGGACCCGTTCGTCTACGTCCGTTTGTCTTCTTCATGGACTCGTTCTTCTTCCTTGCGGGATTTCAGGCAAGATGACCATAACCTCGAAATCACTTCTATCTTTGCTTGCTAGTTGCTCGCTCTTTTGCTATGCCTATGCTGCGATACCTACCACTTTCTTATCATGCCTCCCATATTGCTAAACCAAGCCCTAACCCACCTTGTCCTAGCAAACCGTTGTTTGGCTATGTTACCGCTTTGCTCAGCCCCTCTTATAGCTTTGTTAGTTGTAGGTGAAGATTGGAGCTTGTTCCATGTTTCGAACATGGATATTTTGTTGGGATATCACAATATCTCTTATTTAATTAATGCATCTATATACTTGGTAAAGGGTGAAGGCTCGGCCTTATGCCTGGTGTTTTGTTCCACTCTTGTCGCCCTAGTTTTCGTCATATCGGTGTTATGTTCCCGGATTTTGCGTCCCTTACGTGGTTGGGTTATAATGGGAACCCCTTGATAGTTCGCCTTGAATAAAACTCCTCCAGCAATGCCCAACATTGGTTTTACCATTCGCCACCTAGCCTTTTCTTTCCCTTGGGTAGGCCTGCCCAAGGGTCATCATTATTTTAACCCCCCCCCCCCCCGGGCCAGTGCTTCTCTGAGTGTTGGTCCAAACTAGAGCCCCTTGCAGCGCCACCTCGGGGAAACTCGAGTGCTAGTTTTAGTTGTACGGACTGCTCATCTAAGTGTGCCCTGAGAACGAGATATGTGCAGCTCCTATTGGGATTTGTCTGCACATTCGGGCGGTGTTGCTGGACTTGTTTTACCATTGTCGAGGATGTCTTGTAACCTGGATGCCGAGCCTGATCGGATTGTCTTGGGAGAAGGAATATCCTTCGTTGACCGTGAGAGCTTGTGATGGGCTAAGTTGGGACACCCCTGAAGTTGAACTTTCAAAACCTGTTAACGTCCGTGAGAGCTTGTGATGGGCTAAGTCTGGGATTTGAACTTTCGAAAGCCATGCCCACGGTTATGGGTAGATGGGAATTTGTTAATGTCCGGTTGTAGAAAACCTGAAGTTGACCTTAATTAAAATGCATCAACCGCATGTGTAACCGTGATGGTCTCTTCTCGGCGGAGTCCGGGAAGTGAACACGGTGTTGGAGTAATGCTTGACGTAGGTTGTTCTAGGATCACTTCTTGATCATAGTTGTTCGACCGTGCTTTTGCCTTCTCTTCTCGCTCTCATTTGCGTATGTTAGTCACCATATACGCTAGTCGCTTGCTGCAGCTCCACCTCATACCTTTTCCCTACCTATAAGCTTAAATAGTCTTGATCGCGAGGGTGTGAGATTGCTGAGTCCCCGTGGCTCACAGATACTTCCAAAACCAGTTTGCCGGTGCCGATGTTACCGAGCAAGTGACGCAACCAAGCTCAAGGAGGAGCTCGTTGAAGATCTTGTCCTTTGTGTTGTTTCGTTCTAGTTGATCAGTAGTGGAGCCCAGTTGGGGTCGATCGGGGATCTGTGTAGCATTTGGGGTAGTCTTCTTTTATTTTGGTTCCAAAGTCAGACCTTGTTTGTATCTGGATGATGTAATGCTTTGGTTCATGTAATTGTGTGAAGTGGCGATTGTAAGCCAACTATGTATCTCTTTCCCTTATGTATTACATGGGTTGTGTGAAGATTACCTCACTTGCGACGTTGCTTTCAATGCGGTTATGCCTCTAAGTCGTGCTTCGACACGTGGGAGATATAGCCGCATCGAGGGCGTTACACGAAGATATGCAAGAGGCAAAGAAATCTATGAAAGAAAAAGGTATTAAAGCTGAAGATGTTAAGAATTTACCTCCTATTGAAGAAATACATGGTCTTAATTTACCGCCTGCCGAAGAAACATATGATCTTGATCCTTTACTTATTGAAGAACCTCTAGACCTCGATAACCCAACACAGGTAGTAAAGGTAAATTCTCTCTATGGATATGATAAAGCTGAAATCCCTCCTGCTAAAATTGCTAGTCAATGCTTGGATGAATTTGATAATTTTATGTTTAAGCAAGAAGACTTTAATGCTTATTTTGGTAGACAATTAAAACAAGATGCTGATATGATTAAATACTTGGGTGATTATATGGCTAATATTAGAGGTGAACTTAAACTTTTTAGTAAACATGCTTCTATGGTTACCACTCAAGTAGAACAAGTACTTAAAGCTCAAAAAGAATTGCTCAATGAGATGAATAGTAAGAAAAATGATTATGCTGTTAAAGTGGCTACTAGAACTGGTAGAATGACTCAGGAACCTTTGTATCCTTAAGGCCACCCTAAGAGAATTGAGCAAGATTCTCAGAGAAATAATATTGATGCACCTAGTTCTTCTAAAAAGAAGAAAAAGAAAAATGATAGAACTGTGCAAGTTTCTAGTGAACCTATTGCTGAACCACCTGATAATCCAAATGATATCTCTATGTCTGATGCTGAAACACAATCTGGCAATGAACATGAACCTAATAAAATGTTAATGATGATGTTCATAATGATGCTCAACCTAGTAATGATAATGATGTAGAAATTGAACCTGTTGTTGATCTTGATAACCCACAATCAAAGAATCAACGTTATGATAAGAAAGACTTTGTTGCTAGGAAACATGGTAAAGAAAGAGAGCCTTGGGTTCAGAAACCCATGCCTTTTCCTCCCAAACCATCCAAGAAAAAGGATGATGAGGATTTTGAGCGCTTTGCTGAAATGATTAGACCTATCTTTTTGCGTATGCGATTAACTGATATGCTCAAAATGAATCCTTATGCTAAGTACATGAAAGATATTGTTACAAATAAAAGAAAGATACCAGAAGCTGAAATTACTTTGCTTTCGTTACTCTTTTGTTACCGTTACCACCACTATCATATTATTTTGCTACTAAACACTTTGCTGCAGATACTAAGTTTCCATGTGTGGTTGAATTGACAACTCAGCTGCTAATACTTGAGAATATTCTTTGGCTCCCCTTGTGTCGAATCAACAAATTTGGGTTGAATACTCTACCCTCGAAAGTTGTTGCAATCCCCTATACTTGTGGGTCATCACAAGCAAAAGAAGAACGAGAAATCTTTTTGGGTTTTATTTTCATTACTACTACTACAAGCATGAAAAGTAAACTAGCTAAAAGCTACAACTAATTTTTTTTTGTTTTTCTTAAGGTTTTTCAAACACACAAGCGGAAGGCTTAGAAAAGAAAAGAAACTAGCATGGATAGTACAATGAAAAAGTATGAGCACCGACAACTAGAATGAGTGTGTGAACATGAATGTAATGTCGGTGAGAAATACGTACTCCCCCAACCTTAGGATTTTGGCCTAAGTTGGTCTATGGCCACTGCTGGCCTTGGCGGATATCCAAAGTCGTAGCTGGGTCGTACTGAGATGCAGCAGCTACTGCCTGAAGAGCTGCACCTTGGAGGCGAGCTGCCTCTGTCCTCCTCTCATACTCGTTCGCCTCCTCCCTATTTATAACATATCTCCTTTTTTCCTGAAAGTTAAAGAAAGTAGGAGCAGGGAGGGCAACATGGACAGTGCGCTGTCAGTCAAAGATTAGTCGGTACTGGAGGAACTGTCCATTCCTCTCAAGAAACTGATGGCGAATCATAGCATTATAATCTAGATAAGCAGGAGGCAACTCTATATCATTTCCATGTATGGGTATACTAAGATAATTAGCTACACGAGTTGCATAAATTCCACCAAACAAATCTCCACTTATACCGTTAAGATGCAACCTTCGTGCAACAATGGCCCCCAGGTTATATTGTTTATCACCTAGTAGCGCACCCTTGAGGACACTAAGATCTGGGACACACATGTGACAAGCCTCATCTTTACCGTTAATGCATCTACCAATAAAGAGAGCAAAATAATGTATGGAAGGGAAATGAATGCTCCCTATGGTAGCTTGTGTGATTTCCCTAGATTCCACCACAGTGATACTAGCAAGAAAGTCTTTATATCCAGATTTGCGAGGTTCACTAACATTGCCCCACTACGGGAGTTTACAAGCAGTATTAAAATCTTCTAAGTCCATGGTATATGATTTATCATAAAGATCAAATAAAACAGTCACTACTAGGGAAAAGCCTAGTAGTAGTGTGGGTTTAATGCCTATTAGTAGCACGGGGAACCACGCTACTAGTAAGGCGCTACTGCTATTACTTAGCAGTAGCGCGTGCGGCACACGCTACTGCTAAGACATATAGCCGCAGCGCGTGTTTACTCCAGCACTACTGCTAATCTAACTAGTAGTAGCGTGTTTCCTGTCCATCACTACTAGTATTATTATTTTTATTTATTTATTTTTAGTGTATTTATACGCCATTATACAAATTTTGGTATAATACCAATATGAGGTTGTTATATCAATATGTCCATAACAGTGTTTCAAATGAAGGTGGATTAGGTTCAAGTGGAGGCAACATGTGGTGCATGTCAAAAGTATACTACTAATCCAAACTTGATCTAGTTTGGACTAGTAGTACTTTCGATGTGCACCACATGTTGCCTCCACTTGAATCTAATCCGCCAACACAAGCTATTTAATCATCATCATAGTCATTACCACCAACAGTAGCTATTTAATCATCATAGTCATAGTGTAGCACACATCATCATCTTCAAACTCATTCTAGCTAGCTAATCACCACCAACACTAGTTGCGGTAGCTATCTAATCACCACCAAAGCTAGCTAATAATAATCATCATAGTCATTACCACCAACACTAGCTATTTGATCATCATAACTCATTTCTAGCAAGCTAATCACTCCTTCCGCTCTCTCGTAGGTAAAATAGCATAAAACATGTGTACCACTCCTGCTTCATCATGTTGGAGCATGTAGATGAACATGTCTCCTAATCGTGGGCTACGCTTCTGATTGCTGCCCCTAGTACTTCTCTGTGATCGTTCACAATTTTGCTCCAGTCTTTCACTATTAAGCATTCCTCGCTTTTAGAAATCCTGAATGCACTAAAGTGCATTGTAGGATGTCTTGGCCGTAAGCTAACCATTCTCATGTGACCTTTAGTCTCGGTCCAATGAGGCACAACATTCATCGGGAGTCTCTGTTGAAGAACATCGTATAGTAACATACTTAGCAATGAAGTTTAGCTTAAAAAATAATGTATGCAAAAGATGGACCGAGGACAAATAGTAAACATTTTACCATCTTTCCTAAATAGATGTGACCGTAGTTCAATACAAACACTATTGGTCGGATGTTTTGAGTACTAAGATTTTTAAGTCCAGGAAAATAATTTGTCTTGATAGTATGAAGATCCTCAAGCCATGAAACATAATGACCTATCTCATCGTAGTTTAGTTCAGCCCCAGGACAGTGGACGGTCATGTCTACCAAGCGCCGGACATGTTTTCTTGAATGGAAATAAGCTGTCAATAGAAATTAGTTGTCAACTATTTTTGAATAAACAACATAAATATGGTTGAGAAACTCACATAATGGTATAACTAGAGGTGTCTGCACATCGACCCCGATGTCCATATTACCTTCAATATCATCTTCCGGACGAATAGCAAAGGTGATAATCATATCAGGTTCAAATCCATAAGTCTTGCATAGTGCTTGCCAAGTTTTGCATTCAAAATAGGTGTAGGTGTCTGCGTTGTATAATTTTGTGTGGAAAGTATAACCATGCTTGGTCTTCAAGTAAACTCTCTTTACCTCCATAGTAGTTTTCATAGGACTGAAATCTGTCTTATCCAAGACAAGAACTCTTGCATGGCAGGGGATATGCTAGTAGAATAGTAAAAAAATTAAATTATAAGTTGAAGCAAATGAAGCAGATGCCATGCTTAATTATGAAAAAAGACTTGTCGTTGTGACTTACTGTATCCACTTCGAAGTTCTCGTCCAGCTTGATGCTGAAGCGCCTATCATCATCTAGAAAGATTCTGTCGCACAGGTCGTGCTCGTTTTTGCAGTATTCGCAAATACCGAAATCCTTTTCGTCGTCAGACATTTCCTATGTTCATAGTTGAAACATTAATTGAAAATAGATTGAAGGCAACTACCAGGATACTCAACACACAAATCTGGGGCACTCAATATTTTCTACCTATTCTGGCACAAGTCATGCCAAAATTCACGGAAAAATCTGGCATGACCTTTGCTAAAATAGGACATACCGAGCACCTGAAATTTGCCGGAATAGAAATGAATCAACACTCCGGCAAAACATAGGCCACTCGGAGGTGTAACATGCAAACATGACCGGCCACTTGGGCAAGCACATATCCTATTTGAGCAACACAAGATATACATTTCAAAATATCTTATAGGACTCATATTGACATGAGCATTCAATAAGCAAAACCAAATCGTAAAATAAATAAGTATTCAAATTAGCATGCATCCAATAAGCAAAAGTAAATCATCCCATGCGTCTGTACATCGTCGGATATTATCACTAATACATCTCGAATAGTATCATACATATAACATCACTAATACAACTAAAACCCTAGCGCACGATGGGTATCGGCGCGGGCGGTGGACACCCAAAGAGAAGGAACCATCACAGGATCATAGCTCCAGTGAGATCCCTGGAGAACCTGCCAGGTACTAGAGAACATGTGCTCCAACGCAAACAAGTAGCGACGGACGTGCGCGTCCTCCTCGCTAACACAGTGACGTACCACCTCCGCGGGGTCCTCAAGCCTCTGCACCATCACTGGCCCACGGGACCGGCACCAAAGAAGGTTCGGGTCAACGATGGGATGGCTCCTCACCAAGCTACGCCCCCCGGTAGGTAGCGCCTCCCAGTACCAGCCCGGTAGAGCCCAGTCCCGGACATGGCCTATCTGATCAAGTAGGTGTCCTCCGCCGAGTCGACGACGAGGATGCAGGATAGGCATCGTCGACGTTGATGCGGGAAAAATTGCTTTAACTACAAAAATAACAAAAAATATGACATGTTCAACTAGTTCTATTAATTCAATTAGTTCTTACTAAAAATGAACTTACTATAAATAAAAATAAACTAGTACCTAATTAGTACCTAGTTCTTACTAACTAACTAGTACCTAGGAACTACTGCCCTAATTACCATCTAATTTGATGAACCTAGGGGTGGAAAGTCGTAGCGGATATTCCAATTATCCAACTTAAAAGTGAAATAAGTGGTCAAATTTTACTCGTTTTATTATGCATTACAATAGTGTTTATTCCATCTAAGAAAACATCCGAGCCGCATCTGTATCCGATAACATCCACATCCGATTCGTTTCCACCCATAGATGAACCCTAAATAATTTGATGCAACTAAAATTTGAAGAACCCTAGGAAGAAGTAGGGGAGGGGGAGGAGCAGGTGTGCTCACCTCAGGTGCCTGCGGCGAAAGAGGGGTAGGCGGAGTCGAGGTCGGGGTCGGGGCTCGGGCGCACGGCGGAGGGCGGCGTCGAGGTCAGGGTCGGGGTCGGGGGCAGTGTCGAATCCGGGGTTGAGGGCGGCGTCGAGGGTGTGCGGAGAGCGACGGGAGAGCGCGCGGCGGCCGACGGGCGACGGCGGCGGCGACAGTGGAGGAGTTGGATTTGGGGGAAGTGGTTTGCTACCTCTTGAGCACTGCGTTGGTTTTCCCCGAAAAGGAAGGGATGATGCAGCAAAGTAGCGTAAGTATTTCCCTCAGTTTTTGAGAACCAAGGTATCAATCCAGTAGGAGGCTACGCGCGAGTCCCTCGTACATGCACAAAACAAATAAATCCTCGCAACCAACGCAAATAGGGGTTGTCAATCCCTATAAGGCCACTTACGAGAGTGAGATCTGATAGATATGATAAGATAATATTTTTGGTATTTTTATGATAAAGATGCAAAGTAAAATAAAGGCAAAGGAAATAGCAAAGGAAATAACTAAGTAGTAGGAGATCACTATGATAAAGATAGACCCGGGGGCCATAGGTTTCACTAGTGGCTTCTCTTGAGAGCATAAGTATTCTACGGTGGGTGAACAAATTACTGTTGAGCAATTGACAGAATTGAGCATAGTTATGAGAATATATAGGTATGATCATGTATATAGGCATCACGTCCGAGACAAGTAGACCGACTCCTGCCTGCATCTACTACTATTACTCCACTCATCGACCGCTATCCAGCATGCATCTAGAGTATTAAGTTAAAAACAGAGTAACGCCTTAAGCAAGATGACACGATGTAAAGGGATAAACTCATGCAATATGGTGAAAACCCCATCTTGTTATCCTTGATGGCAACAATACAATACGTGCCTTGCTGCCCCTACTGTCACTGGGAAAGGACACCGCAAGATTGAACCCAAAGCTAAGCACTTCTCCCATTGCAAGAAAGATCAATCTAGTAGGCCAAACCAAACTGATAATTCGAAGAGACTTGCAAAGATAACCAATCATACATAAAAGAATTCAGAGAAGATTCAAATATTATTCATAGATAGACTTGATCATAAACCCACAATTCATCGGTCTCAACAAACACACCGTGAAAAGAAGATTACATCGAATAGTTCTCCACAAGAGAGGGGGAGAACATTGTATTGAGATCCAAAAAGAGAGAAGAATCCATCTAGCTACTAACTATGGACCCGTAGGTCTGAGGTAAACTACTCACACTTCATCGGAGAGGCTATGGTGTTGATGTAGAAGCCCTCTGTGATCGATGCCCCCTCCGGCGGAGCTTCGGAATAGGCCCCAAGATGGGATCTCGTGGATACAGAAAGTTGCGGCGGTGGAATTAGGGTTTTGGCTCCATATCTGATCGTTTGGGGGTACGTAGGTATATATAGGAGGAAGGAGTACGTCGGTGGAGCAACAGGGGGCCCACGAGGGTGAAGGGCGCGCCTGGGGTAGGCAGGCGCGCCCTGTTGGGTTTCGTAGTAATTTCAAAAAATTTCCTACGCACACGCAAGATCATGTGATGCATAGCAACGAGAGGGAGAGTGTTGTCTATGTACCAACGCAGACTGACTGCGGAAGCGATCACACAACGTAGAGGAAGTAGTCGTACGTCTTCACGATCCAACCGATCAAGCACCGAAACTACGGCACCTCCGAGTTCGAGCACACGTTCAGCTCAATGACGATCCCCGGACTCCGATCCAGCAAAGTGTCGGGGTAGAGTTTCGTCAGCACGACGGCGTGGTGACGATCTTGATGAACTACAGCAGCAGGGCTTCGCCTAAACTCCGCTACAGTATTATCGAGGAATATGGTGGCAGGGGCACCGCACACGGCTAAGGAATAGATCACGTGGATCAACTTGTGTGTCTAGAGGTGTCCCCTGCCTCCGTATATAAAGGAGTAGAGGAGGGGAGGCTGGCCGGCCAAGGAGGGAGGCGCAGGAGAGTCCTACTCCCTCTGGGAGTAGGATTCCCCCTCCAATCCTAGTCCAACTAGGATTCCTCGGAGGGGAAAAGAGGAGGAGGGGGCCGGCCACCTCTCCTAGTCCTAATAGGACTAGGGAAAGGGGGGGCGCGCAGCCCATCTAGGGCAGCCCCTTCTCTTTTCCACTAAGGCACACTATGGCCCATATAGCTCCCGGGGGGTTCCGGTAACCCTCCCGGTATTCCGGTAAAATCCCGATTTCACCCGGAACACTTCCGATATCCAAATATAGGCTTCCAATATATCAATCTTTACGTCTCGACCATTTCGAGACTCCTCGTCATGTCCGTGATCACATCCGGGACTCCGAACAACCTTCGGTACATCAAAATGCATAAACTCATAATATAACTGTCATCATAACCTTAAGCGTGCGGACCCTACGGGTTCGAGAACAATGTAGACATGACCGAGACATGTCTCCGGTCAATAACCAATAGCGGGACCTGGATGCCCATATTGGCTCCTACATATTCTACGAAGATCTTTATCGGTCAGACCGCATAACAACATACGTTGTTCCCTTTGTCATTGGTATGTTACTTGCCCGAGATTCGATCGTCGGTATCCCATACCTAGTTCAATCTCGTTACCGGCAAGTCTCTTTACTCGTTCCGTAATACATCATCTCACAACTAACATATTAGTTGTAATGCTTGCAAGGCTTATGTGATGTGTATTACCGAGAGGGCCCAGAGATACCTCTCCGACAATCGGAGTGACAAATCCTAATCTCGAAATACGCCAACCCAACATCTACCTTTGGAGACACCTGTAATGCTCCTTTATAATCACCCAGTTACGTTGTGACGTTTGGTAGCACCCAAAGTGTTCCTCCGGTAAACGGGAGTTGCATAATCTCATAGTCATAGGAACATGTATAAGTCATGAAGAAAAGCAATAGCAACATACTAAACGATCGGGTGCTAAGCTAATGGAATGGGTCATGTCAATCAAATCATTCAACTAATGATGTGACCTCGTTAATCAAATAACAACTCATTGTTCATGGTTAGGAAACATAACCATCTTTGATTAACGAGCTAGTCAAGTAGAGGCATACTAGTGACACTTTGTTTGTCTATGTATTCACACATGTATTATGTTTCCGGTTAATACAATTCTAGCATGAATAATAAACATTTATCATGATATAAGGAAATAAATAATAACTTCATTATTGCCTCTAGGGCATATTTCCTTCACGCCCCCTACCTCGTGGCCTCCTATTTCTTTTCTTAACGTAGGGTCCAAGTCTCCCGGATCATAATCTTCCTAAAAATCACATTCCCGAAGGTTTCATTCCGTTTGGACTCCGTTTGATATTCATTTTCTTCGAAACCCTAAAACAGGCAAAAAACAGCAATTCTGGGCTGAGCCTCCGGTTAATAGGTTAGTCCCAAAAATAATATAAAAGTGGATAATAAAGCCCAATAATGTCCAAAACAGTAGATAATATAGCATGGAGCAATCAAAAATTATAGATTCCTGCTCGTCCTCGAGTAGGTAAATGATAAAAACAGAATTTTTGATGTGGAGTGCTACTTGGCATAATTTTAGTGTAATTCTTCTTAATTGTGGTATGAATATTCAGATTCGAAAGATTCAAGACAAAAGTTCATATTGACATAAAAATAATAATACTTCAAGCATACTAACAAAGCAATTATGTCTTCTCAAAATAACATGGCTAAATAAAGTTATCCCTACAAAATCATATAGTCTGGCTATGCTCTATCTTCACCACACAAAATATTTAAATCATGCACAACCCCGATGACAAGCCAAGCAATTGTTTCATACTTTTGACATTCTCAAAACTTTTTCAATCTTCACGCAATACATGAGCGTGAGCCATGGACATAGCACTATAGGTGGAATAGAGTGGTGGTTGTGGAGAAGACAAAGAAGGGAGAAGATAGTCTCACATCAACTAGGCGTATCAACGGGCTATGGAGATGCCCGTCAATAGATATCAATGTGAGTGAGTAGGGATTGCCATGCAACGGATGCACTAGAGCTATAAGTATATGAAAGCTCAAAAATAAACTAAGTGGGTGTGCATCCAACTTGCTTGCTCATGAAGACCTAGGGCATTTTGAGGAAGCCCATCATTGGAATATACAAGCCAAGTTCTATAATGAAAGATTCCCACTAGTATATGAAAGTGATAACATGAGAGACTCTCTACTATGAATATCATGATGCTACTTTGAAGCACAAGTGTGGTAAAAGGATAGTAACATTGTACCTTCTCTCTTTTTCTCTCAATTTTTTTAGTTGGGCCTTTTCTCTTTTTTATGGCCTCTTTTCTTTCTTTCTTTTATTTTTCGTCCGGAGTCTCATCCCGACTTGTGGGGGAATCATAGTCTCCATCATTCTTTCCTCACTGGGACAATGCTCTAATAATGATGATCATCACACTTTTATTTTTCTTACAACTCAACAATTACAACTCGATACTTAGAACAAAATATGACTCTATGTGAATGCCTCCGGTGGTGTACCGGGATATGCAATAACTCATGAGTGACATGTATGAAAGAATTATGAATGGTGGCTTTGCCACAAATACGATGTCGACTACATGATCATGCTAAGCAATATGACAATGATGGAGTGTGTCATAATAAACAGAACGATGGAAAGTTGCATGGCAATATATCTCGGAATGGCTATGGAAATGCCATAATAGGTAGGTATCGTGGCTGTTTTGAGGAAGGTATATGGTGGGTGTATGATACCGGCGAAAGGTGCGCGGTATTAGAGAGGCTAGCAAAGGTGGAAGTGCGTATAATCCATGGACTCAACATTAGTCATAAAGAACTCATATACTTATTGCAAAAATCTACAAGTTATCAAAGCAAAGTACTATGCGCATGCTCCTAGGGGGGTAGATTGGTAGGAAAAGACCATCGCTCGTCCCCGACCGCCACTCATAAGGAAGGCAATCAATAAATAAATCATGCTCCGACTTCATCACATAACGGTTCACCATACGTGCATGCTACGGGAATCACAAGCTTCAACACAAGTATTTCTCAAATTCACAACTACTCAACTAGCATGACTTTAATATCACCATCTCGATATCTCAAAACAATTATCAAGTATCAAACTTATCATAGTATTCAACACACTCATAAGAAAAGTTTTATTATTAATCTTGTGTAACAAGCATATTAGGATTTTAAGCAAATTACCATGCTATTTAAGACTCTCAAAACAATCTAAGTGAAGCATGAGAGATCAATAGTTTCTACAA
Source organism: Triticum urartu (assembly GCF_056163025.1). NCBI lineage: Eukaryota > Viridiplantae > Streptophyta > Magnoliopsida > Poales > Poaceae > Triticum > Triticum urartu. The sequence continues at coordinate 88,111,687 of NC_141875.1, forward strand.
AACAAATCCACCACCGTGCTCTAAAAGATATAAGTGAAGCACTAGAGCAAAATTATATAACTCAAAAGATATAAGCGAAGCACATAGAGTATTCTAACAAATTCCAAATCATATATGGCTCTCTCAAAAGGTGTGTAAAGCAAGGATGATTGTGGTAAACTAACAAGGAAAGACTCAAATAATACAAGATGCTCCAAGCAAAACACATATCATGTGGCGAATAAAAATATAGCTCCAAGTAAAGTTACCGATAGAAGTAGACGAAAGAGGGGATGCCTTCCGGGGCATCCCCAAGATTTGGATTTTAGGTGTCCTTATATTATCTTGGGGGTGCCATGTGCATCCCCAAGCTTAGGCTCTTGCCACTCCTTGTTCCATAATCCATCAAATCTTTACCCAAAACTTGAAAACTTCACAACACAAAACTTAAAGTAGAAAATCTCGTGAGCTCCATTAGCAAAAGAAACTAAAAGACCACTTTAAGGTACTGTAATGAACTCATTATTTATTTATATTGGTGTTATACCTACTGTATTCCAACTTCTCTATGGTTTATAAATTATTTTACTAGCCATAGATTCATCAAAATAAGCAAACAACACACGAAAAACAGAATCTGTCAAAAACAGAACAGTCTGTAGTAATCTGTAGCTAGCGCAAGATCTGGAACCCCAAAAATTCTAAAATAAATTTATGGACGTGAGGAATTTGTCTATTAATCATATTCAAAAAGAATTAACTAAATATCACTTTCCAAATAAAAATGGCAGTAGTTATCGTGAGCGCTAAAGTTTCTATTTTTTACAGCAAGTTCAATAAGACTTTCCCCAAGTCTTCCCAACGGTTCTACTTGGCACAAACACTAATTAAACACAAAAAACATAACCAAAACAGAGGCTAGATAAATTATTTATTACTAAACAGTAGAAAAAGCAAGGAATAAAAATAAAATCGGGTTGCCTCCCAACAAGCGCTATTGTTTAACGCCCCTAGCTAGGCATAACAAGCAAGAATAGATCTAGGTATTGCCATCTTTGATAGGCAATCCATAAGTGGCTCTCATAATAGATTCATAAGGTAATTTAATTTTCTTTCTAGGAAAGTGTTCCATGCCTTTCCTTAATGGAAATTGGAATCTAATATTTCCTTCCTTCATATCAATAATTGCACCAATCGTTCTAAGGAAAGGTCTAACAAGAATAATAGGACATGAAGGATTGCAATCTATGTCAAGAACAATAAGATCTACGGGCACATAATTGCTATTTGCAACAATAAGAACATCATTAATTCTTCCCATAGGTTTCTTAATAGTGGAATCCGCAAGGTGCAAGTTTAGAGAGCAACCATCAAAATCACGGAAACCTAACAAATCACAAAAAGTCTTTGGAATCGTGGAAACACTAGCACCCAAATCACATAAAGCATAGCATTCGTGATCTTTAATTTTAATTTTAATAGTTGGTTCCCACTCATCATAAAGTTTTCTAGGTATAGAAACTTCTAATTCAAGTTTTTCTTCATAAGATTGCATCAAGGAATCAACCATATGTTATAAACGCTTTATTTTGACTATAAGCGTGAGGAGAATTTAGCACAGATTGCAACAAGGAAATATAATCAATCAAAGAGCAATTTTCATAGTTAAATTCCTTGAAATCCATAATAGTGGGTCTAGCAACATCTAGGGTTTTAATTTCTTCAATCCCACTTTTATCAAATTTAGCATCAAGATCAACAAATTCCGAATTCTTAGAACGCCTTCTAGGTAAAGGTGGATCATATTCAGTCCCATCATTATCAAGATTCGTATTGCAAAACAAAGATTTAATAGGGGACACATCAATAACTTTTAGATCTTCATCTTTATTTTCATAGCAATTAGAAGAACACACTCTTATAAAGGCATCTTTCTTAGCAGGCATCCTAGCGGTTCTTTCTTTGCACTCATCAATGGAAATTCTCATGGCTTTGAGAGAATCATTGATATCATGCTTAGGTGGAATAGATCTAAGTTTCAAAGAATCAACATCAAGAGCAATTATATCAACGTTCCTAGCCAAATCATCAATCTTAAGCAATTTTTCTTCAATCATAGCATTAAAATTATTTTGCGAAGTAATAAATTCTTTAATATTAGATTCAAAATCAGAGGGAATCTTATTATAATATCCATAAGAATTTTTGTAGGAATTACCATAATTATTAGAGGGATTACTAGGATAAGGCCTAGGATTAAAATTTCCTCTATACGCATTGTTACCAAAATTGTTCCTACCAACAAAATTCACATCCATAGATTCATTATTATTTTCAATAAAAGTAGACAAGGTCATATCATTAGGATCAGAAGAAACACTCTTATTAGCAAATAATTTCATAAGTTCATCCAGCTTTCCACTCAAAACATTAATTTCTTCTATCGCATGCACCTTTTTGTTAGTAGATCTTTCAGTATGCCATTGAGAATAATTAACCATAATATTATCTAGGAGTTTAGTAGCTTCTCCTAAAGTGGTTTCCATAAAGTGCCTCCCGCGGCCGAATCTAAAAGATTTCTAGAAGCAAAATTGAATCCGGCATAAAAATTTTGAACAATCATCCACGAATCTAAACGATGAGTAGGGCAATTACGTATCATTAATTTCATTCTCTCCCAAGCTTGTGCAACATGTTCATGATCAAGTTGCTTAAAACTCATAATATCGTTTCTAAGAGAGATGATCTTAGCGGGAGGAAAATACTTAGAGATAAAAGCATATTTGCACTTGCTCCATGAATCAATACTATTTTTAGGCAAAGACGAAAACCAAACTTTAGCACGATCTCTAAGCGAAAAAGGAAATAGCTTCAATTTAACAATATCATTATCCACATCTTTCTTCTTTTGCATGTCACACAAATCAACGAAGCTATTTAGATGAGTAGCGGCATCTTCACTAGGAAGGCCGGAAAACGGATCTTTCATGACAAGATTCAGCAAAGCGGTATTATTTCACAAGATTCAGCATCGGTAAGAGGAGCAATCGGAGTGCTAATAAAATCATTGTTGTTGGTATTGGTGAAGTCACACAATTTAGTATTATCTTGAGCCATCGCGACAAGCAAGCAAACTAACACACAAACAAACAAAAAGCAAGCGGGCAGAAAGAGGCAAATAGAGAGGGAGGATAGAGAGAGAGAGAGGGTGAATAAAATGGCAAGGGTGAAGTGGGGGGAGAGGAAAACGAGAGGAAAATGGCAAATAACGTAATGCGGGAGATAAGGGTATGTGATGGGTACTTGGTATGTTGACTTTTGCGTAGACCTCCCCGGCAACGGCGTCAGAAATCTTTCTTGCTACCTCTTGAGCACTGCGTTGGTTTTCCCCGAAGAGGAAGGGATGATGCAGCAAAGTAGCGTAAGTATTTCCCTCAGTTTTTGAGAACCAAGGTATCAATCCAGTAGGAGGCTACACGCGAGTCCCTCGTACCTGCACAAAACAAATAAATCCTCGCAATTAACGCAAATAGGGGTTGTCAATCCCTATAAGGCCACTTACGAGAGTGAGATCTGATAGATATGATAAGATAATATTTTTGGTATTTTTATGATAAAGATGCAAAGTAAAATAAAGGCAAAGTAAATAGCAAAGGAAATAACTAAGTAGTAGGAGATCACTATGATAAAGATAGACCCGGGGGCCATAGGTTTCCTAGTGGCTTCTCTCGAGAGCATAAGTATTCTACGATGGGTGAACAAATTACTGTTGAGCAATTGACAGAATTGAGCATAGTTATGAGAATATATAGGTATGATCATGTATATAGGCATCACGTCCGAGACAAGTAGACCGACTCCTGCCTGCATCTACTACTATTACTCCACTCATCGACCGCTATCCAGCATGCATCTAGAGTATTAAGTTAAAAACAGAGTAACGCCTTAAGCAAGATGACATGATGTAGAGGGATAAGCTCATGCAATATGATGAAAACCCCATCTTGTTATCCTCGATGGCAAGAATACAATACGTGCCTTGCTGCCCCTACTGTCACTGGGAAAGGACACTGCAAGATTGAACCCAAAGCTAAGCACTTCTCCCGTTGCAAGAAAGATCAATCTAGTAGGCCAAACCAAACTGATAATTCGAAGAGACTTGCAAAGATAACCAATCATACATAAAAGAATTCAGAGAAGATTCAAATATTATTCATAGATAGACTTGATCATAAACCCACAATTCATCGATCTCAACAAACACACCGGAAAAAGAAGATTACATCGAATAGTTCTCCACAAGAGAGGGGGAGAACATTGTATTGAGATCCAAAAAGAGAGAAGAAGCCATCTAGCTACTAACTATGGACCCGTAGGTCTGAGGTAAACTACTCACACTTCATCGGAGAGGCTATGGTGTTGATGTAGAAGCCCTCCGTGATCGATGCCCCCTCCGGCGGAGCTCTGGAATACGCCCCAAGATGGGATCTCGTGGATACAGAAAGTTGCGGCAGTGGAATTAGGGTTTTGGCTCCGTATCTGATCGTTTGGGGGTACGTAGGTATATATAGGAGGAAGGAGTACGTCGCTGGAGCAACAAGGGGCCCACGAGGGTGGAGGGCGCGCCTAGGGTAGGCAGGCGCGCCCCCCTACCTCGTGGCCTCCTGTTTCTTTTCTTGACGTAGGGTCCAAGTCTCCCGGATCATAATATTCCTAAAAATCACGTTCCCGAAGGTTTCATTCCGTTTGGACTCCGTTTGATATTCCTTTTCTTCGAAACCCTAAAACAGGCAAAAAAACAGCAATTCTGGGTTGGGCCTCCGGTTAATAGGTTAGTCCCAAAAATAATATAAAAGTGGATAATAAAGCCCAATAATGACCAAAATAGTAGATAATATAGCATGGAGCAATCAAAAATTATAGATACGTTGGAGACATATCATGGTCATGGGGAAGAACGAACCGCGCGGTCAAGTCAGAAGTAGTAGTAGCGTGTTCCGGGAAGTGCGCTACTGCTAAGCTAGCTACAGCGCGTTCCTCGATACGCGCTACTGCTATTCCTTTCTCTTTTCCCCCTTTTCATTTATTTTTCTTTACATTTTATTTTTTTTCCTTTCACCTTTTTCTATTTCTTTTATTTTTATTTACTTTTCTATTTGCTTTCCATTTAATTTTATTTCCTTTAGAAGTAGCGCCTTTCAGCGTATGTAACATCCCAAATTTTCAATTTGGAATGTTACACATTAGATCATCATTGCATATCATATTCCATTTTGCCTTTGGTTTGATCCTAGAAATTTCTACGCAACTCAAGTACCCACGAAGAGAATTGGGAAATTCTCTATTTTCATATTTGAGTTTTCTCAAATTTTGAGAATAGGATCATTTGATTTTTATTATTTTATCATCAATTATTTCTATTACAAAAATATGAGAGAGGGAATAAAATGACTTTCCCAAAATAAAGAAATATTGAGGATTTAATAATAAAATCAAATAAGATTTTGTTTCGGAGTTTTTCGTTATTTTATTTGAATTTAGGAAAAATGTGCGTTTTCAAAATTGCATTTAGGCCCCAAATAAATGTTCACCTTGTGCGGCTTGATTTTAGAAGCCCGGGAAAATTTATTTCGGAATTTTTGGAGTCCTTTTAGTATTTCTTTTTATTTTTCTTCTGCGCGTAATTTTTTAAAAAAGAAAAGGTCGCACCGACCTACGGGTCTCCCGGACGGCTTTATAAGCCGGGGGGGAGGCCCAGCCGAACCTCAGCCCATGCGCCCCGAAACCCTAGCGCCCCGTCGCCTCGAACCCCGCGCCGCGCCGCCGCCGCCGCCCTGCTGTCGCCGGAGCCGCCGCGCCGCCGCCTTGCCGACTCGCCGCCCGAGGTCGCCTCGAAATCCAGACCGTTTTTTTCAAAAAACCGTTCGGTTTTTCCGTCGGTTTTTCGTCGGTTTTTTTCTAAATAGATCGGTTTTTTCGATTTATTTAAATAGCGAGCGTTCGTTCGTTCTAATGAACGTTCGTCGTTTTTCTTTTTCTCGGATTAAATCCACGATTTTTCTGATCGCGATTTCTGATCCGACTTTCGTTTTAGTATAAATTTTCGCTCGTTTATCGGAATCAGGCGATTCAAGCGCCTGGAGTTTCGTCTCGAAACCCTCTATCCGTTTAACCAACTTAAACAAGTTTTTGCTACTGTAAAAATTGCCCTAGATCCAGATTAGTAGAACAAAGTTGTTTTCTTTCGCCATTTGACTTTCGTTGCTTCGTTCGATTTGATTCTTTTTGCAAACCGGAGTTCTTAATTTGAACTTTCTAGTTAGATCTCTTATTCGAGTTTTACCCGTGCATTAGATGAGTACTTATGGTGTGTTTGTTTGTTTGCGATAGAGTACCCAGAGTGCGCCGCTTGTTACTTCGAATCGCTAGGTTTCACGGATCATCAGCAAGGCAAGTAACACTTTGATCATACCTTTTCTACTACCCAGTTTTATTGCATTAGATCAATCCTCACACATTGCATGATTAGGATCTAACTAAATTGTGGGTTTGGGGAGTAGTTGAGGTAGAACCTATTACCTGTTTATTATCAATCCTTTGGGAGTTACTTCTACGGTTGCTTACTGTGCCATGTTATGCTAGTAGACGTGGATTGGGTGAGTGATATCCATGACAGATGTGAGTATTGTTAATTAATGGTTTATCTAAGGTGGCAACTTAAACACACATCTGGGTGGATTGAGGTACCTGGGTATTCCAGGATTGCCTGTTTCTTTTTGGACCGCCACCCAGGCTCAAAGGGATCATGAGATTACTCATACTAGAAACTTCCGTGTGCAGCCACAAGCCATTATGGGCTCTGGCATAGTTGATTATGTCGTGCGACCTCTTACAGGGTAGACTAGCAAATGTAGGGGAAAGTAGGTGTAACGGTCTATCCATCGTAAGGTGCTAGCGCTTCTGAAAGACTATGTATCGGTCATCCGTCTTCTCAAACACCATGTAGTGCGAGAAACCAAACGGAGGCGATCGAGTCTTGTGGGGAAAAGTGCGCAAACCTCTGCAGAGTGTAATAAACTAATCATGGTTAGCCGTGTCCCCGGTTATGGACAACTTGAGTATCTAGTACCTGGATTATCATGTGAATCTCAACATGTTACTCTAAAAATTAATTTTGTTGGGTTTTGTTAAAGATGATGCTTAATTGGGATTGAGAATGCTGTCAACCATTCTCAATGTTTAACAACTACCATGATAGTTAAATAAATTTATTCCTTTGCAGTAGGGAAAAATTGGCTTTACGCAAAACTGTAACCATAGAGCTTTCCACCAGCCAAATATGCATATAGTATAGTTGTTTCATTCCATTATTCTCTATGTGTTACATTGCCAGCATATTCCATGTGCTGACCCGTTTTGGGCTGCAACATTAATGTTGCAGACTTTTCAGACGACGATTAAGGAGTTTTTAGGTCGTGGTTCTATACTCAATGATGTTGTTGGAGTTGATGGACTCACTTATCTTCCAAGCCTTCCGATGTTATCGTTATTAGATGGCCTTAAGCCATATTTATTGTAATAAGTTCTCTATTGAGACACTCGATGTAATAAGTGTGTGATTGCTACTCTGTTATAAATCCTCCGAGTACTGTGTGGTGTCAGCATTACTGATCCAGGGATGACACCGGAGCACAGAGATCAGACTGTTTGAGGTCTGGTCGCTACAGAGATGGTATCAGAGCACACGCTGATTGTAGGACACGACCACTAAGCTAAAGACCTAGATCACTATTCATTCTCTTCTTTTCTGACCTCTCATCTTTTCTACTCTTTAGGATGGCGGATGCAAAGAACAAGTTCACGCAACCGGATGACGATACACCATTTGGACGTCACTTGAAGGAAGTCACTAGATACCTGAACATAGGAGTACCAAGCTTCACCGGAACCTACAACGCCACTTTACCTGAAGAAGAGCGCTGGATGATTCAAGTTCAAGTTCCAGGAAGAACGTTCATGCCAGTTACTGAGCCCATAGAGTTTTCTTTTAATGCACCAACTTGGAGTCTAGGAAAGAGCATGGCAGCTCACATCGCCATGGGACGCATTGGAGAAGTCTACCGCAATGATCTCAAGGATACTATCTACCAGATTTGTGGGCACCGAGATGAACACTGGGAGATGATTAGCACCAGAAGGGATAGATCCATTGCAGCTTTTATCCAGGAATTAAACCAGCACATTCGATGACAGGAGAATCAGATGTGCGCCGACATGATAGATCTGAAGAAGGCTAAGACAAGCATCAAGGAACTGGAGGAAGAACTCAAGGCTACACGTGAAGATTATGAAGAGGAAATAGAAGTACTAGTGGATAAGAATGACGATCTGATCAAGAAGATCGGAATATTTATGGGAGGCCCTACACCAGTAGATGAAGACGAAGAACCCAAGGAGATTAGCCCGGAAGACTACATCATCATCGACGACACCGACTCGGATCCAGATGATAGCGATGATGACTATGTTGATGAAGCCGGAGCAGATATCATGGAGTCTGCAACCGAAGAATATTTCTAGTAGACCACCTCATCAGTAGTAGTAGTCCACCATGTAAATACAGTAGTCCGAGCACTTTTGCGATAGTTAGGTCGATTGTATGCCCTTGTTTGATTGAATGAAGTGAATTGTTTGCTTTTGCCTCATGTGCATATGGGTAGTGTTTTCTCTTTAGACCCCCTCTATTCTTAACTCTCATCTTTTCTAAACCCTCAGATGCCTCCGAGACGTGACCCCGGATTTACCTTTCCACCGGAGCTCACCTAGTTGATCCAGCAGCAGAACACATTGATGCAGTTGCTAGTCCAGAATCAGAATCAGGGGAACAACAACAAAAACCCACCACCACCACCACCACCTGTTGATCACTTAGCCCGTTTTCTTAGGCTGAATCCGCCGGTGTTTTCCAGTAGCACCGAGCCGATAGTAGCAGACGATTGGCTCCGCAAGACAGTTAGAGAGTTGACCACAGCAGGATGTACAGATTCGGAGAAGGTGAAGTTTGCCGCACATCAGCTTGAAGGACCCACAACATCATGGTGGGAGAATTTCACAGCCACTTTCCCTATCGACACTGTCATGGGACCAGTTTCAGCAGGCCTTTCGTACTACCCATGTTTCAGCAGGAGCTATGGCCATGAAGAAGTGTGAGTTTCGCAACTTGCGCCAGGGAGGACGGACAGTTGGCCAGTATGTGGAGGACTTTAGTAAGTTAGCATGTTATGCCCCAGATGACGTTGCTACGGATGCAGCTAAGCAGGAGAAGTTTCTGAAAGGACTGAATGATGAGTTGAGCATGCAGTTGATGGTAGAAACCTTCAACAACTACCAGGAGTTGGTAGACCGTGCTCTTATGATTGAAGGCAAGCAGCAGCAAATTGAGAATCGCAAGAGGAAGTATGGACAAGGGAAGTACAATTCAGGAGCTCAGCAGAAGCCACGTTTTACCCCTAGACCGGGAGGACATTTTCAGCATACCCATGGAGGAGGTAGCTCGCACAATCACAATGGCACCAAGAATGGTAATGGCAATGGAGGAAGCAATGGCCAGAATCGCACCAACCCATCAACCCCAGCCAAGAAGGACCTGAGCCAAGTCACTTGCTTTAAGTGTCAGAAGACCGGACATTATGCCAATGAATGTCCTGAAGGCCAGAATGGCAATGGAAGTTCTGGGAAGAAGCCGAACCCTTTCAACAGGGGACAGGTGAACCACGTTAACGTGGAGGAAGTTGAAGAGCAGCCAGATGCCGTAATCGGTAAGTTTTTGGTTATTTCATTTACTGCACTCGTTCTTTTTGATACTGGTGCATCGCATTCATACATATCAAGGGGATTTGTGGATAAGTATAACCTGCCCACTAAGGTTCTTAGAACACCTATGCTAGTAAGCTCACCAGGAGCGGAGTATATGGCTAGTCAAGGATGTTTTCAAGTGCCATTGAGTATAGGTAGGCATGTGTTTCCCTCGGATTTAATCATTTTGGAATCACAAGGATTGGATGTAATTCTGGGTATGGATTGGCTGTCGATGTATGGAGGAAACATCGATTGCGCTAGTAAGTCAATTTTGCTTACCACCCCAGAAGGGAGAAGGATCAAGTATGTATCCCGGCATGTGCCAAAAGGGACTCAAGTAAATTTTTTAACAGGAGTTGTGCAGGAGGAAGTACCAGTGGTAAGGGATTTCCCTGAAGTATTTCCAGAAGAGTTGCCAGGCATGCCGCCGGATAGAGATATTGAGTTTTTGATTGAGCTATTGCCAGGCACAGGGCCAATATCTAAGAGACCATATAGGATGCCTGCAAAGGATTTGGTGGAAATTAAGAAGCAGATTAAGGAGTTACTGGATAAGGGATATATTCGCCCAAGTTCTTCACCTTGGGGATCGCCAGTACTTCTAGTGGAGAAGAAGGATGGATCGTTAAGGATGGTTGTTGATTATCGAGGATTGAATGAAGTAACCATCAAGAACAAGTACCCACTACCAATGATCAATGATCTGTTTGATCGATTGCAATGAGTAAGGTATTTTCCAAGATCGATCTGCGATCAGGATACCACCAGTTGAAGATTCGAGAATAGGATATTCCTAAGACAGCTTTTACCACCAGATATGGGTTGTACGAGTATACCGTTATGTCATTTGGTCTGACTAACGCACCTGCTTATTTTATGAACATGATGAACAAAGTGTTTATGGAGTTCTTGGATAAGTTTGTCGTAGTGTTCATTGATGATATCCTGGTTTACTCGAAAAATGAAGAGGAGCATAAGGAGCATTTGCGTTTGGTACTTGAGAAGCTCAGAGAACATCAGTTGTATGCCAAGTTCAGCAAATGTGAATTTTGGTTGAAGGAAGTTGGATTTCTCGGACATGTTATATCCGGAGAAGGTATATCAGTAGATCCCACTAAAGTTGATACCGTGACCAAGTGGGAAGCACCAACCACAGTTGGAGAGATACAGAGTTTTCTTGGACTCACAGGATACTACCGGAGATTCATTGAGAATTTCTCCAAGATTGCAAAGCCTATGACGGAGTTATTAAAGAAGGATACCAAGTTCAAATGGACTGAGGAGTGTGAGGCTAGTTTCCAGGAGTTGAAGAAACGCTTGGTTACTTCACCAGTGTTGATTTTGCCAGATCAGACCAAGGACTATGAGGTGTATTGCGACGCTTCACGTCGAGGACTTGGAGCAGTGCTTATGCAGGAAGGGAGAGTTGTTTCATATGCCTCAAGACAGCTTAAGCCTCATGAGTTGAATTATGCTACGCATGATTTGGAGTTAGCAGCCATAGTGCATGCATTGAAAACATGGAGACATTTCCTCATTGGAAACCATTGTGAGGTGTACACGGATCATAAGAGTTTGAAATACATCTTCACACAGAAGGAGTTAAACCTCAGACAAAGGAGATGGTTGGAGCTCATCAAGGATTATGATATGAGATTGCATTACCATCCCAAAAAGGCTAATGTAGTAGCTGACGCATTGAGCCGTAAGAGCCATGTCAATACATTAATGACGGGAGAAATACCAAGGGAGTTATCCAAAAATCTTCGAGAGTTATGTTTAGAAATAGTCCCGAGAGGCTATGTAGCAGCATTGGAGATTCAGTCAACTTTGATGGATAGAATCAGAGAAGCTCAGAAGACTGACAAGGAGATTGCCACTATAAAGGAGAAAATAAGCGAAGGAAAGGCTAAAGGATTTCATGAGGATGAGCACGACACCCTATGGTTTGAAGACCGTGTTTATGTGCCCAATGACCCGGAGATCAGGAAGCTAATTCTACAAGAGGCACACGATTCACCATATTCGATTCACCCTGGAAATACCAAGATGTATTTGGATTTGAAAGATATTTTCTGGTGGACCGGAATGAAGAAAGATATTGCGGAGTATGTAGCAGTTTGTGATGTATGTCAGAGAGTAAAGGCAGAGCATCAGAAGCCAGCAGGATTGTTACAACCATTGCCGATACCCGAATGGAAGTGGGATAAGTTAGGCATGGATTTTATCATGGGATTACCCAGGACTCGTTCAGGCTATGACTCGATTTGGGTTGTAGTCGATCGATTGACAAAAGTAGCTCATTTCATCCCGGTAAAGACCACTTACACTAGTGCTAAGTTGGCAAAGATATACATGACCAGGATCGTATGTCTGCATGGAGTTCCGAGGAGTATCGTATCAGATAGAGGAACCCAGTTTACCTCAAAGTTCTCAAAGCAGTTGCACGAAACTTTGGGTACCAGGCTAGAATTCAGTACAGCTTTTCATCCACAGACAGATGGACAGACCGAGAGAGTCAATCAAATTTTGGAGGATATGCTGAGAGCTTGTGCGCTAGATTATGGATCTAGTTGGGACGACAATTTGCCATATGCAGAGTTCTCTTACAACAACAGCTACCAAACTAGTTTAAAGATGGCCCCTTTCGAAGCTTTGTACGGAAGGAGGTGCAGGACACCGTTGTCATGGGACGAAGTTGGAGACCGCCAGTTGTTTGGGCCTGATTTGATTAAAGAGTCTGAACAAAAGGTGAAATTGATTCGCGATAGACTCAAGGTAGCTCAGTCCAGATAGAAGAGTTATGCAGATTCTAAACACAAGGAGACTGTTTACGAAGTTGGAGATAGAGCTTATCTTCGAGTATCCCCACTTCAGGGAACAAAGCATTTTGGAGTTAAAGGAAAGTTAGCGCCACGATCTGTAGGACCATATCGAGTTTTGGAGCGTATGGGAGAAGTGGCCTACAAGTTGGAATTGCTCGAAGAATTGTCAGGAGTTCATGATGTGTTCCACATTTCTCAGTTGAAGAAGTGCCACGCGGAGATGGCTGACATACCCTTGAGAGACACAGTGCCATTGGAAGCAATTCAGTTGGATAACGATTTGACCTATGAGGAGAAACCAATTAAGATTCTCGAGTTTGCCAGCCGAGTCACTCGCAGCAAGGTTATCAAGTTTTGCGAAGTTCAGTGGAGCAACCACACGAAGGATGAAGCCACCTGGGAACGAGAGGAAGATTTGCTCAATGACCACCCTCACCTATTTTCTAGCCAACCCGAATCTCGAGGGCAAGATTCATCTTAAGGGGGGTAGGTTTGTAGCATCCCAAATTTTCAATTTGGAATGTTATACATTAGATCATCATTGCATATCATATTTTATTTTGCCTTTGGTTTGATCCTAGAAATTTCTACGCAACTCAAGGACCCACGAAGAGAGTTGGGAAATTCTCTATTTTCATATTTGAGTTTTCTCAAATTTTGAGAATAGGATCATTTGATTTTTATTATTTTATCATCAATTATTTCTATTACAAAAATATGAGAGAGGGAATAAAATGACTTTCCCAAAATAAAGAAATATTAAGGATTTAATAATAAAATCAAATAAGATTTTGTTTTGGAGTTTTTCGTTATTTTATTTGAATTTAGGAAAAATGTGCGTTTTTCAAAATTGCATTTAGGCCCCAAATAAATGTGCACCTTGTGCGGCTTGATTTTAGAAGCCCGGGAAAATTTATTTCGGGATTTTTGGAGTCCGCTTAGTATTTCTTTTTATTTTTCTTCTGCGCGTAATTATTTAAAAAAAGTCGCACCGACCTATGGGCCGTGTCCGACCGGGACTCCTGGCCCGGTCAGCTTTATAAGCCGGGGGGGAGGCCCAGCCGAACCTCAGCCCGCGCGCCCCGAAACCATAGCGCCCCGCCGCCTCGAACCCCGCGTCGCGCCACCGCCGCCAGCGCCGCCGCCGCCGCCCTGCCGTCGCCGGAGCCGCCGCGCCGCCGCCTCGCCGACTCGCCACCCGAGGTCGCCTCAAAATCCGCGCATGTTTTTTTATTTTTATTTTTATTTTCGAAAAACCGTTTGGTTTTTCCATCGGTTTTTTTTAGTTTCGGTTTTTTTAAATAGATCGGTTTTCCGATTTATTTAAATAGCGAGCGTTCATCCGTTTGTTCGTTCTAGCGAACGTTCGTCGTTTTTCTTTTTCTCGGATTAAATCCGCGATTTTTCTGATCGCGATTTCTGATCCGACTTTCGTTTTAGTATAACTTCTCGCTCGTTTATCGGAATCAGGCGATTCAAGCGCCTGGAGTTTCGTCTCGAAACCCTCTATCTGTTTGACCAACTTAAACAAGTTTTTGCTACTGTAAAAATTGCCCTAGATCCAGATTAGTAGAACGAAGTTGTTTTCTTTCGCCGTTTGACTTTCGTTGCTTCGTTCGATTTGATTCTTTTTGCAAACCGGAGTTCTTAATTTGAACTTTCTGGTTAGGTCTCTTATTCGAGTTTTACCCGTGCATTAGATGAGTACTTATGGTGTGTTTGTTTGTTTGCGATAGAGTACCCAAAGTGCGCCGCTTGTTACTTCGAATCGCTAGGTTTCGCGGATCATCAGCAAGGCAAGTAACACTTTGATCATACCTTTTCTACTACCCAGTTTTATTGCATTAGATCAATCCTCACACATTGCATGATTAGGATCTAACTAAATTGTGGGTTTGGGGAGTAGTTGAGGTAGAATCTATTACCTGTTTATTATCAAACCTTTGGGAGTTACTTCTACGTCTGCTTATTGTGCCATGCTATGCTAGTAGACGTGGATTGGGTGAGTGGTATCCATGACAGATGTGAGTATTGTTAATTAATGGTTTATCTAAGGTGGCAACTTAAACACACATCTGGGTGGATTGAGGTACCTGGGTATTCCAGGATTGCCTGTTTCTTTTTGGACCGCCACCCAGGCTCAAAGGGATCATGAGATTATTCATACTAGAAACTTCCGTGTGCAGCCACAAGCCATTATGGGCTCTGGCATAGTTGATTATGTCGTGCGACCTCTTCAGGGTAGACTAGCAGATGTAGGGGAAAGTAGGTGTAACGGTCTATCCATTGTAAGGTGCTAGCGCTTCTGAAAGACTATGTCTTGGTCATCCGTCTTCTCAAACACCATGTAGTGCGAGAAACCAAACGGAGGCGATCGAGTCTTGTGGGGAAAAGTGCGCAAACCTCTGTAGAGTGTAATAAACTAATCATGGTTAGCCGTGTCCCCAGTTATGGACAACTTGAGTATCTAGTACCTGGATTATCATGTGAATCTCAACATGTTACTCTAAAAATTAATTTTGTTGGGTTTTGTTAAAGATGATGCTTAATTGGGATTGAGAATGCTGTCAGCCATTCTCAACGTTTAACAACTACCATGATAGTTAAATAAATTTATTCCTTTGCAGTAGGGAAAAATTGGCTTTACGCAAAACTGTAACCATAGAGCTTTCCACCAGCCAAATATGCATATAGTATAGTTGTTTCATTCCATTACTCTCTATGTGTTACATTGCCAACATATTCCATGTGCTGACCCATTTCGGGCTGCAACATTAATGTTGCAGACTTTTCAGACGACGATTAAGGAGTTTTTAGGTCGTGGTTCTATACTCAGTGATGCCGTTGGAGTTGATGGACTCACTTGTCTTCCAAGCCTTCCGTCGTTATCGTTATTAGATGGCCTTAAGTCATATTTATTGTAATAAGTTCTCTATTGAGACACTCGATGTAATAAGTGTGTGATTGCTACTCTGTTATAAATCCTCCGAATACTGTGTGGTGCCAGCATTACTGATCCAAGGATGACACCGGAGCACAGAGATCAGACTGTTTGAGGTCTGGTCGCTACAGCGTAAAAGCGCTGCTACAAAGCAAGTAGCGGTAGCGCGGTTCGACGTAGATCGCTACTATTATGTGTAGCCTATCGGCTAAGCCGTGGGAATTTTAGTAGTAGCGCTTTTATATTCAGGCGCGCTACTGCTACAACTATATCTGTAGCGCCGTTTACATCAGCGCTCTACTGCTACTTAGCACCAGTGTGCTTTTTTGACACGTGCTACTGCTAAAGTTCTGTGCATAAGGTTTTCCCTAGTAGTGAGTGTGAGAATTGCGCAAGGATGTAAATTTAAACATCCTCACAAAGGAATCAGTTAGTAGTGGTACTGTAGGCACTTACGTGACATGAAGTCCTCAAGATCAGCATTACGCATATACCTATCAAATTCATCCTTGATGCCTGCCTAGACCATAAACTCCTCTGATGGCCTTAACAAGGCCGCACTTGAGCTTCCCTCGGTGGTTCATCGTCCGGCTCATGTATTGCGAGCCTTGGTCCTTGCTTCCTTGATGAACCACCTTGGTACATTTTCCTATGCATTTTTCTTTCTCTGAAAAATTTCTGAAATTTTTAGTGACTCAAAATAAAAGTGAACCAAACTCAACAAGATTGATAGCAACTACTCCCACAAGTGCCTAGAGACTATATCATGCATTAAAACTACTTTTGACCATATAAATTTGACATGCAAGCTCAAGAACAGGGTCACCTTAGCAGCAAAAATTTGCAATAAATAAAGCACTAGAACGGAAACTAATTGGACCATTGGAGGAGTCACATACCAAAGAACAATTCTCCAAAGCAGTTTTGTGAATGGAGATTTGAGCAAGGAGATCAAAAATGGCAGTAAGATGAGCTAGAACACGGGTTTGATCTATGGGATGATTTTTCTGGAGGAAGACGAAGTGTGTGGGTGCTGGAATAAGTGGGGGGTCCACGTGGGGTCCATGAGGCAGGGGCGCGCCCCAGGGGGTGGCTGCGCCCTGTGCCCTCATGGCCAAATGGTGGGGGCCCCTGGTGTGTTCTCAGTGCCAGAAATTCTTAAATATTCCACAAAAAATCATATTTCATTTTCAGGACATTTGGAGAACTTTTATTTTTGCGGTATTTTTTATTGCAAGGATAATTCAAAAAACAGACAGAAAATACTATTTTTTCTTTATTTAATATAAATAACAGAAAGTAAAAGGAGGGTACACAGAGTTGTGCTTTCTAACTTCATCCATCTCATGCTCATCAAAAAGGAATCCATTAACAAGGTTGATCAAGTCTTGTTAACAAACTCTTTCCGAATCGCATGAAACCGGAGAATTTTCGAATAACACTAGGTTACCTCAACGGGGATATTCATGTCCCCAACAATAAGAATATCATATTTCTTCTTGACAGTAGGAAGAGGGAATTCAAAACCTCCAATAGTAATCGTTGAAATTTTTCCAATAGAATTAATACTATGGACTTGAGGTTGTTTCCTGGGAAAGTGTACCGTATACTCATTACCATTAACATGAAAAGTAACATTGCCTTTGTCGCAATCAATAACAGCCCCTGCAGTATTCAAAAAGGGTCTACCAAGGATAATAGACATAGTATCGTCCTCGGGAATATCAAGAATAACAAAGTCCGTTAAAATAGTAACGTTTGCAACCACAACAGGCACATCCTCACAAATACCGACAGGTATAGAAGTTGATTTATCGGCCATTTGCAAAGATATTTCTGTAGGCGTCAACTTATTCAAATCAAGTCTACGATATAAACAGAGAGGCATAACACTAACACCGGCTTCAAGATCACATAAAGCAGTTTGAACATAGTTTCTTTTAATGGAGCATGGTATAGTTGGTACTCCGGGATCTCCTAGTTTCTTAGGTATTCTACCTCTAAAAGTATAATTGGCAAGCATGGTGGAAATTTCAGCTTCCGGTATCTTTCTTTTATTTGTAACAATATCTTTCATATACTTAGCATAAGGATTCATTTTAAGCATATCAGTCAAACGCATATGCAAAAAGATAGGTCTAATCATTTCGGCAAAGCGCTCAAAATCCTCATCATCCTTTTTCTTGGATGGTTTAGGAGGAAAAGGCATGGGTTTCTGAACCCATGGTTCTCTTTCTTTACCATGCTTCCTAGCAACAAAGTCTCTCTTATCATAATGTTGATTCTTTGATTGTGGGTTATCAAGATCAACAGAAGGTTCAATCTCTACATCATTGTTATTGCTAGGTTGAGCATCAACATGAACATCATCATTAACATTATCACTAGGTTCATGTTCATTACCAGATTGTGTTTCAACATCAGAAATAGAAATATCATTGGGATTCTTAGGTATTTCATTATAAAATATATCAAGTATTTCATTTTTCTTGAGAGGATGATCAGGCAAAGCATTAAGTAATTGGAGAAGCCTCCCCAAGCTTGTGGGAGACTCTCTTCTTCAATTTGCACAAAATTATATATTTCCCTTAAGGCAGCTTGTTTCTTATGAGCGGGGAAATATTTAGCAGAGAAGTAATAAATCATATCCTGGGGACTACGCACACAACCAGGAGCAAGAGAATTAAACCATGTTTTAGCATCACCCTTTAATGAGAACGGAAATAACTTAAGGATATAGTAGTAACGAATTTATTCCTCATGAGTGAATAGGGTGGCTATATCATTCAATTTAGTAAGATGTGCCACAACAGTTTCAGATTCATAGCCGTAAAAAGGATCAGATTCAATTAAAGTAATTAACTCATGATCGATAGAGAAATCATAATCCTTATCAGAAATACAGATAGGTGAAGTAGCAAAAGCAGGGTCATATTTCATTCTAGCATTCAAAGACTTTTCTTTCAGATTAGCTAACAGTTTCTTAAGATCATATCTATCTTTGCAAGAAAAAAGGTCTCTAGCAGTTTCTTAATCCATAACATAACCCTCAAGCACATCATGCAATTCATATCTAGGGGTAGAATCTTCATCATCACTTTCATCAATATTATCTATTTCAATAATTTCATTCTCTCTAACCCTAGCAAGTTGTTCATCAAGAAATTCACCTAATGGCACAGTATTATCAAGCATAGAAGTAGTTTCATCATAAGCATCATGCATTGTAGAAGTGGCATCATCAATAACATGCGACATATCAGAATCAATAACAGGTGTAGGTGTCGCAAATTTACTCATAACAGAAGGTGAATCAAGTGCAGAGCTAGATGGCAGTTCCTTACCTCCCCTCGTAGTTGAGGGAAAAATCTTGGTTCTTTCATCTTTCAAGTTCCTCATAGTGATCAACAGATATAAATCCCAAGTGACTCAAAGAATAGAGCTATGCTCCCCGGCAACGGTGCCATAAAATGGTCTTGATAACCCACAAGTATAGGGGATCACAATAGTTTTCAAGGGTAGAGTATTCAACCCAAATTTATCGATTCGACACAAGGGGAGCCAAAGAATATTCTCAAGTATTAGCAGTTGAGTTGTCAATTCAACCACACCTGAAAAGACTTAATATCTGCAGCAAAGTATTTAGTAGCAAAATAGTATGGAAGTAACGGTAACGGTGGCAAAAGTAATAGTAGTAGTTTTTGTAGCAGTCGTAACAGTGACAACGGAAAAGTAACTAAGCAAAGATCAATATGTGAAAAGCTCATAGGCAATGGATCAATGATGGATAATTATGTCAGATGTGATTCCTCATGCAACAGTTATAACATGGGGTGACACATAACTAGCTCCAGTTCATCAATATAATGTAGGCATGTATTCCGAATATAGTCATACGGGCTTATGGAAAGAACTTGCATGACATATTTTGTCCTACCCTCCCGTGGCAGCAGGGTCCTATTGGAAACTAAGGGATATTAAGGCCTCCTTTTAATAGAGTACCAGACCAAAGCATTAACACTTAGTGAATACATGAACTCCTCAAACTACGGTCATCATCGGGAGTGATCCCGATTATTGTCACTTCGGGGTTACCGGATCATAACACATAGTAGGTGACTATTGACTTGCAAAATAGGATCAAGAACTCACATATATTCATGAAAACATAATAGGTTCAGATCTGAAATCATGGCACTCGGGCCCTAGTGACAAGCATTAAGCATAGCAAAGTCATAGCAACATCAATCTTAGAACATAATGGATACTAGGGATCAAACCCTAACAAAACTAACTCGATTGCATGGTAAATCTCATCCAACCCATCACCGTCCAACAAGCCTACGATGAGATTATTCACACACGGCGGTGAGCATCATGAAATTGGTGATGGAGGAAGGTTGATGATGACGATGGCGACGGATTCCCGTCTTCGGAGCCCCGAACGGACTCCAGATCAGCCCTCCCGAGGAAGATTAGGGCTTGGAGGCGGCTCCGTATCGTAAAACGTGATGAATCCTTCTCTGATTTTTTCTCCCCGAACGTGAATATATGGAGTTGGGGTTGAGGTCAGTGGAGTCCCAGGGGGCCCACGAGGCAGGGGGCGTGCCCCAGGGGGGGCGTCCTGCACCCTTGTGGACAGGGTGTGGGCCCCTGGCCTTGATTCTTTCGCCAATATTTTTTATATATTCCCAAAATATTTTCCATTGATTTTCAGGTCATTCCGAGAACTTTTATTTCTGCACAAAAATAACACCATGGCAATTCTGCTAAAAATAGCGTCAGTCCGAGTTAGTTCCATTCAAATCATGCAAGTTAGAGTCCAAAACAAGGGAAAAAGTGTTTGGAAAAGTAGATATGTTGGAGATGTATCACGGGGGGGATCCTACTTGCAGTAGGACTCCCCCCCCTTGGGCACGCCACACCCTCGCCGGCCTCCTCCTCCCCCCCCCCTTATATACGTGGGAAGGGGGCACCCCATAGACACACAAGTTGATCTTTTAGCCGTGTGCGATGCCCCCCTCCATAGTTACACACCTCGGTCACATCATTGTAGTGCTTAGGTGAAGCCATGCATCGGTAACTTCATCATCACCATCACCACGTCGTCGTGCTGAAAGAACTCTCCCTCGACCTCAACTGGATCAAGAGTTCGAAGGACGTCACCGAGCTGAACATGTGCAGATCGTGGAGGTGTCGTACGTTCGGTACTTGGATCGGTTGGATCGCAAAGACATTCGACTACGTCAACCACGTTACTAAACGCTTCCGCTTTCGGTCTATGAGGGTACGTAGACACACTCTCCCCTCTCGTTGCTATGCATCTCCTAGATAGATCTTGCGTGATTGTAGGTAAAATTTTGAAATACTGTGTTCCCCAACAGAACATCACTATGTTGATCATATCTACTATATGATTCATGCTCGACCTTTCGGTCTCAGTGTTCCGAGGCCATATCTTCATATGCTAGTCTTGTCAAGTTTAACATGAGTATTCTGCTTGTGCAAAACTAGCTTGCACCCGTTGTATGTGAACGTAGAGCTTATCACACCCGATCATCATGTGGTGTCTCGGCACGACGAACTGTAGCAACGATGCATACTCAGGGAGAACACTTGTACCTTGAAATTTAGTGAGAGATCATCTTATAATGCTACCACCATACTAAGCAAAATAAGATGCATAAAGGATAAACATCACATGCAATCAAAAAATAAGTGATATGATATGGCCATCATCATCTTGTGCCTTTGATCTCCATCTCCAAAGCATTGTCATGATCACCATTGTCACCGGCTTGACACCTTGATCTCCATCATAGTATCGTTGTCGTCTCGCCAACTATTGCTTCTACGACTATCGCTACCGCTTAGTGATAAAGTAAAGCAATTACATGGCGACTGCATTTCATACAATAAAGCGACAACCATATGGCTCCTGCCAGTTGCCGATAACTTCTACAAAACATGATCATCTCATACAACAATTTATATATCGTCACGTCTTGACCATATCACATCACAACATGCCCTGCAAAAACAAGTTAGACGTCCTCTACTTTGTTGTTGCAAGTTTTACGTGGCTGCTACGGGCTTCTAGCAAGAACCGTTCTTACCTACGCATCAAAACCACAACGATTTTTCGTCAAGTGTGTTGTTTAACCTTCAACAAGGACCGGGCGTAGTCAAACTCGATTCAACTAAAGCTGGAGAAACTGACACCACTAGCCACCTGTGTGCGAAGCACATCAGTAGAACCAGTCTCATGAACGTGGTCATGTAATGTCGGTCAGGGCCGCTTCATCCAACAATACCGCCGAATCAAAGTAAGACATGCTGGTAAGCAGTATGACTATTATCGCCCACAACTCTTTGTGTTCTACTCGTGCATATAACATCTACGCATAGACCTGGCTTGGATGCCACTGTTGGGGAACGCAGTATTTCGAAAAAATTCCTACTATCACGCAATATCTATCTAGGAGATGCATAGCAACGAGATGGGGGAGTGTGTCTACGTACCCTTGTAGACCAAAAGCGGAAGCGTTTAATAATGCGGTTGATATAGTCAAACGTCTTCGCGATCCAACCGATCCAAGCACCGAACGTACGGCATCTCCATGTTCAGCACACGTTCAGCTCGATGACATCCCTCGAGCTCTTGATCCAGTTGAGGCCGAGGGAGAATTCCGTTAGCACGACTGCGTGGCAACGGTGATGATGAAGCTGCCGGTGCAGGGCTTCGCCTAAGCACTACCACAATATGACCAAGGTGTGTAACTGTGGAAGGGGGCACCGCACACGGCTAAGAGAAACTTTGGTGTGCCTTTGGGGTGCCCCCCTCCCACATATATAAATGGGGGAGAGGAGTCCGGCCATAGGGGGAGCGCGCCATAGGGAGGAGTCCTACTTGGACTCCCGGTCCAAGTAGGATTCGCCCCCCCCCCCCCTTTCCTATTCCAACTAGGAGAAGGAGGGAAGGGGAAGGAGGGGGGCGCCGCCCCCTCCTAGTCCAATTCGGACCAGCCCATGGGGGGCGCGTGGACACCCCTTGAGGCCCCTCTATCCTTTCCCCTAAAGCCCATTAAGGCCCATTACTCTCCCCGGGGGTTTCGGTAACCTCCCGGTACTCCGGAAAATACCCGAAACACTTCGAAACAATTCCGGTGTCCGAATATAACCTTCCAATATATCGATCTTTATGTCTCGACCATTTCGAGACTCCTCGTCATGTCCGTGATCTCATCCGGGACTTCGAACAAACTTCGGTTCATCAAAACATGAAACTCATAATACAAATCGTCATGGAACGTTAAGCGTGCAGACCCTACGGGTTCGAGAACTATGTAGACATGACCGAGACATATCTCCGGTCAATAACCAATAGCAGAACCTGGATTCTCATATTGGCTCCTGATACGTCTCCAATGTATCTATAATTTTTGATTGTTCCATGCTATATTATATTCTGTTTTGGACATTATTGGGCTTTATTATACACTTTTATATTATTTTTGGGACTAACCTATTAACCGGAGGCCCAGCCCAGAATTGTTGTTTTTTGCCTATTTCAGAGTTTCACAGAAAAAGAATATCAAACGGAGTCCAAACGGAATGAAACCTTCGGGAACGTGATTTTTGGAACGAACGTGATCCAGAGGACTTGGACCCTACATCAAGAAAGCAACCAGGAAGGCACGGGGTAGGGGGGCGCGCCTACCCCCCCCCCCCCCAGGCGCGCCCTCCACCCTCGTGGGGCCCACGTTACTCCACTGACGTACTTCTTCCTCCTATATATACCTACGTACCCCCAAACTACCAGATACGGAGCCAAAACCCTAATTCCACCGCCGCAACCTTCTATACCCGTGAGATCCCATCTTGGGGACTTTTCCGGAGCCCCGCCGGAGGGGGCATCGATCATGGAGGGCTTCTACATCAACACCATAGCCTCTCCGATGATGTGTGAGTAGTTTACCTCAGACCTTCGGGTCCATAGTTATTAGCTAGATGGCTTCTTCTCTCTTTTTGGATCTCAATACAATGTTCTCCCCCTCTCTTGTGGAGATCTATTCGATGTAATCTCTTTTGCGGTGTGTTTGTTGAGACCGATGAATTGTGGGTTTATGATCAAGTTTATCTATGAAAAATATTTGAATCTTCTCTAAATTCTTTTATGTATGATTGGTTATCTTTGCAAGTCTCTTCGAATTATCAGTTTGGTTTGGCCTACTAGATTGGTCTTTCTTGCAATGGGAGAAGCACTTAGCTTAGGGTTCAATCTTGCGGTGTCCTTTCCTAGTGACAATAGGCGCAGCAAGGCACGTATTGTATTGTTGCCATCGAGAATAACAAGATGGGGTTTATATCATATTGCATGAGTTTATCCCTCTACATCATGTCATCTTGCTTAAAGCGTTACTCTGTTCTTTTGAACTTAATACTCTAGATGCATGCTGGATAGCGGTCGATGTGTGGAGTAATAGTAGTAGATGCAGGTAGGAGTCGGTCTACTTGTCTCAGACATGATGCCTATATACATGATCATGCCTAGATATTCTCATAACTATGCTCAATTCTGTAAATTGCTCAACAGTAATTTGTTTACCCACCGTAATACTTATGCTCTCGAGAGAAGCCACTAGTGAAACCTATGGCCCCCGGGTCTATTTTCTATCATATTAATCTTCCATCAACAAGCTATTTCTTGCACCGTTTTTATTTTGCTTTATTTACTTTGTATCTTTATCATAAAACTACCAAAAATATTATCTTATCATATCTATCAGATCTCACTTTCGTAAGTGACCGTGAAGGGATTGACAACCCCTTTATTGCGTTGGTTGCGAGGATTTTATTTGTTTGTGTAGATGCGAGGGACTCGTGTGTGGCCTCCTACTGGATTGATACCTTGGTTCTCAAAAACTGAGGGAAATACTTACGCTACTTTGCCGCATCATCCTTTCCTCTTCAAGGGAAAACTAACGCAGTGCTCAAGAGGTAGCAGCTCCTACATATTCTACGAAGATCTTTATCGGTCAAACCGCACGACAACATACGTTGTTCCCTTTGTCATCGGTATGTTACTTTCCCGAGATTCAATCGTCGGTATCATCATACCTAGTTCAATCTCGTTTCTGGCAAGTCTCTTTACTCATTCCTTAATGCACCATCCCGTAACTAACTCATTAGTCACATTGCTTGCAAGGCTTATAGTGATGTGCATTACCGAGAGGGCCCAGAGATACCTCTCCGATACAAGGAGTGACAAATCCTAATCTTGATCTATGCCAACCCAACAAACACCTTTGGAGACACCTGTAGAGCATCTTTATGATCACCCAATTACACTGTGACGTTTGATAGCACACAAGGTGTTCCTCCTGTATTCGGGAGTTGCATAATCTCGTAGTCAGAGGAATATGTATAAGTCATGAAGAAAGTGATAGCAATAAAACTAAATGATCATAATGCTAAGCTAACGGATGGGTCTTGTCCATCACATCATTCTCTAATGATGTGATCCCGTTCATCAAATGACCACACATGTCTATGGTTAGGAAACTTAACCATCTTTGATTAACGAGCTAATCAAGTAGAGGCATCCTAGGGACAGTCTGTTTGTCTATGTATTCACATGTACTAAGTTTCCGGTTAATACAATTCTGGCATTAATAATAAACATTTATCATGATATAAGGAAATATAAATAACAACTTTATTATTTCCTTCCTTCAACCCCAATTCCACTCGACCAAGATAGAGTCACTCGACCACACGAAGAAACACTCGGAGTACAGAAGGTCTAAGGTCACCCGTGGATGGCAACGGTCAGGCGTTCACTCCGTAGCTTTAAAGATCATTTATAGTCATTCATAGCTAGCGTTACCAGTAACGCCCCTGCCTTAATGTACATTGAACCATGTGTAACTGAGGGCTGGAGAGGTTTGGTATGCTCTATATAAGCCACCCGCCTCCTCTGGCACAAGGGTTCACACCCCCTGTAACTCTCACGCATAATCCAGTCGACAAAGCCTCCGAGCACCGAGAGGTAGGGCTATTACTTCCTCCGAGAAGGGCATGAACTCGTAAATCTTGCGTGCACAACCTTGTCGTAGCTAGGGCCTTGCCTCCTCCTACGTACCCCCTATTCTTACTGTCAGACTTGCTCCCACGACATCACCCTAACAAATTCACTACCAATTGAATCCATATCAATCTCGATGACTGTTCCAAAGGGAGGTCCCCAATTCACACATTCCACCACTTGATATTCAGCGTGAATTACATGTCTATATGGGGAGCTTATATAGTCTAGGCGTACCCGACAAATGATCATGGCTACCCTTAAAAAGAGGAGGTGGGTGGGTAGAGAGCTAGGTCATTTTGTGTCCTTTAAAGGCCTCTAGTTGGGCTTGGAGGTGAGTTGTAGTCCATTAATGAGGGCATTTCATATACGGCGTGTTAAGCACCAATTAAAGTGTATTTCATACTTGGCGCACACCCCCTTCGCTCCGGGCTGGTCCATCTACTCCTTTTTTTCTTCTGTTTTTAACCCCAAAAAGGGCACTAGGTATGATTCGAACCCACGACCTCCGCGTCTAGTTTAGCTAAGTAGTCAACCAAACACACACTCCGATGTGATTAGTTACATCCTTTTTACTATTTTCTTCTTTCTTTTGCTTTTTTTCTTCTTCCTTATTTCTTCTATTCAAAATGCATGAACTTTTTTTTAATCAAAATCAACGACCTTTCTCAAATCCATGAACTTTTTTTCCAAATCCATTGAACTATCTTCAAATTTCCTGATTTTTTTAAATGGTGATTTTTAAATTCATGAGATATTTTTAAAAAACCATGAACTTTTTAAAATTTGATGAACTTTTTTAAAATTTGATGAACTATTTTTTTCAAAATCGATGAATTTTTTTCTCAAATTTGTGAACTTTTTTCCCTAAATCCGTGAATTTTTTTGGAATTTTCTTCGTGTTTTACATTTTTGCATTATTTTCAAAAGTCAATGGTTGACTGGTGAAATGCGATCGATTGCTCGCCTTCTACATAGGCCGGCCCAGTTGATTATGTGTGTGGGCACCAAGAAACTCAACCGGCGCCTAAGATGCCCAATAGGAGGTTCCATTAATGTAAAAATCCCCACATACTATTTGAAGGCCTCCTTGCTTGGAGTTGGGGCTCATGTTTGCCACAATTATTTTTTTAGAATTTTTTTAAAATATTACTGTTCATGCTAAGATCATAGGAGCTCAAACTTAGATGGTCACTTTCCAACAGTTTTGCCATGAATGCTAATGACATGCACATATAGGTGATGTTTTTCTGAACATTTTGGTATCTTATTTGAATTTTCCTGAGTTAGTATGACTTTGTTATGAAGTTTTGACAGTGACGGTCAAACGATCAGAACTGAGCTTTTTCTAGAAATTAGAGGTAAAACTGTCGAGTGGGACACAACGAAGGACATAAAATTAATTATTCCTTTTCTTTTAGGACCCTAATATGTGCCACACATGTGGCACGAACACATTGCAACTCCAAACGTTTTTGATATATTTAAGGGAGTTGGCACAAGTTCAAGCGTTTTAGGACTCTGATAATGCTTTATACCGTGACCCTTGTTTGGCACAAGTTCTGTATAGATTAAATCGTACGAATGGAGCTTCGAACTTCAAATGTGCAAATTGTCAACCGATTTCCTCTGCCTGTGACAGTCAACATTGCTAGAGTGCTACTCCCTCTGTAAACTAACATAAACGTTACAAGGGGAGTGCATTTGTTAGCCACATAAGAGAATTCCACGCAACCATAACTCTGTCCTTTATACTGGTGTTAATTTACATCTCTGACGCTAAGAGAGAGCTCAACTTGCTACGTATGTACAACCTCAGAAACTTTGTTTCCGAGAGAAAGAATATACTCCCTCTGTCTCATAATGTAATGTAAGAAACGTCATACATTATGGGACGGAGGGAGTAGCTACCGACAAAGAGCAAAAACGCAGCAACTGTAGCTTGCCATACTTGCTTTATCTACAGAAACAATTGATCGGGACAACGAAACCTTTTGGCTAAAACAGCAGCCCTAGCTCTGTGCAATGACAGAAAATTGATCAATCCTGCGACGTTGCCGAGTACTCGAAGAGAAGCCGATTGGACGGTGTGGATTGGAAGATGACGCGGAGTCTACTGGTTAGCTGGTATATCAGCGACCACTGCATCGCCATTTCTGAATCTTTCATTTGCCTCACAACAGAGGCCTGCATAACGACGGTGGTAATTCAGATCAGTTTCTATTCATGCAGCACACCGCGCAGTTCGGCTCAAATTGTTTATTAAGCTTTCAGGAAGACATAAAAGAACCATACCTGAACACGTTTTCCAAGCTGCACTTCGACCTCCGTAGCAAAAGAGATATTGTTTGCCAGTGATTTGAGTGGATCAACCGTTGGATCTACGGACAACAAACTTGGAATCTGCGGAGCATAAACCATCCGCCACCTTGCTTGTCCAAACTCACCCTTGCCTTCGATTCTTGGCATCAAAGTTTCTAGTGTTGCAGTTGCGAGTTTCTTGAATGCAAGCTGTCCGTCACCTTCCAATAGCGATTCCGCAAGCTGCGACTCAAAAACCTTTGCCGCCTATACCACAGCAAGAAACCAGAGTTGCAAGAGTTACACATAATTAGAAAAACAAAATAACTCAGGCTCAGTTAAGTCAATGTTTTAATCTCCTTATTCCACTCTTGAGTAGAGAACTGGCAAGCAACCAGCAAAAGGTTCACCAGGCAAAGGCAGATTTTAGCTAATCATAAAAACTGTTCAATTTTTAAGACAAGAAACTAAATCATGAGATTATCAGGACTACAACAAAGTTAAGCTGTAACTCATTTGTAGATGTATCTTACCTCACTAGGTGACAGAACATCCTGGTCCACGGAGCGAGTCGAGGTTACAACCAGATTATCTTGCCACATGCTGGCTCGACTCATGATTTTGAATTGCCATTCAGATCCAACAAGGACGAGATCCAGAACAGGATCTAAACCAAGATCAGGCTCAAACTTTGCTACATTTAAATGATCACTTTTAAGTCTAACCTGCAATCAGGTACAGAAATGTGAAACAACCCATTATAAACCATTTTCAAACTGGAAAAGAAAAAAGAACTTGTGCCAAACAAGGGTCACGCTATAAAGCTTACCTGAGTAGCTACCAAGTTGACCTCACCGTTTTCAAATGTTAATATACCCTTCGGTCTTATGTACTTTGGATGTACCATGCCATTAAGCTCAAGGTCACCACTGACAGCAAAGTTCAGAATTAAGGGATAAACAATTCTTAATTCTGGTCCCAGTGTGAGCTTCAAGTCATTGAGTCGGGCATCAATGTTTGGCTTAAAACTTCCATTCTCAAGAGTCCTTTCTGTTTCTGTTTGTTGACCAACGATGCAAAAAATTGAAAGCTCCAGTAAGCCCATAAAGAAAATTAGAAAAACAGCAGGACAGAGAGAGGGAGAAGCATACGCTTCTTTTAGATATTCACATCAAACGTAACGAATTGTCACATGTAACCAGTTAACTAGTTAAGCTATATGTATCGGTCAAGAACACTTGACCGATATTAGTCAATGTCAAATTAATGGAATACGTACTATCTTGCGAAGTTGACAATGCACCCAGGAAACGTGAGACATCCTGCGAAGTAGTTGTTTGACCAAAACCAGCAAGAAGATAGCTGGACTTGTTTGAAGCCAACCTAGTCGCCACAGCACCATTGCCTTTATCATGAGGCAAATATGCTTCACCATGGCTTAACCGGATCATCCCAGAGACATCTGGCCGCAATATTGAGCCTGTAACCTGCAGCTGGCTGTCTACTTGGCCACTGTACAAATCAAAACAAAAACAGTTTAGCAAATGATAAGAAGACATAATTTGGGATCCTACATATTGCATGTTCAATATGATTTTATGAGATGCTTTTCAGGTTTTGGCACAGTACTGTTAACTGTTTCCAAAAACCAGCTTTAGAAAACAATCAACCAGATCGTGGGGTGCTTTACATCACTCAGAAGCCGCTAGTCAGAAATTAAGCTTCTACATATAGTACAGAAATCTAAAAGGATAAAGTAGAAATAATTACCTTAAAACATTTTTTGCTCGTATATCCAGAACTTCACATTTCAACTCAATCTTATCACTAGCTGATGGCTCACTATTTTGCAGAGGTAGAGTCCCTTTCATTGACAATTTTCCTTTCCTCCCAACCCTGCTTTCCATGGAATTGATGAATAGTCTGTTGGATATAACATTAACATTACCAGCGAAATTCGTAAGCGGCGTCCGAAGGAAAGGAGAAGTCACAGTTGCTCGGTGAAATGATGCAGACCCATCAACAACAGGCTGATCAACAGTGCCTTTAACCTTCCATCCAAATGGCAAACAAAACAAGAGGAAAATGTTAATCAACTGCTTCATGTTATATCCAAAATAAAATAAAAAACTGTGGATTGCACAGGTGGAACAAAGAACTACCTATAAAACACAACATTTATGCTTCATAGTTTAAATCAACAGATATTTTCATCAATCACAGTTAATCTATGAAAAAATGTATGAAAAAAGAGCAATATGTTACGTTGTCCTTAGTGGAATTATGGGAATTAAAAAAGGATGGGCCACCTGAAGGAGCACATCAGCATAGCCTTGAAGCCAGTTTGCATAAGGACTAAGTGCAGTTATCAACATCATGCCACCATCCTTTATGTCTGCATTTACCCTCACTTCACCTGGTTCTAGCAAATTCCAACTTAAACCTTTTAGACTTTCAGCTAACTGAAATTCCCAACCATCCTCTGGCTTGTCCCTCACGATTCTTGTTTCACTGATATCATTAGATGATCCTCTGTCTTTCGCCCAAACAGGGATTCTTATAATACCCTGTTTACCATCTCCAGCTTCCAAATTTTCGTCCGTGGAGCTGCTGTCGACGTAAGTCACAGGAATACTACCTTGAATGTTTACATGTCCACTTTGTATAGTTGGTTCGAAATTTGCATCAAAAACAAAACGGCTTGTTGGGGTTACAGAAGCCAATACTTCAGCTCTTCCCAGATCAATGCCTCCAATGGTGCCATCAAGAAGTCTAATTTGAACATCACATTCTGGTTTTGCTAGAGTGCCTCTCAAATCTCCCTCCATGTGTAAAATACCTTTTATTGGTGTCACCCATTGCCTCAGAAAGTGAATTGAATCTGTAGTTGATGATTCTAGAGCCTGAACTAGAGCTGGTATAAGACCAACTGGGAAATTAAGCACAGCAAAGTGAAGATTTGTTAGCGGGCCAAGAATTGATCCGTCAGCATGAAGGGTGGCGTTATCCTTCTGAATAAATAACTTATCAAGACGCAGGCCATCATTATTGCTATAAGAACCAGATGCCAGAACGCGCTGTGTCTTGTATGTGCCCCATTCCCAATCTTCACCATTGAAATCAAAATCAGCCTGTATATATACATAAAGCCATTAGGAATCATGTTTACATATAATTCAGAGAAGATTGTCTTGCTGATAGTGTCATTTACAAAGTCAAGCTTCTGAGAAGTGTTAGTGTAAAGACCACTATTAGGAGTTCATCAATAATTACCGGGACAAAAGTCTGATAGAGTTAATATTTGAACATGCTCACCATAGTATCTCCATTCCCTCCTCCACTGGCATCAAGAGAACCACGCCAGTAACCTCTCAATTCAGCTAAGGCCGGAAGAGTTATATCTTCAATTGTATCATCATCCAACCAGTCGTGATACATTTCAACTGCCTGTTGCAAGCAATGGGATGAAGTTAATATAAGTAGCATGTCATAATAACAAGGGAACACACTAATAAGGGAAACCATAACTCTATGCCTGTGATACAATATTCCTAAACTCACTATCTTTAGTACCTTTATCTGGTCACGTAAACTTTCAGCATTGAACCCAACAGAATGCAAGCATTGCATGAAAAGTTCCTGCAAACAAATATAGGATCAAATGGCTGCTACCATCTAGCAGACCATAAACACCAACGAATATTATATCCAACAAAGGAAAAGAAAGATAGAATCACAAATACAGAACAAACTGCACACCTTCGATCTAGAACGAATAACTGGATCTGTACTTCGTGAAAGAAGTCTTGCCAGGGGAAGTATTTCAGCTACTTCAGCATCAGGAACTTCTAGTCTCATCCTCCACCTGCCCATTGAAGACATAATGCTACCAAGATGCCCTCCCATTGCTTTCTGTATGAATCCATTACCATGATTTTCCATAGGAAATCTATCACGTGTTCCTGGAAACACATACTCCCCTTGAAGCTCATACTTGCTATTAGGTTGCTCTAGGACTGACTTTTCCATTGTAATCTGGGTATTGAAAATACAAAGAATAGCTAGTAAGTCAACACAGCGAGGACTCACAACTAGCTATTAAAAATAAGATAAGAACCTCACTGGAATGTATAACTAGTGTCAAGAAAAACAACCAAAGCATGCTATACATCAATTGTTTTATGTTTGTCATCTGGGAAAGGCTAACATGGGGGATGCTAGGAACCATGAAACTGAGTTATAACAGTGTTTGAAGTTTCCTTACTCCAAAAATTCTACTAAACTACCAAAGAGGTGGCAAAATTCTTGATTACAAGTAATACCAAACGCCTGCTAAAGGTAACACATGAGATGTGGCTTCAACCACACAAAACAAGAAAATATATGTGGGAGAAAAAAAACTCACAACATCACCACTCCATCGAGCAGCTATATCAAGTGCTTCACCAAACACACCACTAAATTTGGGACGGACCACTGATAACAAACCATGACCTCTTCTTTTCTGGAAATTAAGCTGAACTTCTGCCTGTAACAACAAAAGATCTGTTACATTAGACATCATTGGTGGATTCTCCATTTAGCAATTGATCACAATTGATTTACAACAAATACTGGAGAATGGAGCCTCCACATTTATTTATTTTTTGAGCAGAATTGGAGCCTCCACATTCGATATATACAACTTCTCATGAAATGAAAGAAAAAAAAAAGGAAAATAGTATGACTACTTAGTTGTTACTTTAGGAGCAGAAGACCACGTTGTAGTTCAAAAAAGTTTACATCAATTACAGAAAATTTATACGGCACAGAATACATAAGCTATGGACAAATAGCATAGCATTAAATAGCAGAACAACAGAAGGTGCAGCACAGAAAATGACTGATGCACATTTTCAATCCAAAAACTCCATTAACTTAACATCAGCATAATATAACATTTTATTAGACTGCATCATGTAGTTAATTGAACTAACATCTCTCCTGCGAATTTAAATTGCAGAAGTGCTTTACTATCTGACGGTATGCAAGCATCATGACTAATTACAACTCACGTGTATGAGACATAGAATCAACCAACCAGAGCTACCAACAATACAGAACCTGAAAACAGATTACCTAACCAAAAAAACACGGAGTATACCATACTCTCATCTAGGAAAATATTACCTTCTGAACAAATCCACGTAATGAAGCAAGCTCCAGCTCGTCAAGTGGCAAATTCCGAACCTTTACGACCAGAAGAAAAGTATCAACAATATCGAAATGGACTCTACAAGTCTTATAATGTTCAAGAAAGATTGCTGGCAAGGAAAATACACACACTAACACAACACTAACACAACACTAACAGTAGTAGAGTACCTCCAAATTAGTCAAACTTTCAGGATGATAACATATATTAGACTTCAGCTGCCCCTTTTGGAGGAAAATTGATAGAAGCCTTTCATCTTGAATGGCCTCATTTGTACCAAAAAACAATGGCCCGTTCACTTCTATGGAAATCTTTTCATCAGGCCTGCCGGTAGCATTTAACTATGTTGCAGGGGAATAGAGATAGTAAGAGGAAGATGGAAGATGGAAGGGAAAGAGAACATGTAGTCTATGCAGATAAAAAATAATAAAAATCAACATAAATACCAAATGCATACAGCACTCTCTTCAATTATTTGGAAGGTACGCTTGACATAGAAAATCATCACATCATATATATCCAAGGAGAAAATCTTTATATCGTGTCGAACCGTGGAGTTAGAATTAAAGCCTCTTAAAGAGTTAAAGTTACTGAAATTATGCCCGTTGCTCGCATAAGTAAAATAGTTGCTGCCACAATAATTTACTTGGGTGAAAAATTGCTATAGTTTGTCAGAGTATGCTATTATTGCAATGCAATCTGTTAAGCAGCATAAAATGGTAACAGAAGTGAATCAATTTGGATAGCAAAGTGTACCTTTAAGTGGACGAATGGCCCTCAAGCCTTGGAAAAAATAGTGAATGTATTAAGTAGACATCCATTCTTTCTATTTTTATTTGGTTCTCGTTTTGTATTGCAAGGTAATGGGCACACATTTTAGTAATTTGAAGAAGTAAAAGACGGGAAGTGTTTAAATCCAAAATTCCACTTTACAGACTGTTGAGATCTGTCTCTGTGCATGTTACTATTGATGATCCAAATTATAGCACTTAGTGCACACAACCGAGGCATGTACAAACAAATTGAATTAGGCTATAAAATCACATACAAGCAATGCAAGTCAAATTCAGAGGACGAAACAACAAAACAGCAACTTACCATCACAGAATCTCGTGACAAGGAAAGAAAACCAGTAGACTGAGGTGCCAGCATGAGTTGGTTAAGTTTTATTCCTGACAGAGAAATCTCCCCAACAAGCCTTGACACATCACTCTCAAGCTTACTTTGGTCCATGATACTTTGTAAAGCACCATAAATCTTGTCCTCAACTACCTGGCTAGGTTTCACCACTTTTCCTTGAAATTTGACCCTTCCAGATGCTTTCAAATGTAATGGCCTTGGTGTATCAAAAGGTATTGAAGAAGCTATATGAGCAAATTCGAAGCCTCGCATACGTAAATCCAAATCAACACTCTCCACAACTAGTGGCATAATCTTTTTCATTTGATACATCTCCTTGTACAGCGAGTAGTCATCAATATATGATGTTTGAATACGAGTATTTAAGTCAAAGGAAACTGATGATGAGTTAACCATGATATAATCATGTGCAATAACAATATTGCCCCGTGCATCAGAAAAGGAATCTTCTGCATTTGGTGCAGCCCATTTGATATCAAATTTCCTGTCATAAGTTTTTGTTGTCATTAGAATACCAGAAAATACATAGCTTACTTGGCCATTAGGACTCCAGATGATAGATGTAAGATACTCACGGTCTAATAAGGGGGCCAGAAAGTCTAGTCTCTCCGTTGAGCTCCCCAATTTTCAGTGGGATCAGCTGAATGCCTCCAGGTATGTACCGATGCAAAACCTTATCAAGTAAAATGCTCCCAGATAAATTAATATCCATAGCAGAATCGTCACCTTCCCCCTGCAGAGATCTAAATATGTATTATACTTGCATAAGGTGGTAAATTTATTTTGCATCATAAGAACAGCAGAGTATCTATTGGATTTGTACAGCTGGTACAGCAAATTTGTGTGTAAGCTCTTAGGAATACGCTGCGAGTATTCCATTTATTTCGGTAGAGTACAGACTGATAAGTTATACACCCTCCGTCCCAAAATAAGTGCCGCTGATTTAGTACAAAGGACACTTATGTTGGGACGGAGGGAGTAGTTGCTATTTCCAATGTTCCAGGGGCTCAATAGTAGACATTCACTGTAAGCCCAGAGAAATAAACAAACAAATGGTTTAGCTAGGATGTAATTATCATGGCCGAAGTTGTGAATAATAGACCTAAGAGTTTGGAAGGTTCCTCATGAATGCATTTGCATAGTTTGTTTCCATATGTATTTTCAATTTACGAAGTCCTGATGTCTACTCTACGTTTTCGAATATCATTGTGATCTGAGATCTTCCATCTTATTCTTGATAATGATACAGAGAGAACAAATGCTTGGATGACTATAGATGTAGAAAAAAGTTGGCTGAAAATTAGCGCAAACATGAAAAGATGACTGGGTGGAAGTGTAATCAAATAATCAATAATCACAATACCTCTGGGCAAATCCATGCATTACCAGCCCCTCGAATTTCTCCACCATCCAAAAGGCATGCTCTAATACCATATAAGTCTGCAACCTGTAGCCAGTGATAACAAAGAGAAATTAGTTGTTCGAATTTCACAAATTTCAATAATGGAAAAAAAAATAGTGGCTCTATTTCTACTCACACAGTTGTCAAGGTTGAAAGTGAAATTCGCTGATACATGAGAGAAAGGAATATGATCAAACGCAGCAACTGCACCAGCCTCCTTGTTTTGAATCACAGCTTCAGAAGCTGCAGATGGAGGCATACCAGATACTGAAAGGGACTTCCTTGAGACAATACCACTTCCAACAAAAACAGGAGCATCAAGAGGTCCTTGACAATTAAATACAGCAGTAACAGCACCAGCCACCTAAATAAGATAAGAAGTGTACCAGCAGTTAAGTCTTAAAGGATGAACATCAAAATTTAGCCAAAAGATTTTTCTAAGCACATAGATCACTGATAGAGATCATCCTAAGCTATTGCTAAGAAACAAATGAGACAGAACTGCTTAAATGGTATTTCAGGCACAGTTTGCGGTTGCTGAACTGCGATGTGTGATCATATTTTAATATTTTATATGTACTGCAGTAAATAGCTCGCTTAAGAAGAATGACAAGCGTGACCAAAAATCAGTTTGGTTTCATGCCTGGGAGGTCGACCATGGAAGCCATTTTCTTGGTACGACAACTTATGGAGAGATATAGGGAGCAAAAGAAGGACTTGCATATGGTGTTCATTGACTTGGAGAAGGCCTATGATAAGATACCGCGGAATGTCATGTGGTGGGCCTTGGAGAAACACAAAGTCCCAGCAAAGTACATTACCCTCATCAAGGACATGTACGATAATGTTGTGACAAGTGTTCGAACAAGTGATGTCAACACCGATGACTTCCCGATTAAGATAGGACTGCATTAGGGGTCAGCTTTGAGCCCTTATCTTTTTGCATTGGTGATGGATGAGGTCACAAGGGATATACAAGGAGATATCCCATGGTGTATGCTCTTTGCAGATGATGTGGTGCTAGTTGACGATAGTCGGACGGGGGTAAATAGGAAGTTAGAGTTATGGAGACAAACCTTGGAATCGAAAGGGTTTAGGCTTAGTAGAACTAAAACCGAGTACATGATGTGCGGTTTCAGTACTACTAGGTGTGAGGAGGAGGTTAGCCTTGATGGCCAGGTGGTACCTCGGAAGGACACCTTTCGGTATTTGGGGTCAATGTTGCAGGAGGATGGGGGTATTGATGAAGATGTGAACCATCGAATCAAAGCCGGATGGATGAAGTGGCGCCAAGCTTCTGGCATTCTCTGTGACAAGAGAGTGCCACAAAAGCTAAAAGGCAAGTTCTACAGGACGGCGGTTCGACCCGCAATGTTGTATAGCGCGGAGTGTTGGCCGACTAAAAGGCGACATGTTCAACAGTTAGGTGTAGCGGAGATGCGTATGTTGAGATGGATGTGTGGCCACACGAGGAAGGATCGAGTCCGGAATGATGATATGCGAGATAGAGTTGGGGTAGCACCAATTGAGGAGAAGCTTGTCCAACATCGTCTGAGATGGTTTGGGCATATTCAGCGCAGGCCTCCAGAAGCTCCAGTGCATAGCGGACGGCTAAAGCGTGCGGAGTATGTCAAGAGAGGGCGGGGTAGACCGAATTTGACATGGGAGGAGTCCGTTAAGAGAGACCTGAAGGATTGGAGTATCACCAAAGAGCTAGCTATGGACAGGGGTGCGTGGAAGCTTGCTATCCATGTGCCAGAGCCATGAGTTGGTTGCGAGATCTTATGGGTTTCACCTCTAGCCTACCCCAACTTGTTTGAGACTAAAGGCTTTGTTATTGTTGTTGTTGTTGTTACTGCAGTAAATAGCTACAGAAAAAAGAAATGGTAATATTAAGCTGGTCAGACAAACGGGATTATCACTATCCACACGAGAGTGGTCATTTTGCTTCATCAAGAAGTTGA
Organism: Triticum urartu; assembly: GCF_056163025.1. Lineage (NCBI taxonomy): Eukaryota > Viridiplantae > Streptophyta > Magnoliopsida > Poales > Poaceae > Triticum > Triticum urartu. The sequence goes on from NC_141875.1 coordinate 88,149,378, forward strand.
TTTTTAATGCTAAGAACCATGATAACTGGTATTTTAAGATAAATCACAAGTGTCATTGTCGGGCAATTCAGATGAGTGGAATAAACCATCTATCATACACCTACATACAAAAGTCAGGTTGTGCAGTGCATTTTATATTAAAGTCAAACTTATTTTTCGTGTTGTGCCATATATGCAGTTTCAGTATAGCTAACTCCAGATATGAGTTCAGATGGATCATCACATTGAATCGGCTGTACAAAACAGAGTCTATTGTTTTTCGCTGCATGCAGGAATCTAGTATTTCCAAATAAGTCAAGTATGTCGAACCGGAAACATCAGAGGCTTCATTTTCACTGACTTCATAAGCGCGTTAACTTCAACAGATGGAACCTGGAAAAAAAAAGATATCAAGTAAATGTATGAGTTGCTTTTTAGGGGACTACATGTATATACAATGTAATTAGCAACTTAAAGATACCTGGCACATTAGATGGAACTCTCCATCCTCAGGATTTAAACCAAAATCGCCGGAAGTTTCAACCGGAACATCACCAAACCAACCACTTGCATTATGCAGAAATACTCTTTGACCACGGAATGACAGAGTTGCCACTATTTCCTGAATATGTTCAGGCTTCCATTAAAACTATAATCACTTGGAATGTTTGCAGCAGTAATATTTGGAAAGTAGTTACTGTTTGCATATCAAAGTACGGAAATTCGGAAGACATCTGAGCACATGTGGCCTAGTTTTCACATCAGAGCCAAATGTCAGCGTCTGAAATAGATGCTTAATTTGAAATGCTAATGACTGATCTGTTTCTTACTACACTGCAGATCAACAGCACCCACCCTGAGGCGCCCTGAGAACACGCTATATAGCAGGAGCAGCCGCTAATATGACAATATCGCTTCTCCAACACCTCATTCTTCAGTCTCTTTCTCCCTTAGCTAATACATTATGCCAGAAACTTGTGCATCCAGCATACATGTGTTGAAGTGTATGCCTAGCCCTTTCTGGCTTTCCATCAGTTCAGACTTTTGGTTGCGTTGGCTAGTGCATGAAGCTTAACATGGTATATGTGGATTGCCTAGCCCTTTCCATGAGTTCGGACTTTTGGTTGTGTTGGCTAGTGCACGAAGCTCAACACCATGGATATCATTTGTCAATACTGGAAACCATAAGTATAAAATGTTGCTTATAATGAAGTATGGCCAATTGTTGCACATCAAAATCCAAATGTTGGGTAGTCGATAAAATTTCCACGTTTTAGAAAATGCTAGGCAAACCCACATAGTACAGAAGTTCTTTCCAGGAAATTCAACAACAATTAAACTGGCCCACCTGATGATTCATCTATTATTCCTGGAAACCCTCATGAATTTCTAGATATACCCCTGATTCTAGTCATTTCAACAATATTCACCAGCGACCAATTGTGTTTACTTCTAAAGAAGTAACTAGGCACTCATTTTTCACCCGCAACACAACACTGTAGTTATTGGTAAAGTAAGGGGTCAATGACCTACGAGAATATTGGTAGCTCAGGTTAATGGCAAATCAACAAGAAGGCATTAAAGCCATGTTAATCTGTCTTGTGCCTATGAAAACTGATTCCTTGCAAGACCCTACTTATTACAAACATGCAGAATTGGAAAAACAAATGAGGTAAGGCATAAGTATACCGAAAATGATGAGGGAGCATCTAATATCTGAAAACCTAGGCCTTTCACATCAAGCTGGCCATGAATGCTCGGAAAGCTATCACCTTTCGACATACAGATATGCACCTGGAGAAGGAAAAGGAGAAATATTGATGTCTGCATTTAGTATCTCCAAGCATGAAAAAAAGCAGTTCTCATGAGGCATGTATGTCTAGAACTCTAGATGTAGCAATGTAGCATGAACCTTGTGGCAAGTTCAGTTATTCATTAAGTGCATGTGAAAGTCATGTCCAGGTATTGTCTAAATTGTATGCACAAGTGGCTGATATTAATAGTGAAATTGAACATGTAAGAGATTAAGTTTAGAAAAGCACCTCACCAGTTGCTCTTCCTTTGTGCCAGACAACTGGTATTTCTAGGATACGCTCAAACAGCTGCACATGAAAATTGTCCTTCAACACAAGAACTAAGAACTGTAGCATCTTGTATACATAATAAAAGTAGGTGCATTACCGGGGCAAAAGCATTGACTACATTTAGATTAGCATGCCATGTTTGCTCCGCTATGTCAACAAAGACATCTGTAGAAAGATAACCCCCTCCTTGAGAAGTTTGATCTTGTCTCCACTCCATGCAGTTCCCAGTGACATGCACATGTACACGATTATAAGAGTTTTTGAACTTGACGTGTCCATTAGCCTGTTTCATTTCCCTACAATAGTAAGGCAACGACTACAAACTTAGTTGACGTTCATTTATAATGCCGCAGTTGCACCGCAACCCCCTTTTGAAAGAGCCTATAATAATGCACTGAATAATACGAGTAAGATAAGTTGAAATATACTGTACCCTCATTACAGTAATTTACTTGACAATATAACTCCTGAAAATAAGAATTAACAATATAAATCCGAACACCGGTTATGAGAATATTTATTGTTCACAGAAATTTAATTGTTGGGGAATGCAGTAAATTCATGGGAAGGGACAGATGATCACAAAAATACCCCAATATAAGTTCCAACAGTGATACACTAATAGTCTAATACATTTTGAAAATGCACAAGAAAGGACAGAAGAGCATATATTTGCAATAGAAATGGCAAATGATGAGGTCAAACCTTGGTTCCTCATCACCGTATCCTAGAAGCATCAAGTTCCCTCCACTGAAATAAACAGAATCCAGTGTGATAGGAAGCATATGCTGAGCCCCACCAGGATTTATCTGGTCAACCCCTTCTACGAGTCCAGCAGGGGCGTCTTCAAGACCGATAGCAAATCGCGACTTCAACTTTTGAATTTCAACACCCAGAGAAGCATATGGTGCATTGAAGTTAACACGGGAGCCCTTTGCCTGCAAAGGCCAAAATGACTGACCAATATTATCTTCAGAAAGACTCTCAAATTCCTCCAACATGTGGCCTTGGTACAAGTTGCCCTTGCGATGCTGCACATCTTCCAAATGGTTGCATACCAACATTTTGTTATCGGAGTGATGCAAACTATGCTGTCTAGGTTGTTGATTATGAGAATGCTCCGCATACACATCATTTGCATCGATGATTGGCATTGCACTTGCAGATTTTCCTTCACCTAGACAGTCCAGACAACGACTACTATTTGGTGGCAATTCACCAGAATTCTCTGGTGCCGTATCAGAGCTGACAATTGGTGCATCATTTGAAGTGGCTTTGCCAGAACCAGCATTTGCATGACCTCCTCCGTTAAATGAATTATTATTCCCAGAACCAGGGGATGAGTTATCAGGATTACCACCATCCATGTTTTCAAAATATGCCACAGCAGCCTGTGCACTACGCCGAAGGATCCTTTCCTGAGAGGAATTGTCGATGCCCGATACCACCTTGCTGTGACCTTTTCTCCTGTACCTTCGCTTGGTAGGGTTCGGGATCATCCTAGACCAGAAGTTGATGCCCGGGATACGCGATTTCACACCGAACGATTTCTCCAAATCCGCATGCTTTGAGCTAGAGTCAATAATGCCTGGATCCATGTGTCGATCGTTCCTGTGCATCTCATCAGCACAGAGGGGCGGGCTACTGGATTTCCCATTTCCCACAGGCCCATCATCCTCCAGCATCTCGTCAGCCGAACGTGAAGTGGATTGGCCACTGGGAACTATGTATCCCCTTTGAGCAGACTCCCGAGCAGCTTTGTCCCTCTCCTCGTCCCACTGCCCCCCAGCCTTCTCCCTGGCGAGCCTCCTGGTCTTGGTACGGTAGTCAATGCCCTCCTCCGCCGAATTCCTCGTGGGCTTCCCCTCCTCGGACGGCGCGGGGATGCCCAGCCAGGAGAAATCCTTCCTCTGCGCGACGAGCGCGGTGGGGTCGGAGAGCAGGGCGTCGACGACGACCCGCCCCCGCCTGAGGCTGGCGAAGGGCCTGACCCTGATCTTCATGACGGGCACCTCGGCGCAGGAGAACTCGTCGGCGCGCGGGCCGACGGAGCAGGTGTGGAGCGTGATCCCGAGCGGCGAGACGCTGCGCGCGCCGCCGACGCGGACCTCCCGCTGGAGGTAGTCCCCGAGCGCGGCGCAGGCGGCGGGGAGGAGGCGCGCCTCGACGAAGGCCCGCGCGCGGTGCTGCGCGTACCAGGAGAGCGCGGCGGCGACGGAGAGCACGGCGGCGAAGGCGGAGCAGCGCACGAGGAAGAGGCCCTCCCGCCATACGGAGGCCAGGGAGCCGATCAGGGCCCGCAGCGGCGGCGGGCGGTGTTCGTGGCCGTGGCTGGGGAGGCAGTTGCTCGAGTCGGAGACCCTGAGGCGGAGCAGCGGGGGCGGGTCGAGGCGAGCGAGGGTTAGGACGGGCCTCGGGACGTGGCGGCGGCAGCGCGCGCGGCGGGGCCGGCGGAGGAGGAGGGGCGGCGGCGCGAGGAAGGGCGAGACGCGGAGGCAGTGCGACATTGCGCCGGGCCTGGCCGCCTAGGTGACCATTTGCGTGCGGCGGGAGGAAGAGAGATGGGATGGGTGGGTGGAGTAGTAGTCACCGGCAGTGGGCGGGCCGAGAGAGAGAGATGGACGGGGAGAGATGCTTGCCTCTCGCTGGGGTCGTTGCCTACTTGCCGTGCTCGCTTCTTTTTGGATTTGCCGCAGATGATTTGTCTTCCCTTCGCCTCTTCTTGTCTCGCCTCCTCTTTGTGACGAAAGCGAAAGACAAGACAAGCTTATTCTTTCACTTCTCTTTTTCGTACAAAAAATGGCCTACCAGCAGCATATGGAATGAATGTTTTTCAGAGGGCAAAATAACAAAGATACTCCTACCAAAGAAGGCATCGGAAACCTAAAGACAACCATGAAGCATCATCCACAGAGAGACAGAGAAAGTACCCAAGAGGCCCTGTTGGCCATGTTGTTGTCTATCATAAGTTCAACCGGATCAACACAATTCAAAACACAATTACAACGACCGTTCTGGTGACCACGAAGGCCTTCCAGAATTCCGAAACCGAATATCAGAAAGGCGCTCCATGGTCACCATAAATACACAACTCTGGGGAGGACGGGACGGGGAAAAAGTTTATTGCGACGGGTCCAAAACGAACAAGGGGATCATTCATTATCGAAACTCAGAGCATCTCAAAACTTGGGCGGCCCGGCCCCTTTTTACCGCACGGGTTGCTGGTTGTAATGGCTCTTCTCCTTCTTCTTTGCCGCCGCGAGCCTCGCGGTCCTGGCTGCCGCCTCTGCCGCGGCGATCTTTGCAGCTGTGTCCGTCTCCTTGCCCGACTTCTTCTTCTTCATCGACGCCATCTTCTTTAGGCGCTCCTTGACATCCACAGCCGTGTCTTCCTCGGGTTCTGCACTGGCAGCCTCCTCCGACACCTCAGCTTCCTTTGCCTCCTTTGCGCTCTTGTCCTTCTTGTTCTTCTTCTTCTTGGCATTCTTGCTCTCTGAAGGGGCAGGTGTGTCTTCCTTTCTGTCTCCATCACCAGCTTGGCTCGCACCTTTCTTCTCAGCTGCAACAATGTTTATCATGTATAAGAAACAAAGTTTATAAAAGCAATGAAGCCACATATAGGTACTCAGCTTTATTAGTCCTCCACAGTGGAGCATTACCATTGTTGTTTCCATCTTGTGCAGCATCGCTTGTGTTTTCAGAAATTCCCAACTCAGCTAACACAGCATCAAGTTCAGCCAGTTCCTTCTTTTTCAACTCCTTTTTGGACAGCTGCCTTTCTGTCTCTTTAGGTGCTGCTGCAACTTTCTTCACATCAGGATCAGCAGCTTCCACTTCAAGCTCAGGTTCATCCTCAGCACCATCCTCAGCCTCATCATCATGCTCCTCATCCTCACTTTCAATTTCCTGCAGTATGTAGAAGCAATGCATCTAAGAATAGTATCACCAAGGCATACAGACACAACTATTGCCATGTTCCAACATCATGCGAACCTCTGGCCAACAAAGTTCAAACAAGATAAATTCTGGTAGAAATCTAGCAAGTAGAGGCAGTTCCTTATGACTTGCCTAGACAAGCTGAACAGAAACTTGGACCAAATTACTATCAATCAATTTTGAATATATGTTCTCATTGTGTCTGGGGTGCTTGAACTCAAAAAGAATTACAGGGGCCATAACCTCTCCCTGACTTCAATTGCTCCAAAAACACCTATGTCAAAACTCTCAACAACTATCCATAAAAACTACCAAAAGAACAGCATGACATCGTCAATAAAGAATAAGTGAGAGATACTGATGGCATCAAATAGGTAGTCTTTCATTGCATTTTTTTGTGGGCATTATGTGCCTCTACACACTAGTCACAAAGTTGTTATATCTAGTGTGCAACGTGGATAAAAACACTAGTACATCAATGAGTGGTAAGTACAGGAAATGCTACAATGTTAATGCATAACATGCCTACACTTACCATGTGCAATAATAAATTAACAAATAATATACTGACAAAAAAGTAATATCACATCAATGCAAATAGAAATTCACAGGCCGTAAATGCACCAAAAGGCCGAAGTAAATACACTCACTTATAACCCATTTGTCGCACTGAACATCCATTCCGAAATAACAGGGGATACCGTTCACAAAATTAATCTGGCAGGAATTAGTACAGCACAGCCTACAGGATGCCCCCTGACCTCACTTCGACAACTCTCCCACCATACAGACAGTGTAAAAATTCTTGTCACGACGCACCACTTCCATAACAAGACCTAACTTGAAACTCCTTGCCCGCTGAACATACGTCACATGGCGATGGGGATACCGTTATCAATAATCCCCCAGTCACTGAACATATGTTACACAACGATGGGGATGCCGTTATCAATAATCCCAGGAGTCATTGAACATACGTCACACAACGATGGGGATACCATTATCAATAATCCCAGTATCCCACAGTCACTGAACATACGTCACACAACAATGGGGATACCGTTATCAATAATCCCACAGTCACTGAACATACGTTACAGAACGATCGAGATACTGTTTTCAATAATCCCGCAGTCTTGTCCCCTGCCTCAACTCAACCAAACAAGCACACACCAATACGAACACCATACGGAATACAGCTAAGCCGCTTCCGATTCGGATTCGCTGCTTCAAATAATAACTACAGACATAATTCAAAGCCCAATTGTCCACTGGGCACACATTGTGAATCAATGGTTGAAAGCGTTCACAATTAACCCAGCAGGCATCAGTATACTCAATAGTCTACAGATGCCTCCCTGCCCCACTCAATCCAACATCTGCATATCAACACTACCACCATAGGCAAACTAATCAGCAATCATATGGGCGTTGCACAACAGCACAGTTCTCATCTCGAGCAAAATAAACAGATCATGAACAGCACAAACAGATAAACATGGGCGTGCGTAACAGGGAGAGAGAATAGACCTCAGGCAGGGCGGCGTGGACAGCATCGACCTCGTCCTCCTCCTCCTCCTTGGCCGTCTTGGCGGCGGCGTGGTCGTTCCCCCAGATGGGCGCGGGGGGCGCGGTGGTGGCGAAGTAGTCGTCGTCGTCGTCGTCCTCGACGTCGGCCCACGACTTGGTGTTGAGCGGGGCGGGGGCCCAGAAGAGCTCCTTCTGCTGCTGCGGCGTGGGGTCGTCGCCCTGCTTCCCTCCCTTGGAGGAGCCCCCCTTGGCCTTGTCGCCCTTCTTCTTCTTCTTGAGGGTCTCGAGCGCCGCGAACACGTTGCCGGTGTTGAGCTTGGCCTCGTCCGCCGCGCCTCCCCTCCTGCCTCCGCCCACCATGCTCACTCCTACCTTGCCCGGGGACGCGAGGAAAATCCCGGCGGCTGGGGGCCCCGAAATCGGAATCTAAATCTAACCCCCCGGCGGCCCACGGTCGCGGTGGACGGCCGCCGATCTGCGCGCGACGGGCCGGGGCGGGCGTGCGTACGGAGCGGCGGCCGGATAGGGGGGCTGCCTGTCGTCGGCTTGATCGGCGGCGCCGCGGCGGCGTTGGGATTAGGGTTTTGAGACGGGAGGGTGGGGTGGGGTGGGGTGGGGTTGGGTTGGGTTGCGGTGGTGTGTCGAGAGAGGTAAAACGGCGTGTGCTCTGTTGCTGGTTTATAGAGAGCGAGGGGTGGGATGGGATGAGACGGACGGACGGGTAGCCGTTTCTGGTCTGCGCTGCGCTCCTGCAGGGGGGTTGTGGCCTGCCCGCCCGCCCAGCTTATCTTTCCGCAGCGAGCGAGCGAGCTGAGGTCTATCCGTCCGGCCACGCGCAAGCGCGACCCGGAGCCGTGTCGTGGGATGCCTGCCTACGTCCTCGTGTTTTTGTTACGGTCTGCAGCGTCTGCACGTGTACTCCGTCCGATGCACAGGGCACGGTGAAACCGGTTTCAGCTGCTGCTGCTGTTGGGAAATCTGCCACCGTTCTCTTCGACTGGCACCGGACGTACTGGAAAGTGGAAAGGGGGTTCGAAACAGGACGCGGCAGGCAGAACCGGCGCTGCCTATACTAGTACATCGTTTGAACCAAAACAGAAAAGGTTTCTGAGCCAAAAGGACGACTAAGGGGGCAGATTTGGCGACACATGGAGAGCCGGAATTAGAGAGACAGAGAGCGCAAAAGAGCAGGACCGACAGAGGATTTTATTATCAGCAACAAACATTTTCAGCAAAGATTACACGACCTATATCACCGCACGCCATGAGACCGTATCATAAAACATACTGTAATAAAAATATAATACCACCGCCCGGTCGGTAGTAACAACAGATCCATCCTGGATGTTCCTCCCAATTTACATGACCACAGAGGCTACTAGACTGCCTGACGCTTATCATCATCATCATCCCAGTGAAAATTGTGTACATGGTGTATGTAGTTCGGTAAAAATTAAAGAATATACTTGCACACAACATGCGTTACAAGGGGTGGGGATCATGCCACGAAGAATATGAAGATCATGAGGAACACCATCAGCACGAAGAATATCTTCATCATCAGCCACCTGTTTGACGAGATGCTGTTGAGGTACTTCAGGAGTTGACCCTGCGCTCCCTCGACGTTGGCTACCGTCTCCTCCATGTTCTCATCGATTCTGCCATACATAGCACATGAGCACACATTTAAGGGAAGACTCTTAACCCAATTGGAATAAAAGAAAAGAAAAACATGAACTAAGTTTGGCGCACAAAACCTAGTCTCCTCCATCTGAGATAATTTTACCATGAACAAAGGACTCCCTCCGTTTCATAATGTAGTGCGTATAGATTTTTTGACTTGTTAAACTTTGCAAACTTTGACCAAGTTTATAGAGAAAACCATTTATATGTACAATACCAAATATATAAAATATGAAACTACATCTTATGATGAATCTAATGATATGTGTTTTGTATTCTAGATGTAAATGTTTTTCTCCCAAAATTTGGTCAAAGTTTATGAGGTTTGACTTTTCAGAAAATCTATATGCGCTACATTATGGAATGGAGGGAGTATTGGCACAGAAAACATAGTCTACTGGAGATAATCCATCTGAACTAATTTTATCATGAATAATAAAGAATATTTATGCCTAGCTAGCTTAATAATACTTGATCAACAGATCAGGGACCAGAATCTTGTGCTGCGGTAGGGGGCATACTAAAGTAGTCAATTAAGAAATCAGGAGAAGCGCCTACACAAACATTACATACTCCCTCCAATCCATATTAATCAGCGCTCAAGCGGATGTATCTAACACTAAAACATGTCTAGGTACATCCATTTCAGCGACAACTAATATGGATCAGAGGGAGTACCATGTATCCTTCTGATTTAAAGATAACTCAAGTGAGACCATCATGCAAAACAACTAAGATTCATCACTATTTTAAGAAAATGCATTATAATGGGATTCTCTAGGGTGTGATCAAGTCCGACATCTTGAAGCTGTAAATAATTATTCAAAATGAAATATGAATACGACTCAAAGTCTAAGATTGCCTACTCCTGAAAATATATACAACAAACTTAGTTTGCGTAAAGTTCACCTGATTGCTAGCTCTCCCTGCTGAGACACCATGGTTGCCAGCTGGGTAAAGATGTTGCTCAGCTCATGGATGGTTGATTCCACATTTTGAAGAGCCTCAGCTCTGCTCTGCATGTAACTATCCTGCTGTACTGCCAATTGCTGCTGCTGCATGAAAGCAGGAGACGACGACGACGATGATGATGCTCCATGATCTCCATTAGTCTTCTTCCTGGTGAACAGAAGCAGAAGATTCAAAACCAAACTCGTGAAGCACGCTGCAATACTTGCAGAGCTTTATATGGTTAAGCAACAGTAACGCAAGAGTAGTCCAATTCGATTGCATTAGTTCGTTAAGGTCAGATCTGCGTGTATATATTTGTTGGTTTAGTATTCCATTGTTTAACAGACAGTTATATGAGCCTTGGAGTATTGCATTTCTAATATAGAAATGGAATAACTGTTCTATCATGCTACCCTTGCATGACAACATCCTTTTCCTACCTTCCTTCTCCTTGGACACCATTCAGTCAAGGTTCCATCATGGCACGTGGGCATCAGGGTTCAGGGTCTCAACCCCATAATACTCATAAGTATTAATAAAGGTGCAATTTCAAAATACTACTGGCTCTATTAGGGGCAGGGAATTGTTTTGCAAAACTTTGTCTATACCATTTATTAGGAGTGTCATGTTCTGCAAAACAGACACCTAACAATAAGAAGCACCAAGCGTTTGGCGGTGCAATCTCTGACTAGCATAGCATGTGAAGGCCTAAGCTAAGGTGGTTGTGCATAACTGCTCACAATGTTAGTACACACTGATCAAACTGAATGCTTGCAATGGTACCTCTGAAACAATGGCGTAGTTGCAGAGTCACTGGCCCATGGTGCTGGGGGTGCAGCGTCGGATGCCTCTCTGGGAACAAGGGGCCGCTGACGAATGAATGGATTTGATGCATCTTTTGCAGCTGAGGACGAGAACATTTGCCTTCTGTTTTCATGGACCTTTAAATTCTGCACATTCAGGGAGAAACACATTTAGTGTGCCATTTATAATGAAGACACTATCCAAAGAAAAAGGAAACATGGTGACAATATATTTGAATCAGGAAAGCATTTACTATTTTTATCTGACCTCTGTCCGCATTGTAAGGACTTCTTTGAATTCTTTCGTTGCACTCATCAGTCGATTTTTCAGGTTGTCCACAACGGTAGTGGAATGATTTGTTGTATCCTTGGAAAGATTGCCACTCTCATTTTGTGAATTGCACAGAACTTGTAAGTCCATAACAGCATTATTCAAAGCACCAATATCCTTCTTAACAACTGCAGTCAACTCTTGTATCTCTAAGGTAGGGTCATCAAAAACAGATGTCTTCTTTGCCACTGTAAACAATCATGCTGTAAAATCAGCAACGATCCATACTTTATACTGTAAATATACACAGAGCAAGTGTTGACATAATTGGTACTAGTGTAACTAGATCTCAAGTTAGCACCTTACCAGATCAACACTTCATAGTTCAATATGGTAACTTGCTGACGGGTGAAATAAAAAAGCAGTACATAACTATGAATGTTACTTTCTCAGTCAATAGTATCAAGAGGTCATTTAGAAAATTTGAACTGATAGTACTTGTAAATTTTACAACCAATAACTTTGCATCAAAGTGCGAGGAAGCAGCTAAGCCATCACACTGCTATTAAGATACTACTTAGGTGGGAGGCCAAACTGATAAAAAAATGGTAAGCTTCATCCAGTGCTTATGAATACAAAGAAGGTGCAAATAAGTAGAAACTATGTTCAATGCACATTTGGCAGTGGTAGGCATACATCTATCTACATTTTCTACCTTCATGCAGTGTTACCAATGCAATGCAATGCAGAAAGTGCAGTCAAATCTTCTGAGGAAGGTATTAACCAACCAAAGACATCTAAAGCGGAGACAAGCACTCTAAAAGTGGCAACAGAATGAGTAGTACAGGCATACATACTAGTACAAATGATTATAAAAAAGGAACAATCAGTGAGCCCTCACTGCACAGCACTTGAGAAGATATGCAGACATTTCATATATCACTGAGAGACCAAGGTACCAGTTTACATTCAATACACATGCACATCGCTGATGCATATAATCCCATTGAGACTGCTATTCTCTATCTAACTTCATTCTTCAGTACATGGTAATGGCCAAAAGAAGCATCTTACTAGCAAGTACTAGAATATATCAGATGTAGTAATTCATAAACAGGCACAAAATGAGGCAGATGTGATCACTGCTATCATCGCAACAGGTGCAGAACAACCATCCGGATATCAACAAAGCAAACTACATGGCAGCGCAATTTCAGTAAGTACACAAACACTGAAAGATTAAGAAAAATGGCACGCATCTAATCCAAATGTCATAGGAGCACTAGGTAAGAAACAAGCATGCTTCGTACAATATACTATATACATGGCCATTCATGCACGTTGACATCTCCTCAGGCTACGACTTAATCAAGCATGAGCTCTACAGTCTACACCTCGGGCGTTCCGAGATCCCAACCAAACAGCCCGGAGGGGGCACAACGCAAACACGAAGGTAGTTTGGTATAGGAGTAAATGGAAATGCAACAAAGGGGGGGAGCTAGTTAGTTATACATTTGGCGAGGCGGGCGAGCTTCTGGGAGGTCTGGTGGATCCCGAGCCCGATCTTGGAGGCGCGGCGGTTGAACTCGGAGTGCGCCGACGCGGCGGAGCGCGAGTCGTCGAGGGGCCCGGCGCTGCCGCTGGCCGACGCGGCGGCCGGGGAGGGTGCGACGTGGCGGCGTGCGCTCTCGACGGCGGAGCGGAACTCGTTGGTGCGGTCCCGGAACGACGCCGGGGCGGACCGCGACGGGTTCATGGCCGCCGCCGACGCCGGATCTGGATCTGGGCCGCCGCGTCGGTTGGGCTCGGGGGCGCGGGCGGGCGGGTGGGTGAGAGGGGGATTGATGGCGGGTGAGGTCGCGGTGCTGCTTTTCCCCACCGAGGATTATTGGGGGGGAGGGGGGAGACGCGGTGGAGGGGATGGGGGATTTGGTGGGAAGGAATGGGGAATCGAGCTGGAAACTGGGCAGAGGGATCGGTGGCTTGATTGTTTTCCCCTTCTTGTGACGAGAGACGAGACGAAGGGAGAGATGAGTCTGAGATTCGCCGGGTCCAGACTTCACCGCGTTTCTCTTCTTCTGGTCGCGTTGCTGCGACGGTTCAGATCGAGCCGTAGCAGCATCCACGGTTGTGGCCAACCTGGTGACGAAGGTACGATCGAGTCGTCCACCTGTCGAGCGTGGGCCCTGTTCACTATTTCATTGTTTATTTTCTCTTATTTTTAGCATATACTTCCTATGTTCCAAAATGTAGTGTTTCCTCTATTCCCGTGCTTCAACTCTGACCATAGATTTAACCAACGAGACGGACTACGGCGGGAGCAAAAGTTATACCAGTGAATTCGTATTCAAATGAAGTGTTCAATTATATAAAAATTTTCTCCCGCCGCAGTCAATCTCGTTGGTTAAATTTATGGTCAAAGTTGGATCTCGGAAAGCGCGGACGCATTATATTTTGAAATGAAGGGAGTATGTTCGTGCTTTACAACGGGAGAGAAATTATTGTGTCCATCGAAACAACCGCCAGCTGACATAATAGCATTCGAATTACCACAGAGGTAATATGTTTGTGCGTTGCAACGGGTTAAAAAATCACCACACTCTCCTATCCCAGTAAGCAAGTGAGGACTTAAGCCTAAACACGGCCTCAAACATAGGTGATGATCTGATAAATGTTTTGTGTGCTTGTAGAAATTTATCATGAAATAATACTTGTAGAAGGCGTGGTAAAAAAAACAATGGTCCTAAAATGCTACTTCCTCCGTTTGGGTTTATTAGACCAAGTTTCACCATTTATTTTACTAACAAAACGTAAATTACATGATACAAAAAGCATACTTTTGAAAGAGACTTTCAATGGTATAATTTTTGTGACATGTAGTTCAAATTTTATTAATTAAATCTATGATCAAAATTTAGCCCAAGATGAGAGGAGACCAAATAAACCCGGACAGAGGGGGTATTTTTTAAAGCATTTTGGAATTAAAAAAATCTGCCATGACTTCCACGGATGTCATTGCATGAGGAAAATTTTCAAACAGTCAAAACATTTGTCAAAGTTTATCACAAAAAACTTCAGTTTTTTAGTTTTTTCATTCTTTTTTGGGTTTTACCCTTCATCACGAGCTCATTTGAAATCGGGAGCAGAAGAGGAGCTTCGGAAGGTTTTAGACTTGTGTTACACAAGTACTACATTACTAAGTACCACCCATTTTCTTTTGAGCATCATTTTTTTATATGTTTTTTCCATGGCAAATCAATCCGCATTCCAAGCAATAAACTTCTTCAGTAACCTGCTTTTTGCGATCATTGTCAAACCAAGTTTGATAGTCATTTTCTGACTATCTTTTTGTTTTTCTGCAAATGTCATGCCTTATCTACAAGTGTTGTGATAGAAATTCTTTAGGTTTATTGGGTCATCGGGTTTATTTACATTTGTCATGGGAAGGGTAAGGCGACCTTGTTTGTTCATTTATTTTTGTTGATTGCTTCAAAAGTTCTTCCAATGTTTTGACACATGGGACGACACTAGCTCTGTGTTATTTTTGTTTTTTATTTCTGATCGTTTTTTGGGTACAAACAAATCTCATTCACCACACTCTCACAAATGGCATGCCAAGTTTGCTTCTCGAATACACCAACAATGATGCAACAAAGCGCATCATATTAGCTGGTGACTTTGAAAAATCTATGCTAATAATTTGCGCAAATACTCATGTTTTTGTACTCCCCCTTTTAAACTCTCATCACTTTATTCTTGTTGCACAAAAAGAATTTGTAGGATCAAAGTTGTCGACCACAAGAGGGTGAATGGGAAATTTTAACAAATTCCCCAAAAAATCTAAATGCTTGGGTAACTGGTGGCGCACAGGCTTTGTCCGGCGATGCACCATTGAGGTTTATGACGACCAATTAGCATATTTTACACCAATAATAGGTGTTTCAAAATCAATGCTCGAAATCTCCTACTTCTTTGGGATTCTGATGAAATTAGTCAATAAGGGGCGCGTGAATGTTGTAGTATATGAAAAATCATACATCTACAATGCAAAATGATAAGGAAAATGTAAGTGCATTTAGTGCCCCTTAGTGATTTTGGTGTATTGAAGACTTATAGGTTAAGTGACTGATGCGTTTGTGAGTATACACAGGTCTATAAGTCTATGAGAAGTTTGATATTTACAGAGAAAGTCGACCCTTAAAAATGAAGTCTTCGACTGAAGACTTTGGATTTCTGAAGACTTTCTGAAAACTTTGAAAGTGAAAAAATTGGTGTGATCCTGAAGACGTGGTATTCATTCAAGGAACATGAAGCATGAAGAATTTTGTTTTCGTAATTTCATTTTCTCTTTCTTGAGTCATAGAAAACACCGTACTGTTAAAGGGGGTCGAGGAAATACTAAGAAAAAATTTCCAAGTGATGCTCAACTCAAATCCTACATCTACCAATCCCTTAGAGTGAAGTCATTGGAAATCTCATACAGCTCAGTCAATTTCTTCAGTGACGGAGACGAAGTTCTTCTGGTCCCTGAGGAATTTGTTCTGACTGAGGAGTTAGGAATTCGCCAGTGCGGATTGCCTACACAGTGAGGAACATGATAGCCCTGAGAAATTTGCTACTCAAAATTCCAACCGTTGATGTGCTATGCGCCAGCTGTCCCAAAATATTTACCCACCTAACGGTCATATCATTGAAGGGCATTTATGTCTTATCATGTCGGGCTGCTCCCTAGGCTATAAATAGCCGCCCCCTACAACCACTAGTTGGTTGGCTGCTCTGAGAGAAACTGACACTTGTCATTTCAGAGCATCCCATCCTCCAAGGACTTTGAGTGAAAATCATCAAGTGAGGAAAACCCAAACCCAAACACCTACAAACCCAAAGTGATTAAGCATCACTGAAGAGATTGATCATGCGTGGATCTGACACTTGTTACCTTTGAAGACTGTGCATCTTCCAGACAGTTAGGCATCATGGTCTAGAGTATCCAAAAGGAAATTGTGGATCGCCGAGTGACCGAGTCTGTGAAGGTTTGGAAGTCACCTGAAGACTTACCATGAGTGATTGGGCGAGGTCTGTGTGACCTTAGCTTAAGGGGAATACGGTGAGGACTGAGTGTCCTGAGCTGCGTGTTCAGGACTAGGTGTCCGGGACTGTGTGTCCTCATGTTTAAATACCTAGCCGCCCTAACCAGACGTACTACTGCCACAATAGTTGGAACTGGTCTACCAAATCCTTGTCTTCACCAAGCTACCTGGTTCCAATTCCTCAACCCTTCTATTTCCTCATCTCTCTGTTGTGTGCTTGTTCATATCTGTTTGAAGACTTTGGCTGAAGACTTTCTTTATTTCCTCAGCTCAATTTCTTCAGCCTGTTTGTCTTCATTCTGTTTATCCTGTGTTTACGCTTTCTGTACCATGTGCTTGTTTTCATTTCATCATGAAGACCATGCTCTTATTCTGTTATGTTTACTTCTGAGTACTTATTCCGCTGCAAGTAGTTCTTCACTCAGGAATTTTCTCACCCGCAAATTCCTCAGTGAAGAATTCATAAAAATCGCCTATTCACCCCCCTCTAGTCGATATAACGCACTTTCAGAAAACATGATGCAAAATGCACTCATCATTCAAGCGTAGGTCTCATGTCGCCACACACGACAACGCTAAGCCAGCCACAAGAAACTGATGGAGAACGTAGTAATTTCAAAAATTTCCTACGCACACGCAAGATCATGGTGATGCATAGCAACGAAAGGGGAGAGTGTTGTCTACGTACCCTCGTAGACCGTTCGCGGAAGCGTTATATCTATGCGGTTGATGTAGTCGTACGTCTTCACGATCCGACCGATCCAAGTACCGAAAGCACGGCACCTCCGAGTTCTGCACACGTTCGGCTCGGTGACGTCCTCGCCTTCTCGATCCAACAAGAGGGGCGAAGTAGTAGATGAGTTCCGGCAGCACGACGGCGTGGTGATGGTGTTGGTGAAGAACAATCTTCGCAGGGCTTCGCCTAAGCACTACGAAAACTATGACGGAGGATAAACTAGAGGAGACGGGGTAGCCGGCACATGGCTTGGTGTTTCTTGATGTGTCTTTGGTGCTAGCCCTACCCCTCTATTTATATGTTGAGCCCTGGGGTCGAAACTTGGAGTAAAAGCCTCCTCAAAGTCGGTTTCACCCGAAAGGCAAGAGTCCTTCTCGGACTCGAGGGCTAGACGCCAGGGTTCCCGGCGTCTACCCCCTAGACGCCAGGGTTCCTGGCGTCTAGCCTCTGGTCTCCGCAAAACTTCCTTTTGCACTTTCCAAAAGCCTCGTGGGCTTTCCCCTTTGGCCCAGATAAAGTGTTCTCATGCCTAAACATTTCGGGAAACATCCGGAACCCCTTCTGGTGAATTCTGGAACCCTTCCGAAGATCAAACACTACTATCCACATATCAATCTTTACTTCCGGACCATTCCGGAGTTCCTCGTCATATCTGTGATCTCATCCAAAACTCCGAACAACATTCGGTCACCAACATACATAACTCATAGTACTATATCGTCAATGAAGTTAAGCGTGCGGACCCTACAGGTTCGAGAACTATGTAGACATGACCGAGACACCTCTCTGGTCAATAACCAATAGCGGGACCTAGATGCCCATATTGGCTCCTACATATTCTACGAAGATCTTTATCAGTGAGACCGCATAACAACATACTTGTTCCCTTTGTCATCGGTATGTTACTTGCCCGAGATTCGATCGTCGGTATCTCAATACCTAGTTCAATCTCGTTACCGGCAAGTCTCTTTACTCGTTCTGTAATACATCATCCCGAAACTAACTCATTAGCTACAATGCTTGCAAGGCTTATAGTGATGTGCATTATCAAGTGGGCCCAGAGATACCTCTCCGACAATCGGAGTGACAAATCCTAATCTCGAAATACGCCAACCCAACAAGTACCTTTGGAGACACCTGTAGAGCACCTTTATAATCACCCAGTTACGTTGTGACGTTTGGTGGCACACAAAGTGTTCCTCCGGTAAACGGGAGTTGCATAATCTTATAGTCATAGGAACATGTATAAGTCATGAAGAAAGCAATAGCAACAAACTAAACGATCAAGTGCTAAGCTAACGGAATGGGTCAAGTCAATCACATCATTCTCCTAATGATGTGATCTCGTTAATCAAATGACAACTCATGTCTATGGTTAGGAAACGTAACCATCTTTGATCAACGAGCTAGTCAAGTAGAGGCATACTAGTGACACTCTGTTTGTCTATGTATTCACACATGTATTATGTTTCCGGTTAATACAATTCTATCATGAATAATAAACATTTATCATGAAATAAGGAAATAAATAATAACTTTATTATTGCCTCTAGGGCATATTTCCTTCAGTCTCCCACTTGCACTAGAGTCAATAATCTAGATCACATCGCCATGTGATTTAACATCAATAGTTCACATCACCATGTGATTAACACCCATAGTTCACATCGTCATGTGACCAACACCCAAAGGGTTTACTTAGAGTCAATAATCTAGTTCACATCGCTATGTGATTAACACCCAAAGAGTACTAAGGTATGATCATGTTTTGCTTGTGAGAGAAGTTTAGTCAACGGGTCTGCAACATTCAGATCCGTATGTATTTTGCAAATTTCTATGTCAACAATGCTCTGCACGGAGCTACTCTAGCTAATTGCTCCCACTTTCAATATGTATCCAGATTGAGACTTAGAGTCATCTGGATCAGTGTTAAAACTTGCATCGTCGTAACCCTTTACGACGAACCTTTTGTCACCTCCATAATCGAGAAACATATCCTTACTCCAGTAAGGATAATTTTGACCAATGTCCAGTGATCTACTCCTAGATCACTATTGCACTCCCTTGCCAAACTCAGGGCAGGGTATACAATAGGTCTGGTACACAGCATGGCATATTTTATAGAACCTATGGCTAAGGCATAGGGAATGACTTTCATTCTCTCTCTATCTTCTGCCGTGGTCGGGTTTTGAGTCTTACTCAACTTCACACCTTTGTAACACAGGCAAGAACTCCTTCTTTGACTGTTCCATTTTGAACTACTTCAAAATCTTGTCAAGGTATGTACTCATTGAAAAATTTATCAAGCGTCTTGATCTATTTCTATAGATCTTGATGCTCAATATGTAAGCAGCTTCACCAAGGTCTTTCTTTGAAAAACTCCTTTCAAACATTCCTTTATGCTTTGTAGAATAATTCTACATTATCTCCGTATACTTATCAGAAATGATGTAGTGCTCCCACTAACTTTCTTGTAAATACATGCTTCACCGCAAGTCTGTATAAAACTATATGCTTTGATCAACTTATCAAAGCGTATATTCCAACTCCGAGATGCTTGCACCAGTCCATAGATGGATCGCTGGAGCTTGCATATTTTGTTAGTACCTTTAGGATTGATAAAACCTTCTGGTTGCATCATATATAACTCTTCTTTAATAAATCCATTAAGGAATGTAGTTTTGTTTATCCATTTGCCAGATTACATAAAATGCGGCAATTGCTAACATGATTCGGACAGACTTAAGCATAGATACGAGTGAGAAACTCTCATCGTAGTCAACACCTTGAACTTGTCGAAAATCTTTTTGCGACAATTCTAGCTTTGTAGATAGTAACACTACTATCAGCGTCCGTCTTCCTCTTGAAGATCCATTTAATCTCAATGGCTCGCCGATGAATGGGCAAGTCAATCAAAGTCCATACTTTGTTCTCATACATGGATCTCATCTTAGACTTCATGGCCTCAAGCCAATTCGCGGAATCTGGGCTCATCATCGCTTCTTCATAGTTCGTAGGTTCATCATGGTCAAGTAACATGACCTCCAGAACAGGATTACCGTACCACTCTGGTGCGGATCTCACTCTGGTTTACCTACGAGGTTCGGTGGTAACTTGATCTGAAGTTACATGATCATCATCATTAGCTTCCTCACTAATTGGTGTAGTAGTCACAGGAACAGATTTCTGTGATGAACTACTTTCCAATAAGGGAGCAGGTACAGTTACCTCATCAAGTTCTACTTTCCTCCCACTCATTTCTTTCGAGAGAAACTCCTTCTCTAGAAAGGATCCATTCTCAGCAACAAATATCTTGCCTTCGGATCTGTGATAGAAGGTGTACCCAACAGTTACTTTTGGGTATCCTATGAAGATGCACTTCTCCGACTTGGGTTTGAGCTTATCAAGATGAAACTTTTTCACATAAGCATTGCAACCCCACACTTTAAGAAACGACAGCTTAGGTTTCTCGCTAAACCATAGTTCATACGGTGTCGTCTCAACGGATTTAGATGGTGCCCTTTTTAATGTGAATGCAGCTGTCTTTAATGCATAACCCCAAAATGATAGTGGTAAATCGGTAAGAGACATCATAGATTGCACTATATCAAATAAAGTACGGTTATGATGTTCGGACACACCATTACGATGTGGTGTTCCAGGTGGCGTGAGTAGTGAAACTATTTCACATTGTTTTAACTGAAGGCCAAACTCGTAACTCAAATATTTTACTTCTGCGATCATATCGTAGAAACTTTTATTTTTGTTACGATGATTCTCCACTTCACTCTGAAATTCTTTAAACTTTTCAAATATTTCAGACTTGTGTTTCATCAAGTAGATATACTCATATCTGCTCAAATCATCTATGAAGACCAGAAAATAATGATACCTGTCGCGAGCCTCAATATTCATCGGACCACATACATCAGTATGTATGATTTCCAACAAATCTATTGCTCGCTCCATTGTTCTGGAGAACAGAGTTTTAGTCATCTTGCCCATGAGGCATGGTTTGCAAGCATCAACTGATTCATAATCAAGTGATTCCAAAAGCCCATCAGCATGGATTTTCTTCATGAGCTTTACACCAATATGACCTAAACGGAAGTGCCACAAATAAGTCGCATTATCATTATTAACTTTGCATCTTTTGGCTTCAATATTATGAAAATGTGTATCACCACGATCGAGATCCAACAAACCATTTTCATTGGGTGTATGACCATAGAAGGTTTTATTCATGTAAACAGAACAACAATTATTCTCTAACTTACATGAATAACCGTATTGCAATAAACATGATCCAATCATATTTATGCTCAACGCAAACACCAAATAACATTTATTTAGGTTCAACACTAATCCCAAAAGTATAGGGAGTGTGCGATGATGATCATATCAATCTTGGAATCACTTCCAACACACATCGTCACTTCACCCTTAACTAGTCTCTGTTTATTTTGCAACTCCCATTTCGAGTTACTACTCTTTAGCAACTGAACCAGTATCAAATACCGAGGGGTTGCTACGAACACTAGTAAAATACACATCAATAATCTGTATATCAAATATGCCTTTGTTCACTTTGCCATCCTTCTTATCCGCCAAATACTTGGGGCAGTTCCGCTTCCAGTGACCAGTCCCTTTGCAGTAGAAGCACTTAGTCTCAGGCTTAGGACCAGACTTGGGCTTCTTCACTTGAGAAGCAACTTGCTTGCCGTTCTTCTTGAAGTTCCCTTTTCTTTCCCTTTGCCCTTTTCTTGAAACTAGTGGTCTTGTTAATCATCAACACTTGATGCTCATTATTGATTTCTACCTTCATTGATTTCATCATCATGAAAAGCTCGGGAATCGTTTTCATCATCCCTTGCATACTATAGTTCATGACGAAGTTATACTAACTTGGTGATGGTGACTAGAGAATTCTGTCAATCACTATTTATCTGGAAGATTAACTCCCACTTGATTCAAGCGATTGTAGTACCCAGACAATCTGAACACATGCTCACTGCTTGAGCTATTCTCCTCCATCTTTTAGCTATAGAACTTGTTGGAGACTTCATATCTCTCAACTCGGGTATTTGCTTGAAATATTAACTTCAACTCCTGGAACATCCATATGATCCATGACGTTCAAAACGTCTTTGCAGTCCCGATTCTAAGCCGTTTAAGCATGGTGCACTAAATATCAAGTAGTCATCATATTGAGCTAGCCAAACATTCATAACGTCTGCATCTGCTCCTGCAATAGGTCTGTCATCTAGCGGTGCATTAAGGACATAATTCTTCTGTGCAGCAATGAGGATAATCCTCAGATCATGGATCCAATCCGCATCATTGCTACTAACATCTTTCAACTTAATTTTCTCTAGGAACATATCAAAAATAAAACAGGGAGCTAAACGCGAGCTATTGATCTACAACATAGATATGCTAATACTATCAGGACTAAGTTCATGATAAATTAAAGTTCAATTAATCATATTACTTAAGAACTCCCACTTATAAAGACATCCCTCTAATCTTCTAAGTGATCACGTGATCCAAATCAACTAAACCATAACCGATCATCACGTGAAATGGAGTAGCTTTCAATGGTGAACATCAATATGTTGATCATATCTACTATATGATTCATGCTTGACCTTTCGGTCTCAGTGTTCCGAGGCCATATCTGCATATGCTAGGCTCGTCAAGTTTAACCTCAGTATTCTGCGTGTGCAAAAACTGGCTTGCACCCGTTGTAGATGGACGTAGAGCTTATCACACCCGATCATCACGTGGCGTCTGGGCACGACGAACTTTGGCAACAGTGCATACTCAGGGAGAACACTTTTATCTTGAAATTTAGTGAGAGATCATCTTATAATGCTACCGTCAATCAAAGCAAGATAAGATGCATAAAAGATAAACATCACATGCAATCAATATAAGTGATATGATATGGCCATCATCATCTTGTGCTTGTGATCTCCATCTCCGAAGCACCTTCATGATCACCATCGTCACCGGCGTGACACCTTGATCTCCATCGTAGCATCGTTGTCGTCTCGCCAATCTTATGCTTCCACGACTATCGCTACCGCTTAGTGATAAAGTAAAGCATTACAGGGCGATTGCATTGCATACAATAAAGCGACAACCATATGGCTCCTGCCAGTTGCCGATAACTCGGTTACAAAACATGATCATCTCATACAATAAAATTTAGCATCATGTCTTGACCATATCACATCACAACATGCCCTGCAAAAAACAAGTTAGACATCCTCTACTTTGTTGTTGCAAGTTTTATGTGGCTGCTACGGGCTTAGCAAGAACCGTTCTTACCTACGCATCAAAACCACAATGATAGTTTGTCAAGTTGGTGCTGTTTTAACCTTCGCAAGGACCGGGCGTAGCCACACTCGGTTCAACTAAAGTTGGAGAAACTGACACCCGCCAGTCACCTGTGTGCAAAGCACATCGGTAGAACCAGTCTCGCGTAAGCGTACGCGTAATGTCGGTCCAGGCCGCTTCATCCAACAATACCGCCGAACCAAAGTATGACATGCTGGTAAGCAGTATGACTTATATCGCCTGCAACTCACTTGTGTTCTACTCGTGCATATTACATCAACGCATAAAACCTGGCTCTGATGCCACTGATGGAGAACGTAGTAATTTCAAAATTTTCCTACGCACACGCAAGATCATGGTGATGCATAGCAACGAGAGGGGAGAGTGTTGTCTATGTACCCTCGTAGACCGTTCGCGGAAGCGTTATATCAACGCGGTTGATGTAGTCGTACGTCTTCACGATCCGATCGATCCAAGTACCGAAAGCACGGCACCTCCGAGTTCTGCACACGTTCGGCTTGGTGACGTCCTCACCTTCCCGATCCAGCAAGAGGGGCAAAGTAGTAGATGAGTTCCGGCAGCACGACGGCGTGGCGATGGTGTTGGTGAAGAACAATCTTCGCAGGGCTTCGCCTAAGCACTACGAAAACTATGACAGAGGATAAACTAGAGGATACGGGGTAGCCGGCACACGGCTTGGTGTTTCTTGATGTGTCTTTGGTGCTAGCCCTACCCCTCTATTTATATGTTGAGCCCTGGGGTCGAAACTTGGAGTAAAAGCCTCCTCAAAGTCGGTTTCACCCGAAAGGCAAGAGTCCTTCTCGGACTCCAGGGCTAGACGCCAGGGTTCCCGGCGTCTACCCCCTAGACACCAGGGTTCCTGGCGTCTAGCCTCTGGTCTTCGCAAAACTTCCTTTTGCACTTTCCAAAAGCCTCGTGGGCTTTCCCCTTTGGCCCAGATAAAGTGTTCTCGTGCCCAAACATTTCGGGAAACATCCGGAACCCCTTCCGGTGAATTCCGGAACCCTTCCGGAGATCAAACACTACTATCCACATATCAATCTTTACTTCCGGACCATTCCGGAGTTCCTCGTCATATCTGTGATCTCATCCAAAACTCTGAACAACATTCGGTCACCAACATACATAACTCATAGTACTATATCGTCAATGAACGTTAAGCGTGCGGACCCTACGGGTTCGAGAACTATGTAGACATGACCGAGACACCTCTCTGGTCAATAACCAATAGCGGGACCTGGATGCCCATACTGGCTCCTACATATTCTACGAAGATCTTTATCGGTCAGACCGCATAACAACATACGTTGTTCATTTGTCATCGGTATGTTACTTGCCCGAGATTCGATCGTCGGTATCTCAATACCTAGTTCAATCTCGTTACCGGCAAGTCTCTTTACTCGTTCCGTAATACATCATCCCGCAACTAACTCATTATTTGCAATGCTTGCAAGGCTTATAGTGATGTGCATTACCGAGTGGGCCCAGAGATACCTCTCCGACAATCGGAGTGACAAATCCTAATCTCAAAATACGCCAACCCAACAAGTACCTTTGGAGACACCTGTAGAGCACCTTTATAATCACCCAGTTACGTTGTGACGTTTGGTGGCACACAAAGTGTTCCTCCGATAAACGGGAGTTGCATAATCTCATAGTCATAGGAACTTGTATAAGTCATGAAGAAAGCAATAGCAACAAACTAAACGATCAAGTGCTAAGCTAATGGAATGGGTCAAGTCAATCACATCATTCTCCTAATGATGTGATCCCGTTAATCAAATGACAACTCATGTCTATGGTTAGGAAACTTAACCATCTTTGATCAACAAGCTAGTCAAGTAGAGGCATACTAGTGACACTCTATTTGTCTATGTATTCACACATGTATTATGTTTCCGGTTAATACAATTCTAGCATGAATAATAAACATTTATCATGAAATAAGGAAAAAAAATAATAACTTTATTATTGCCTCTAGGGCATATTTTCTTCAGAAACCATGCCTTTGTGCCTTGATCCCGCACCACAGACATGAAGGCACTAGTTGCGCGTAGGGTTTGTCCGGCGATGCAATCTTGCGGCGGCGAGGCAAGCGGAAGAATGGGTAGCGGGGGTGGCCAGTGATTGAATTTTGCCCGAGTTGCTTCATGGGAGTGACGCGGAGGCTGGGGTTACTAACTCCCCCATTAGGCCGCTTTTCATAATAAACTTAGTTATCCTATTGTAATTCATTAGCCGGTTAGACTCTAAATAAATTCAAACAATAATTATAAAATGGAGGAGGGTAAGCATGTTCCCTCGATTATCATCGAAGCAGCTTCATCGTCCCTAACTATGTTAGCCGCCATGGATTCTTTGCTAGCGATGGTAGCCGCCATCGCACATAGAGGCATCAAATCAAATCGTGCAAGGAGGTTTTCTCAGCATCGTCATGCAGATAGACAACTCTATGAAATCGTGTGGCTGAGCTATGTTGAAGGCGGACGTGTTTTTGCAACATACACTGACTCCAACCCGTTGCTGAAACACAACTTTGATTGAACAAATGACTACGATGGGATTGATGGATGCACCAACACATATGGGTTCATTGAATACGACGCCCCATAAAAGCGTGCACATAAGTAAATCTAGAACGTCATGGAGATGCATACAAAATAAATTGTATGTATGGCTAAGCACCAAGATTTATTATTGGAGAGTGAAAACCATGATAATATTGAAGAGTATACTTGATACATATGCTATATATATAGTCGGTACAGAATATATATCGCAATGCTTTACAAAAAAGAGAAATATATAACGGTGAAGATTAATTATTGGAGAGTGAAAACCACGACAATATCGAAGAGTACACTCGATACATATGCTATATATATAGTCGGTACAGAATATATATCACAATGCTTTATCGAGAAAAGAGAGAAATATATCGCAATAATGGTGCAAGTTCAACCGCTGAATTACATCACAAAGTCGTACACATATTGCTAGAATTTTGTTTATTTTGGGCCTAGCCCAATAGCAGTTTCAGAAATTCTTAATAAATTCTAGAGGCCCACGCAACCCATTCGTGCAAGGCAAGAGGTGGAACTAAAGTTTAGTCCCACATTGCTAGTTTAGAGGGAGTTGGACCTCTTTATAAAGGAGGTTCTTTCTCCACATGTATAAACAAGAGAGACATCCACGCGCTTCTCCTCCGCCCCCGCCACGCCACGTCTCGTCACGACATGCCGCGAGTTGCGGGAATGACCAGAGCCGATGTCTAAATTTTTGTCACGCACGACAGGTATACGAAAGGTCACGCGGAAGCTGAAACGTTTTGCTACAGTGGAGATTGAATACGAACATCGCACCTCTTCACCTGCTGCCTGTTCATTTCGTCTTCCTCGTTCCCTTCAGTTCCGGGCGCAGCCTCTCGCCTCCTTCTCTTGCACCTATAAAAGGGAGGTCGCTCCTCTTAGAGAGACACACCAGAAAATTCTCTTCCTTTCGACACAAAGTTCCTGAGCACTACGCTGCTGCTACGATCTTCTCCATCCCGGCTTGCAGCGTGCACCGCAGGTCGGGACAGTAGGCCTCTGAAACTCCACCTCTTTGAGTCCTGTACGGGAGAAGGGTGATAAGGTTTTTGGGGAGCACTCAGCGCGACTACTGACTTCTTCGTCACGGATGCTCCGGACTCCGACGACTACTTCCTCGATGACGACTTCTTCCCCGGCGTCGACAACCTCCTCGACGACATGGCTGGCGAGGACACCGACCCCAAGTCCAGCGCTACTGCTGCTGCCATCCTGTACGTGTTCTTCCTCTTTCTATTAGAGGCCCTGCTACAGTTCTTTGTTCTAGTGTTTGCCCTAGATATGTTAGACTCTGTTTCATATATGCAACTTGTTATACTGTCTGCTCTAGATGTGTTTAGTTACAGTACATATATGAAGATGTTGTTTACCTTCTCTTTGTCAAATCGCATGACTTGTTTAATCGCTGCTATATGAGTCGTGCTTTATCTAGTATTTTTGTTAATAAAATCATTCGATAAATTGCTCATTGATACGTCTCCAACCTATCTATAATTTTTGATTGCTCCATGCTATTATATTATCTATTTTGGATGTTAATGGGTTTTATTTTACACTTTTATATCATTTTTGGGACTAACCTACTAACCGGAGGCCCAGCCCAAATTGCTGTTTTTTTGCCTATTTTAGGGTTTCGAAGAAAAGAAATATTAAATGGAGTCCAAACGGAATGAAACCTTCGGGAACGTGATTTTCTCAACAAACGTGATCCAGGAGACTTGCAGTGGGCGTCAAGAAACAACGGAGGAAGCCACGAGGCAGGGGGCGCGCCCTCCACCCTCATGGGCCCCTCGATGCTCCACCGACGTACTTCTTCCTCCTATATATATCCACGTATCCCCCAAACATCCAGGAGCACCATGAAAACCTAATTCCACCGTCGCAACCTTTTGTACCCGAGAGATCCCATCTCGGGGCCTTTTCCAGAGCTCCGCCAGAGGGGGCATTGATCACGGAGGGCCTCTACATCAACTCCATGGCCTCTCTGGTGATGTGTGAGTAGTTTGCTTCAGACCTACGGGTCCATAGTTATTAGCTAGATGGCTTCTTCTCTCTCTTTGGATCTCAATACAAAGTTCTCCTGGATTCTCTTGGAGATCTATTCTATGTAATCTTATTTTGCGGTGTGTTTGTCGAGATCCGATGAATTGTGAATTTATGATCCAGTTTATCTATGAACAATATTTGAATCTCCTTTGAATTCTTTTATGTATGATTGGTTTATCTTTGCAAGTCTCTTCGAATTATCAGTTTGTTTTGGCCTACTAGATTGATCTTTCTTGCAATGGGAGAAGTGCTTAGCTTTGGGTTCAATCTTGCGGTGCTCGATCCCAGTGACAGAAAGGGAACCGACACGTATTGTATTGTTGCCATCAAGGATAAAAAAATGGGGTTATATCATATTGCATGAGTTTATCCCTCTACATCATGCCATCTTACTTAAAGCATTACTCTGTTCTTATGAACTTAATACTCTAGATGCATGCTGGATAGCGGTCGATGTGTGGAGTAATAGTAGTAGATGCAGAATCGTTTCGGTCTACTTGTCGCAGACGTGATGCCTATATACATGATCATACCTAGATATTCTCATAACTATGCTCAATTCTATCAATTTCTCGACAGTAATTCGTTTACCCACCATAATACTTATGCTCTTGAGAGAAGTCACTAGTGAAACCTATGGCCCCGGGTCTATCTTCCATCATATTAATCTTCCAACTCTTAGTTATTTCCTTTGGCGTTTATTTTACTCTGCATCTTTATTTCTCTTTATAATAAAAATACCAAAAATATTATCTTATCATATCTATCAGATCTCACTCTCGTAAGTGACCATGAAGGGATTGACAACCCCTTTATCGCATTGGTTGCGAGGTTCTTATTTGTTTGTGTAGGTGCGTGGGACTCGAGCATGATCTCCTACTGGATTGATACCTTGGTTCTCAAAAACCGAGGGAAATACTTACGCTACTTTGCTGCATCACCCTTTCCTCTTCAAGAGAAAACCAACGCAGTGCTCAAGAGGTAGCACTCATATTTCCAACAATCCAAAAACCTTATTATAGGCAATTTACACCAAGTGGTTTTGCTGCTTCCATGAGACATCCTATGTTTGAGGGTATCCACTATAAGAGGTGGCGCGTGACATCAGTCTTACGGTTTCAAACCATGAGTTGCTATGACGCCACTCTTAGCAAACCTGAAGGGGAGCATGATGCACATCAGGAACAAACTTTTCAGAAAATGGATACTCTGTTTAAGGCTGCTCTCTTGAGTGTTCTTGGTGAGAACATAGTTGATGCGTATGCGTCAATTGACATTGGAAAAGATATGTGGGACGCACTCGAGGCCAAGTTTGGGGTCTCGAATGCTGGCACTGAGCTGTACATCATGAAGCAATTCTATGATTACGGGATGACTGAAGAGCGCTCCATGGTTGAGCAAGCTCATGAGATATAGTCATTTACTAGAGAACTTGAGCACTTCAATTGTATGCTACCAGACAAGTTTGTTGCCGGAGGTATCATCACTAAGCTTCCTCCTTCATGGAGGAACTTTGCTACCTTACTGAAGCATAAGAGACAGGAGTTTTCCGTTCCGGATCTCATTGGTACTCTTGATGTGGAAGAAAAGGCGAGAGCAAAGGACACACGTGCTCGGGGTATTGAGGGAGGATCTAGTGCCAATCTGGTACAGAAGCAGAACTTCCAGCCCCACAAGTTCAAGAACAAGGGCAAGTTTGATGGTAAATCAAAGTTTGATGGGAAGAACAAGGCTGTGCAGCACAAGAACTTCAAGAAGAAGAATGACAAAAAGAAAGGTGTTTGTCATGTGTGTGGGGATCCTAATTATTGGGCTCCTAGTTGCCCTAATCGCTATGACAAGCGTCATCCTGGGAAAGGCGGCAAGACCGCTAATGTTGTCATTGGAGACACTGACATGAAGGATGCTGGGTATGGTATATTTTCCACTATTATTTTAGTATGTCATTCTCCTAATTGGTTGATTGACACGAGTGCTAATGTGCATGTATGCGGTGATATTTCCATGTTTTCGTCTTATCAGACCGCAGGGACTTCAACCGTGCTGATGGGTGATGTCTACTACACAGCCTTCTTCTTGTAGACGTTGTTGGGCCTCCAAGTGCAGAGGTTTGTAGGACAGTAGCAAATTTCCCTCAAGTGGATGACCTAAGGTTTATCAATCCATAGGAGGCGTAGGATGAAGATGGTCTCTCTCAAGCAACCCTGCAACCAAATAATAAAGAGTCTCTTGTGTCCCCAACACACCCAATACAATGATAAATTGTATAGGTGCACTAGTTCGGCGAAGAGATGGTGAAACAAGTGGTATATGGATGGTAGATAATAGTTTTTGTAATCTGAAATAATAAAAACAGCAAGGTAGCAAGTGATAAAAGTGAGCGTAAACGGTATTGCAATGCATGGAAATAAGGCCTAGGGTTCATACTTTAACTAGTGTAAGTTCCCTCAACAATGATAACATAATTGGATCACATAACTATCCCTCAACATGCAACAAAGAGTCACTCCAAAGTCACTAATAGCGGAGAGCGAACGAAGAGATTATGGTAGGGTACGAAACCACCTCAAAGTTATTCTTTCCAATCAATCCGTTGGGCTATTCCTATAAGTGTCACAAACAGCCCTAGAGTTCGTACTAGAATAACACCTTAAGACACAAATCAACCAACACCCTAATGTCACCTAGATACTCCAATGTCACCTCAAGTATCCGTGGGTATGATTATACGATATGCGTCACACAATCTCAGATTCATCTATTCAACCAACACAAAGGACCTCAAAGAGTGCCCCAAAGATCTACCGGAGAATCACGACGAAAACGTGTGCCAACCCCTATGCATAGGTTCATGAACCCACAAGTTGGTCACCTTAACATACATCAAGTGGCACACGGTATCCCATTGTCACCACAGATATCCACGGCAAGACATACATCAAGTGTTCTCAAGTCTTTAAAGACTCAATCTGATAAGATTACTTCAAAGGGGAAACTCGATTCATTACAAGAGAGTAGAGGGGGGAAGAAACATCATAGGATCCAAATATAATAGCAAAGCTCGCGATACATCAAGATCATATCATCTCAAGAACACGAGAGAGAGAGATCAAACACATAGCTACTGGTACATACCCTCAGCCCCGAGGGAGAACTACTCCCTCCTCGTCATGGAGAGCACCGGGATGATGAAGATGGCCACCGGTGAGGGTTCCCCCCTCCGGCAGGGTGCCGAAACGGGTCTAGATTGGTTTTTGGTGGCTACGGAGGCTTCTGGCGGCGGAACTCCCGATCTATGTTGCATTCTGGAAGTTTTAGGTCACGTGGGTATATATGGGTGTAGGGAGGACGTCGGAGGAGCCACGGGGGTCCCACGAGACAGGGGGGCACCCTCGTGAGCACCTCGTGTCTCCCCTGACGTGGGGTGCAAGTTCATCAGGTGTGTTTCCTTCCAAAAATAACTTCTCCAGTTGATTTCGTTCCGTTTCGACTCCGTCTGATATTCCTTTTC
The DNA here is from genome assembly GCF_056163025.1 of Triticum urartu. Classification (NCBI taxonomy): domain Eukaryota; kingdom Viridiplantae; phylum Streptophyta; class Magnoliopsida; order Poales; family Poaceae; genus Triticum; species Triticum urartu. Next base: position 88,180,946 of record NC_141875.1, read on the forward strand.
TTCAAAATACCGAAATAGGCATAAAACAGAAAATCTAGGCTGGGCCTCCGGTTAATAGGTTAGTCCCAAAAATAATATAAAAGTGGATAATAAAGCCCAATATTGCCCAAAACAGTAGATAATATAGCATGGATCAATCAAAAAATATAGATACGTTGGAGACGTATCAAGCATCCCCAAGCTTAATTCCTGCTCGTCCTCGAGTAGGTAAATGATAAAAAGATAATTTTTGATGTGGAATGCTAGTTGGCATAATTTCAATGTAATTCTTCTTACTTGTGATATGAATATTCAGATCTGAAAGATTCAAGACAAAAGTTCATATTGACATAGAAACAATAATACTTCAACCATACTAACAAAGCAATTATGTCTTCTCAAAATAACATGGCCAAAGAAGGTTATCCCTACAAAATCATATAGTCTGGCTATGCTCTATCTTCACCACACAAAATATTTAAATCATGCACAACCCCGATGACAAGCCAATCAATTGTTTCATACTTTTGATGTTCTCAAACTTTTTCAATCTTCACGCAATACATGAGCGTGAGCCATGGATATAGCACTATATGTGGAATAGAGTGGTGGTTGTGGAGAAGACAAAAAGGGAGAAGATAGTCTCACATCAACTAGGCGTATCAACGGGCTATGGAGATGCCCATCAATAGATATCAATGTGAGTGAGTAGGGATTGCCATGCAACGGATGCACTAGAGCTATAAGTATATGAAAGCTCAACAAAAGAAACTAGTGGGTGTGCATCCAACTCGCTTGCTCACGAAGACCTAGGGCATTTTGAGGAAGCCCATCATTGGAATATACAAGCCAAGTTCTATAATGAAAGATTCCCACTAGTATATGAAAGTGACAACATAGGAGACTCTCTATCATGAAGATCATGGTGCTACTTTGAAGCACAAGTGTGGTAAAAGGATAGTAGCATTGTCCCTTCTCTCTTTTTCTCTCATTTTTTTATTTTTTTATTTGGGCCTTCTCTTTTTATGGCCTCTTTTCTCTTTTTTTATTTGGGCTTCTTTGGCCTCTTTTATTTATTTATTTATTTATTTTCGTCCGGAGTCTCATCCCGACTTGTGGGGGAATCATAGTCTCCATCATCCTTTCCTCACTGGGACAATGCTCTAATAATGATGATCATCACACTTTTATTTACTTACAACTCAAGAATTACAACTCGATACTTAGAACAAGATATGACTCTATATGAATGCCTCCGGCGGTGTACCGGATATGCAATGACTCATGAGTGACATGTATGAAATAATTATGAATGGTGGCTTTGCCACAAATACGATGTCAACTACATGATCATGCTAAGCAATATGACAATGATGCAGTGTGTCATAAACGGAACGGTGGAAAGTTGCATGGCAATATAACTCAGAATGGCTATGGAAATGCCATAATAGGTAGGTATGGTGGCTGTTTTGAGGAAGGTATATGGTGGGTTTATGGTACCGGCGAAAGTCGCGCGGTACTAGAGAGGCTAGCAATGATGGAAGGGTGAGAGTGCGTGTAATCCATGGACTCAACATTAGTCATAAAGAACTGAAGGAAATATGCCCTAGAGGCAATAATAAAGTTATTATTTATTTCCTTATATCATGATAAATGTTTATTATTCATGCTAGAATTGTATTAATCGGAAACATAATACATGTGTGAATACATAGACAAACAAAGTGTCACTAGTATGCCTCTACTTGACTAGCTCGTTAATCAAAGATGGTTATGTTTCCTAACCATGAACAATGAGTTGTTATTTGATTAACGGGATCACATCATTAAGTGAATGATCTGATTGACATGACCCATTCCATTAGCTTAGCACCCGATCGTTTAGTATGTTGCTATTGCTTTCTTCATGACTTATACATGTTCCTATAACTATGAGATTATGCAACTCCCGTTTGCCGGAGGAACACTTTGGGTGCTACCAAACGTCACAACGTAACTGGGTGATTATAAAGGAGTACTACAGGTGTCTCCAAAGGTACATGTTGGGTTGGCGTATTTCGAGATTAGGATTTGTCACTCTGATTGTCGGAGAGGTATCTCTGGGCCCTCTCGGTAATGCACATCACTTAAGCCTTGCAAGCATTGCAACTAATAAGTTAGTTGCGGGATGATGTATTACAGAACGAGTAAAGAGACTTGCCGGTAACGAGATTGAACTAGGTATTTGGAATACCGACGATCGAATCTCGGGCAAGTAACATACCGATGACAAAGGGAACGACGTATGTTGTTATGCGGTCTGACCGATAAAGATCTTCGTAGAATATGTAGGAGCCAATATGGGAATCCAGGTCCCGCTATTGGTTATTGACCGGAGACGTGTCTCGGTCATGTCTACATTGTTCTCGAACCCATAGGGTCCGCACGCTTAAGGTTACGATGACAATTATATTATGAGTTTATGCATTTTGATGTACCTAAGGTTGTTCGGAGTCCCGGATGTGATCACGGACATGACGAGGAGTCTCGAAATGGTCGAGACATAAAGATTGATATATTGAAAGCCTATGTTTGGATATCGGAAGTGTTCCGGGTGAAATCGGGATTTTACCGGAGTACCGGGAGGTTACCGGAACCCCCCGGGAGCTATATGGGCCTTAGTGGGCTTTAGTGGAAAAGAGAAGGGGCAGCCCTAGATGGGCCGCGCGCCTCCCCCCTCCCCTAGTCCTATTAGGACAAGGAGAGGTGGCCGCCCCCCCTCTCTCTTTCCCCCCTCCGCGAATCCTATTCCAACTAGGATTGGGGGGGGGGGGAATCCTACTCCCAGAGGGAGTAGGACTCTCCTGGCGCGCCCTCCTTGGCCGGCCAGCCTCCCCCCTCTAGTCCTTTATATACAGAGGCAGGAGCACCCCAGAGACACACAAGTTGATCCACGTGATCTTCTCCTTAGCCGTGTGCGGCGCCCCCAGCCACCATAGTCCTCGATAATATTGTAGCGGTGCTTAGGCGAAGCCCTGCTGCAGTAGCACATCAAGATCGTCACCACGCCGTCGTGCTAACGGAACTCTTCCCCGACACTTTGCTGGATCGGAGTCCGGGGATCATCATCGAGCTGAACGTGTGCTAGAACTCGGAGGTGTCGTAGTTTCGGTGCTTGATCGGTCGGATCGTGAAGACGTATGACTACATCAACCAAACGCTTCCGTTGTCGATCTACTAGGTATGTAGATCATACTCTCCCCTCTCGTTGCTATGCATCACATGATCTTGCGTGTGCGTAGGAATTTTTTTGAAATTACTATGAAACCCAACAGTGGCATCCGAGCCTAGGTTTTATATGTTGATGTTATGTGCACGAGTAGAACACAAGTGAGTTGTGGGCGATATAAGTCATACTGCCTACCAGCATGTCATACTTTGGTTCGGCGGTATTGTTGGATGAAGCGGCCCAGACCGACATTACGCGTACGCTTACGCGAGACCGGTTCTCCCGACGTGCTTTGCACAGAGGTGGCTTGTGGGTGACAGTTTCTCCAACTTTAGTTGAACCGAGTATGGCTACGCCCGGTCCTTGCGAAGGTTAAAACGGAGTCAAATTGACAAACTATCGTTATGGTTTTGATGCGTAGGTGAGATTAGTTCTTAATTAAGCCCGTAGCAGCCACGTAAAACTTGCAACAACAAAGTAGAGGACGTCTAACTTGTTTTTGCAGGGCATGTTGTGATGTGATATGGTCAAGGCATGATGCTGAATTTTATTGTATGAGATGATCATGTTTTGTAACCGAGTTATGGCAACCGGCAGGAGCCATATGGTTGTCGCTTTATTGTATGCAATGCAATCGCGATGTAATGCTTTACTTTATCACTAAATGGTAGCGATAGTCGTGGAAGCATAAGCTTGGCGAGATGACAACGATGCTACGATGGAGATCAAGGTGTCACGCCGATGACGATGGTGATCACGACGGTGCTTCGGAGATGGAGATCACAAGCACAAGATGATGATGGCCATATCATATCACTTATATTGATTGCATGTGATGTTTATCTTTTATGCATCTTATCTTGCTTTGATTGACGGTAGCATTATAAGATGATCTCTCACTAAATTATCAAGTAGTGTTCTCCCTGAGTATGCACCGTTGCGAAAGTTCTTCGTGCTGAGACACCACGTGATGATCGGGTGTGATAGGTTCTACGTTCAAATACAACGGGTGCAAAACAGTTGCACACACAGAATATTCAGGTTAAACTTGATGAGCCAAGCATATACATATATGGCCTCAGAACACGGAGACCGAAAGGTCGAGCATGAATCATATAGTAGATATGATCAACATAAAGATGTTCACCAATGAAACTACTCCATCTCACATGATGATCGGACATGGTTTAGTTGATTTGGATCACGTGATCACTTAGAGGATTAGAGGGATGTCTATCTAAGTGGGAGTTCTTAAGTAATATGATTAATTGAACTTAAATTTATCATGAACTTAGTCCCTGATAGTATCTTGCTTGTTTATGTTGATTGTAGATAGATGGCTCGTGCTGTTGTTCCGTTGAATTTTAATGCATTCCTTGAGAAAGCAAAGTTGAAAGATGATGGTAGCAATTACACGGACTGGGTCCGTAACTTGAGGATTATCCTCATTGCTGCACAGAAGAATTACGTCCTGGAAGCACCGCTGGGTGCCAGGCCTGCTGCAGGAGCAACGCCGGATGTTATGAACGTCTGGCAGAGCAAAGCTGATGACTACTCGATAGTTCAGTGTGCCATGCTTTACGGCTTAGAATCGGGACTTCAACGACGTTTTGAATGTCATGGAGCATATGAGATGTTCCAGGAGTTGAAGTTAATATTTCAAGCAAATGCCCGGATTGAGAGATACGAAGTCTCCAATAAGTTCTATAGCTGCAAGATGGAGGAGAACAGTTCTGTCAGTGAGCATATACTCAAAATGTCTGGGTATAATAATCACTTGATTCAGTTGGGAGTTAATCTTCCGGATGACTGCGTCATTGACAGAATTCTCCAATCACTACCACCAAGCTACAAGAGCTTCGTGATGAACTATAATATGCAAGGGATGAATAAGACTACTCCCGAGCTCTTCGCGATGCTGAAAGCTGCGGAGGTAGAAATCAAGAAGGAGCATCAAGTGTTGATGGTCAACAAGACCACTAGTTTCAAGAAAAAGGGCAAAGGGAAGAAGAAGGGGAACTTCAAAAAGAACGGCAAGCAAGTTGCTACTCAAGAGAAGAAACCCAAACCTGGACCTAAGCCTGAAACTGAGTGCTTCTATTGCAAGCAGACTGGTCACTGGAAGCGAAACTACCCCAAGTATTTGGCGGATAAGAAGGATGGCAAGGTGAACAAAGGTATATGTGATATACATGTTATTGATGTGTACCTTACTAATGCTCGCAGTAGCACCTGGGTATTTGATACTGGTTCTGTTGCTAATATTTGCAACTCGAAACAAGGACTACAGATTAAGCGAAGATTGGCTAAGGACGAGGTGACGATGCGCGTGGGAAACGGTTCCAAAGTCGATGTGATCGCAATCGGCACGCTACCTCTACATCTACCTTCGGGATTAATATTAGACCTGAATAATTGTTATTTGGTGCCAGCGTTGAGCATGAACATTGTATCTGGATCTTGTTTGATGTGAGACGGTTATTCATTTAAATCGGAGAATAATGGTTGTTCTATTTATATGAGTAATATCTTTTATGGTCATGCACCCTTGAAGAGTGGTCTATTCTTGTTAAATCTCGATAGTAGTAATACACATATTCATAATGTTGAAGCCAAAAGATGTAGAGTTGATAATGATAGTGCAACTTATTTGTGGCACTGCCGTTTAGGTCATATCGGTGTAAAGCGCATGAAGAAACTCCATACTGATGGACTTTTGGAACCACTTGATTATGAATCACTTGGTACTTGCGAACCGTGCCTCATAGGCAAGATGACTAAAACACCGTTCTCTGGTACTATGGAGAGAGCAACAGATTTGTTGGAAATCATACATACAGATGTATGTGGTCCGATGAATATTGAGGCTCGTGGCGGATATCGTTATTTTCTCACCTTCACAGATGATTTAAGCAGATATGGGTATATCTACTTAATGAAACATAAGTCTGAAACGTTTGAAAAGTTCAAGGAATTTCAGAGTGAAGTTGAAAATCATCATAACAAGAAAATAAAGTTTCTATGATCTGATCGTGGAGGAGAATATTTGAGTTACGAGTTTGGTGTACATTTGAAAAATTGTGGAATAGTTTCGCAACTCACGCCACCCGAAACACCACAGCGTAATGGTGTATCCCAACATCGTAATCGTACTTTACTGGATATGGTGCGATCTATGATGTCTCTTACTGATTTACCGCTATCCTTTTGGGGATACGCTCTAGAGACGGCCACATTCACGTTAAATAGGGCACCATCAAAATCCGTTGAGACGACGCCTTATGAACTGTGGTTTGGCAAGAAACCAAAGTTGTCATTTCTGAAAGTTTGGGGCTGCGATGCTTATGTGAAAAAGCTTCAACCTGATAAGCTCGAACCCAAATCGGAGAAATGTGACTTCATAGGATATCCAAAGGAGACTATTGGATACACCTTCTATCACAGATCCGAAGGCAAGACTTTTGTTGCTAAATTCGGATCCTTTCTAGAGAAGGAGTTTCTCTCGAAAGAAGTGAGTGGGAGGAAAGTAGAACTTGATGAGGTAATTGTACTTGCTCCCTTATTGGAAAGTAGTACATCACAGAAAACTGTTTCTGCGACACCTATACCAATTAGTGAGGAAGCTAATGATGATGATCATGAAACTTCAAAACAAGATACTACTGAACCTCGTAGATCAACCAGAGCGAGATCCGCACCAGAGTGGTACGGTAATCCTGTTCTAGAAATCATGCTACTAGATCATGATGAACCTACGAACTATGAAGAAGCGATGGTGAGCCCAGATTCTGCAAAGTGGCTTGAAGCAATGAAATCTGAGATGGGATCCATGTATGAGAACAAAGTATGGACTTTGGTTGACTTGCCCGATGATCGGCAAGCAATTGAGAATAAATGGATCTTCAAGAAGAAGACTGACGCTGACGGTAATATTACTGTCTACAAAGCTCGACTTGTCGCAAAAGGTTTTCGGCAAGTTCAAGGGATTGACTACGATGAGACCTTCTCACCCGTAGCGATGCTTAAGTCTGTCCGAATCATGTTAGCAATTGCCGCATTTTATGATTATGAAATTTGGCAGATGGATGTCAAAACTGCATTCCTGAATGGATTTCTGGAAGAAGAGTTGTATATGATGCAACCAGAAGGTTTTGTCGATCCAAAGGGAGCTAACAAAGTGTGCAAGCTCCAGCGATCCATTTATGGACTGGTGCAAGCCTCTCGGAGTTGGAATAAACGTTTTGATAGTGTGATCAAAGCATTTGGTTTTATACAGACTTTTGGAGAAGCCTGTATTTACAAGAAAGTGAGTGGGAGCTCTGTAGCATTTCTGATATTATATGTGGATGACATATTACTAATTGGAAATGATGTAGAATTTCTGGATAGCATAAAGGGATACTTGAATAAGAGTTTTTCAATGAAAGACCTTGGTGAAGCTGCTTACATATTAGGCATTAAGATCTATAGAGATAGATCAAAACGCTTAATTGGACTTTCACAAACCACATACCTTGACAAAATTTTGAAGAAGTTCAAAATGGATCAAGCAAAGAAAGGGTTCTTGCCTGTGTTACAAGGTGTGAAGTTGAGTAAGACTCAATGCCCGACCACTGCAGAAGATAGAGAGAATATGAAAGATGTTCACTATGCATCAGCCATAGGATCTATCATGTATGCAATGCTGTGTACCAGACCTGATGTGTGCCTTGCTATAAGTTTAGCAGGGAGGTACCAAAGTAATCCAGGAGTGGATCACTGGACGGCGGTCAAGAACATCCTGAAATACCTGAAAAGGACTAAGGATATGTTTCTCGTATATGGAGGTGACAAAGAGCTCATCGTAAATGGTTACGTTGATGCAAGCTTTGACACTGATCCGGACGATTCTAAATCGCAAACCGGATATGTGTTTACATTAAACGGTGAAGCTGTCAGTTGGTGCAGTTCTAAACAAAGCGTCGTAGCGGGATCTACATGTGAAGCGGAGTACATAGCTGCTTCGGAAGCAGCAAATGAAGGAGTCTGGATGAAGGAGTTCATATCCGATCTAGGTGTCATACCTAGTGCATCGGGTCCAATGAAAATCTTTTGTGACAATACTGGTGCAATTGCCTTGGCAAAGGAATCCAGATTTCACAAGAGAACCAAGCACATCAAGAGACGCTTCAATTCCACCCGGGATCTAGTCCAGGTGGGAGACATAGAGATTTGCAAGATACATACGGATCTGAATGTGGCAGACCCATTGACTAAGCCTCTTCCACGAGCAAAACATGATCAGCACCAAGACTCCATGGGTGTTAGAATCATTACTGTGTAATCTAGATTATTGACTCTAGTGCAAGTGGGAGACTGAAGGAAATATGCCCTAGAGGCAATAATAAAGTTATTATTTATTTCCTTATATCATGATAAATGTTTATTATTCATGCTAGAATTGTATTAACCGGAAACATAATACATGTGTGAATACATAGACAAACAAAGTGTCACTAGTATGCCTCTACTTGACTAGCTCATTAATCAAAGATGGTTATGTTTCCTAACCATGAACAATGAGTTGTTATTTGATTAACGGGATCACATCATTAAGTGAATGATCTGATTGACATGACCCATTCCATTAGCTTAGCACCCGATCGTTTAGTATGTTGCTATTGCTTTCTTCATGACTTATACATGTTCCTATAACTATGAGATTATGCAACTCCCGTTTGCCGGAGGAACACTTTGGGTGCTACCAAACGTCACAACATAACTGGGTGATTATAAAGGAGTACTACAGGTGTCTCCAAAGGTACATGTTAGGTTGGCGTATTTCGAGATTAGGATTTGTCACTCCGATTGTCGGAGAGGTATCTCTGGGCCCTCTCGGTAATGCACATCACTTAAGCCTTGCAAGCATTGCAACTAATAAGTTAGTTGCGGGATGATGTATTACAGAACGAGTAAAGAGACTTGCCGGTAACGAGATTGAACTAGGTATTTGGAATACCGACGATCGAATCTCGGGCAAGTAACATACCGATGACAAAGGGAACGACGTATGTTGTTATGCGGTCTGACCGATAAAGATCTTCGTAGAATATGTAGGAGCCAATATGGGCATCCAGGTCCCGCTATTGGTTATTGACCGGAGACGTGTCTCGGTCATGTCTACATTGTTCTCGAACCCGTAGGGTCCGCACGCTTAAGGTTACGATGACAGTTATATTATGAGTTTATGCATTTTGATGTACCGAAGGTTGTTCGGAGTCCCGGATGTGATCACGGACATGACGAGGAGTCTCGAAATGGTCGAGACATAAAGATTGATATATTGGAAGCCTATGTTTGGATATCGGAAGTGTTCCGGGTGAAATCGGGATTTTACCGGAGTACCGGGAGGTTACCGGAACCCCCCGGGAGCTATATGGGCCTTAGTGGGCTTTAGTGGAAAAGAGAAGGGGCAGCCCAAGATGGGCCGCGCGCCTCCCCCCTCCCCTAGTCCTATTAGGACAAGGAGAGGTGGCCGGCCCCCCCTCTCTCTTTTCCCCCTCCGCGAATCCTATTCCAACTAGGATTGGGGGGGGGGGAATCCTACTCCCAGAGGGAGTAGGACTCTCCTGGCGCTCCCTCCTTGGCCGGCCAGCCTCCCCCCTCTAGTCCTTTATATACGGAGGCAGGAGCACCCTAGAGACACACAAGTTGATCCACGTGATCTTCTCCTTAGCCTGTGCGGCGCCCCCAGCCACCATAGTCCTTGATAATATTGTAGCGGTGCTTAGGCAAAGCCCTGCTGCAGTAGCACGTCAAGATCGTCACCACGCCGTCGTGCTGACGGAACTCTTCCCCGACACTTTACTGGATCGGAGTCCGGGGATCGTCATCGAGCTGAACGTGTGCTAGAACTCGGAGGTGCCGTAGTTTCGGTGCTTGATCGGTCGGATCGTGAAGACGTACGACTACATCAACCAAACACTTCCGTTGTCGATCTACTAGGTATGTAGATCATACTCTCCCCTCTCGTTGCTATGCATCACATGATCTTGCGTGTGCGTAGGAATTTTTTTGAAATTACTACGAAACCCAACAAGAACTCACATACTTATTGCAAAAATCTATTAGTTATCGAAACAAAGTACTACGCGCATGCTCCTAGGGGGATAGATTGGTAGGAAAAGACCATCACTCGTCCCCGACCGCCACTCATAAGGAGGACAATCAATAAATAAATCATGCTCCGACTTCATCACATAACGGTTCACTATACGTGCATGCTACGGGAATCACAAACTTCAACACAAGTATTTCTCAAATTCATAACCACTCAACTAGCATGACTCTAATATCACCATCTCTATATCTCAAAACAATCATCAAGCATCAAACTTCTCATAGTATTCAACACACTCATAAGAGAATTTTATTATTCTTGAATACCTAGCATATTAGGATTTTAAGAAAATTACCATGCTATTTAAGACTCTCAAAATAATATAAGTGAAGCATGATAGTTCATCTATTTCTTCAAAATAAAACTACCACCATGCTCTAAAAGATATAAGTGAAGCACTAGAGCAAACGACAAACTACTCCGAAAGATATAAGTGAAGATCAATGAGTAGTTGAATAATTATGCAACTATGTGAAGACTCTCTAACATTTAATAATTTCAGATCTTGGTATTTTATTCAGACATCAAGCAAAGCAAAAGAAAATGACATGACGCTCCAAGCAAAACACATACCATGTGGCGAATAAAAATATAGCTCCAAGTAAAGTTACCGATGAACGAAGACGAAAGAGGGGATGCCACCCGGGGCATCCCCAAGCTTAGACGCTTGGTTATCCTTGAATATTACCTTGGGGTGCCTTGGGCATCCCCAAGCTTAGGCTCTTGCCATTCCTTATTCCATAGTCCATCGAATCCTTACCCAAAACTTGAAAACTTCACAACACAAAACTTAAAGTAGAAAACTCGTCAGCTCCGTTAGTATAAGAAAATAAATCACCACTTCAAGGTACTGTAATGAACTCATTCTTTATTTATATTGGTGTTAAACCTACTGTATTCCAACTTCTCTATGGTTTATAAACAATTTTACTAGCCATAGATTCATCAAAATAAGTAAACAACACATGAAAAACAGAATCTGTTAAAAACAGAACAGTCTGTAGTAATCTGGATCAAATGTATACTTCTGGAACTCATAAAATTCTCAAATAAATTGCTGGACCTGAGGAATTTATCTATTAATCATCTGCGAAATGAATTAACTAAATATCACTCTCCAATAAAAAATGGCAGCAATTCTCGTGAGCGGTAAAGTTTCTGTTTTTGACAGCATGATCAACAAGACTTCCCCCAAGTCTTCCCAAAGGTTCTACTTGGCACAAACACTAATTAAACACATAAAACCACATCTAAACAGAGTCTACATGAATTATTTATTACTAAACTGGAACAAAAATCAAGGAATAAAAATAAAGTTGGGTTGCCTCCCAACAAGCGCTATCGTTTAATGCCCCTAGCTAGGCTTGATGATTTCAATGATGCTCACATAAAGGATAAGAATTCAAACATAAAGAGATCATCATGAAGAATATTACTAGCACATTTAAGTATAACACACTTCCTATGCATAGGGATTTTGTGAGCAAACAACTTGTGGGAACAATGATCAACTTGCATAGGAAGGTAAAACAAGCACAACTTCAAAATTTTAAGCACATAGAGAGGAAACTTGATATTATTGCAATTCCTACAAGCATATGTTCCTCCCTCCTAATAATTTTCAGTAGCATAAAGAATGAATTCAACAATATAACCAGCACCTAAAGCATTCTTTTCATGATCTACAAGCATAGAAATTTTATTACTCTCCATATAAGCAAAATTCTTCTCATTCGGGATAGTGGAAGTATCATAAAAGACTTGGATACTATAAATTGGTTCCACATTAAAAGAGTAATGTTCAGAGAAGGGGTGATAATAATCATGACAAGTTTTATAAATATAATCACTACTTTTTATAGCATATGTATCATCACAATAATTATCATAAGTAGGAGGCATGCTATCATCATTATAAACTTGCATATCAAAACTTGGGAGACTAAAAATATCATCTTCATTAATCATAGCTTCCCCAAGCTTGGGACAAACATTAATTGCAGAAAATATATTTTCAAATATGTCATCCTCATCAAACATAGCTTCCCCAAGCTTGGGCCTTTTCATATCATAAGCATAATCACTCTCATAATTAATAGTATGGATAGCACCAATAGTATAGCAATTATTATATTCTTCTAAGCAAGTGCCAAAAAGATTTTCAAGATCATAAGAAGTATCATTATCTTCTACAATTATATTTTCATGAGTCACAATAGTAATAGGAGCAACTTTATTTGGGAGAGATACCTTTTTACCTCTCTTCCTTTTTCTTTTCTTCTTCTTCACCACATCATGTGTGGGTTCAATCCTCTTTTTGGAGCTCCTTATTAATGAGATTGGTTGAATAGGAGGCTCCTCCTCATTTCCTGATTCATCATAAGAAATAATAGGAGGATATTGGGAAGTCTCTTCCCTTTCATTAGTATTCTCTTCATCTTCTAATTGTTTTCTTTTCTTTATGTAGTTGGCAATATAAGGATTATCAATGCAATTCACCGCACAATACATATAAATTTTTTCTAGATCAAAATCAAGAACTTTATCAAGGGAAAATTTTGGAATATCCTTAGTTATACGTTTCATTTCTTCATAACCCAAAAGAAGGCTAAGCTCTTTATGATGCTCAAGGGTAATCAAATTATCACAATATTTGGACACGACTTGATCATGAAACAAATAGCATTGGAGCTTTAAATGACCATGTTCATTGAAAAGTTCACAAGGAGCACGAAAAATATTGAATCTTTCAGCACATTCATCTAGCTCTTCTTGCAACAATTTAGTTTCTAAACACTTATGCCTCTTGCAATATCTATCTTCCCTATTTGGTGTGTACTTGCAAACATAATCTACTCCACAAAAATTGACATGTTTATAGGAGGCATTTTCATCATAACTAGTGCAATCATCATTAGCATCATGGATATTCAAAGAATTCATACTAACAACATTGCAATCATGCTCATCATTCAAATATTTAGTGCCAAACATTTTATAGATTTCTTCTTCTAGCACTTGAGCACAATTATCATTTCCATCATACTTATGAAAGATATTAAAAAGGTGAAGCATATGAGACAAACTTAATTCCATTTTTTTGTAATTTTATTTTATAAACTAAACTAGTGATAAAACAAGAAACTAAAAGACTCGATTGCAAGATCTAAAGATATACCTTCAAGCACTCACCTCCCCGGCAACGGCGCCAGAAAAGAGCTTGATGTGTACTACACAACCTTCTTCTTGTAGACGTTGTTGGGCCTCCAAGTGCAGAGGTTTGTAGGACAGTAGAAAATTTCCCTCAAGTGGATGACCTAAGGTTTATCAATCCGTAGGAGGCGTAGGATGAAGATGGTCTCTCTCAAGCAACCCTGCAACCAAATAATAAAGAGTCTCTTGTGTCCCCAACACACCCAATACAATGGTAAATTGTATAGGTGCACTAGTTCGGCGAAGAGATGGTGAAACAAGTGGTATATGGATGGTAGATAATAGTTTTTGTAATCTGAAATAATAAAAACAGCAAGGTAGCAAGTGATAAAAGTGAGCGTAAACGGTATTGCAATGCGTGGAAATAAGGCCTAGGGTTCATACTTTCACTAGTGTAAGTTCCCTCAACAATGATAACATAATTGGATCACATAACTATCCCTTAACAGGCAACAAAGACTCACTCCAAAGTCACTAATAGCGGAGAACGAACGAAGAGATTATGGTAGGGTACGAAACCACCTCAAAGTTATTCTTTCCAATCAATCCGTTGGGCTATTCCTATAAGTGTCACAAACAGCCCTAGAGTTCGTACTAGAATAACACCTTAAGACACAAATCAACCAAAACCCTAATGTCACCTAGATACTCCAATGTCACCTCAAGTATCCGTGGGTATGATTATACGATATGCGTCACACAATCTCAGATTCATCTATTCAACCAACACAAAGGACCTCAAAGAGTGCCCCAAAGATCTACCGGAGAATCACGACGAAAACGTGTGCCAACCCCTATGCATAGGTTCATGAACCCGCAAGTTGGTCACCTTAACATACATCAAGTGGCACGCGGATCCCATTGTCACCACAGATATCCACGGCAAGACATACATCAAGTGTTCTCAAGTCTTTAAAGACTCAATCCGATAAGATTACTTCAAAGGGGAAACTCGATTCATTACAAGAGAGTAGAGGGGGGAAGAAACATCATAGGATCCAAATATAATAGCAAAGCTCGCGATACATCAAGATCGTATCATCTCAAGAACATGAGAGAGAGATCAAACACATAGCTACTGGTACATACCCTCAGCCCCGAGGGAGAACTACTCCCTCCTCGTCATGGAGAGCACCGGGATGATGAAGATGGCCACCGGTGAGGGTTCCCCCCTCCGGCAGGGTGCCGGAACGGGTCTAGATTGGTTTTTGGTGGCTACGGAGGCTTCTGGCGGCGGAACTCCCGATCTATGTTGCATTCTGGAAGTTTTAGGTCACGTGGGTATATATGGGTGCAGGGAGGACGTCGGAGGAGCCACGGGGGTCCCACGAGACAGGGGGCGCGCCCTAGGGGGGCGCCCCCACCCTCATGAGCACCTCGTGTCTCCCCTGACGTGGGGTCCAAGTTCATCAGGTGTGTTTCCTTCCAAAAATAACTTCTCCAGTTGATTTCGTTCCGTTTAGACTCCGTCTGATATTCCTTTTCTTCAAAATACTAAAATAGGCATAAAACAGCAAATCTGGGCTGGGCCTCTAGTTAATAGGTTAGTCCCAAAAATAATATAAAAGTGGATAATAAAGCCCAATATTGCCCAAAACAGTAGATAATATAGCATGGAGCAATCAAAAATTATAGATACGTTGGAAACGTATCAATGGGCAACGATTCAAGTGCTTCTGTTCATGGTGTTGGCATGGTCAATCTGAAGTTTACTCCGGGGAAGATCGTGCGGCTGAAGAACGTGCATTATGTCCCCTCCGTCAATAAAAATCTTGTTAGCAGATCTCTTCTGTGTAGAGATGGCTACAAGCTTGTCTTTGAATCGAATAAATTTGTAATATCCTAGTATGGAACCTTTTTTTGGTGAAGGCTATGAGTCAGGAGGCCTGTTTCATTTATCCTTATCAGACGTTTGCAATAAAGTTGTTAATCATATCTGCAACAATAGTAAATCAAATGTGTGGCATTCACGTCTTTGTCATGTTAACTTTGGTTGCATGTCACGACTAGCCAAATTGAACTTAATCCCTAGTTTCACCACTGTCAAGGGATCTAAGTGTCAAGTTTGTGTGCAAGCTAAGCAACCTCGTAAGTCTCACACGACTACAGAAATGAGAAATCTTGCACCACTAGAACTCATACATTCAGATCTATGTGAAATGAATGGTGTTTTGACAAAAGGTGGAAAGAAATATTTCATGATGTTAATTGACGACTCCACTAGGTACTGCCGTGTTTATCTTCTGAAATATAAGGATGCGGCTTTGAACTTTTCCAAGATCTATAAAGCTGAAGTGGAAAACCAACTTGATCGGAAAATCAAGAGGCTTAGGTCCGACCGTGGTGGAGAGTATTTTTCCAATGAATTTGATGCTTTTTGTGTGGAACATGGTATAATCCATGAGAGGACGCCTCCCTATTCACCTCAGTCAAATGGGGTGGCCGAAAGAAAGAACCATACTCTAACAGATTTGGTTAATGCCATGTTAGACACATTGGGTCTCTCCAAGGCATGGTGGGGGGAGGCGATATTGACTGCATGTCATGTCCTAAACCGAGTTCCCACAAAGAATAAAGAGATAACTCCATTTGAGGAATGGGAGAAGAAAAGATTAAAACTCTCTTATCTACGAACCTGGGTTGTTTGGCGAAAGTCAATGTGCCAATTCCAAAGAAGCGCAAGCTTGGACCAAAGACCGTGGATTGTGTTTTCCTGGGATATGCTTTTCATAGCATTAGTTATAGATTCTTGGTTGTAAAATCTGAGGTACCTGACATACATGTCGGTACGATCATGGAGTTGAATGATGCGACTTTCTTTGAAGATATGTTTCCAACGAAGGATATGGCTACCTCATCTAATCAGGAGATGCCTAGTTCATCGAATCAGGAACCAATTACAATTACTGAACCTGCCATTTCGATGGAACACTTTGAAAATCCCGTGGAGGAGAACAATAAAGTTCCTACTAGGAGCAAGAGATAGAGGACTTCAAAGTCCTTTTGTGATGATTTTCTTGTGTATCTCATATATGACACTCCTAGTTCTATTTCAGAGGCCTATGCATCTGACGATGCTGACTACTGGAAGGAAGCAGTTCGTAGCGATATGAATTCCATCTTGGCGTATGAAACTTGGGAGATAACTGATCGTCCTTATGGGTGCAAACCTATAGGATGCTGATACGTCTCCAACGTATCTATAATTTTTGATTATTCCATGCTATTATATTATCCATCTAGGATGTTTTATATGTATTTTATATGATTTTTGGGACTAACCTATTAACCTAGAGCCCAGTGCCAATTTCTGTTTTTTCCTTGTTTTTGAGTATCACAGAAAAGGAAAACCAAACAAAGTCCAATGACCTGAAATTTCACGGAGATTATTTTTGGACCAGAACAAGCCCATGGAGTATCGGAGATGGGCCAGAAGAGTCCCGAGGCACCCACGAGGGTGGGGCGCGCGCCCTACCCCCTGGGCACGCCCCCTACCTCGTGGCCGCCTTGGAGGCCCCGTGACTTTTTCCCGACACCAACACCTATTATATATACCCAAACTTCCAGAACATAACCTAGATCGGGAGTTCCGCCACCGCAAACCTCTGTATCCACCGAAAACCAATCTAGACCCGTTCCGGCACCCTGCCGGAGGGGGGAATCCCTCTCCGGTGGCCATCTTCATCATCCCGGCGCTCTCCATGACGAGGAGGGAGTAGTTCACCCTCGGGGCTAAGGGTATGTACCAGTAGCTATGTGTTTGATCTCTCTCTCTCTCTCTCTCTCTCTCTCGTGTTCTTGATTCGGAACGATCTTGATGTATCACGAGCTTTGCTATTATAGTTGGATCTTATGATGTTTGTCCCCCTCTACTCTCTTGTGATAAATTGAGTTTTCCCTTTGAAGTTATCTTATCGGATTGAGTCTTTAAGGATTTGAGAACACTTGATGTATGTCTTGCATGTGCTTATCTGTGGTGACAATGGGATATCACGTGATCCACTTGATGTATGTTTTGGTGATCAACTTGTGAGTTCCGTGACCTCGTGAACTTATGCATAGGGGTTGGCCCATGTTTTCGTCTTGACTCTCTGGTAGAAACTTTGAGGCACTCTTTGAAGTTCTTTGTGTTGGTTGAATAGATGAATATGAGATTCTGTGATGCATATCGTATACTCATACCCACAGATACTTGAGGTGGTATTGGAGTACCTAGGTGACATTAGGGTTTTGGTTGATTTGTGTCTTAAGGTGTTATTCTAGTACGAACTCTAGGATAGATTGAACGGAAAGAATAGCTTCGTTTTATTTTACTACGGACTCTTGAATAGATCGATCAGAAAGGATAACTTTGAGGTGGTTTCGTACCCTACAATAATCTCTTTGTTTGTTCTCCGCTATTAGTGACTTTGGAGTGACTCTTTGTTGCATGTTGAGGGATTGTTATATGATCCAATTATGTTATTATTGTTGAGAGAACTTGCGCTAGTGAAAGTATGGACCCTAGGCCTTGTTTCGAAGCATTGCAATACCGTTTTTGCTTACTTTTGTCATTAGTTACCTTGCTGTTTTTATATTTTCAGATTACAAAAACCTTTGTCTACCATCCATATTGCACTTGTATCACCATCTCTTCACCGAACTAGTGCACCTATACAATTTACCATTGTATTGGGTGTGTTGGGGACACAAGAGACTCTTTGTTATTTGGTTGCAGGGTTGTTTGAGAGAGACCATCTTCATCCTACGCCTCCCACGGATTGATAAACCTTAAGTCATCCACTTGACACTACTAGGGAAAAGCCTATACGTAGAGGTATAGCAGTAGCGCTGGTTAAAATAGGGCTCTATTGCTACTTTATAGTAGCGCGTTCCAGGAAAGCATGCTATAGCTACAACTATAGCAGTAGCGCGTGTGCAGCAAAAAGCGCTACCACTATAAATCCCATTGTGTTGGCGGTAGGCTAGGAATAGTAGTAGCGGTTCCGCGCAAAGCGCGCTACCACTATGGTCGTTGTTGCAGCGCGTTTCCTGCGTAGAGCGCTACTGCTAAGAAAGAAAAGAAAAATAAAAAAATAGAAAAGTAAATGAAAATGAAGAAGTAGGAAACAGAGAAATGAAAAAAATAAAATGTAAGGATAAACAAAAGAAATAACTGAAGGAAATATGCCCTAGAGGCAATAATAAAGTTATTATTTATTTCCTTATATCATGATAAATGTTTATTATTCGTGCTAGAATTGTATTAACCGGAAACATAATACATGTGTGAATACATAGACAAACAAAGTGTCACTAGTATGCCTCTACTTGACTAGCTCGTTAATCAAAGATGGTTATGTTTCCTAACCATGAACAATGAGTTGTTATTTGATTAACGGGATCACATCATTAAGTGAATGATCTGATTGACATGACCCATTCCATTAGCTTAGCACCCGATCGTTTAGTATGTTGCTATTGCTTTCTTCATGACTTATACATGTTCCTATAACTATGAGATTATGCAACTCCCGTTTACCGAAGGAACACTTTGGGTACTACCAAACGTCACAACGTAACTGGGTGATTATAAAGGAGTACTACAGGTGTCTCCAAAGGTACATGTTGGGTTGGCGTATTTCGAGATTAGGATTTGTCACTCTGATTGTCGGAGAGGTATCTCTGGGCCCTCTCGGTAATGCACATCACTTAAGCCTTGCAAGCATTGCAACTAATAAGTTAGTTGCGGGATGATGTATTACAGAACGAGTAAAGAGACTTGCCGGTAACGAGATTGAACTAGGTATTTGGAATACCGACGATCGAATCTCGGGCAAGTAACATACCGATGACAAAGGGAACGACGTATGTTGTTATGCGGTCTGACCGATAAAGATCTTCGTAGAATATGTAGGAGCCAATATGGGCATCCAGGTCCCGCTATTGGTTATTGACCGGAGACGTGTCTCGGTCATGTCTACATTGTTCTCGAACCCGTAGGGTCCGCACGCTTAAGGTTACGATGACAGTTATATTATGAGTTTATGCATTTTGATGTACCAAAGGTTGTTCGGAGTCCCGGATGTGATCACAGACATGACGAGGAGTCTCGAAATGGTCGAGACATAAAGATTGATATATTGGAAGCCTATGTTTGGATATCGGAAGTGTTCCGGGTGAAATCGGGATTTTACCGGAGTACCGGGAGGTTACCGGAACCCCCCGGGAGCTAAATGGGCCTTAGTGGGCTTTAGTGGAAAAGAGAAGGGGCAGCCCAAGATGGGCCGCGCCTCCCCCCTCCCCTAGTCCTATTAGGACAAGGAGAGGTGGCCGGCCCCCCTCTCTCTTTTCCCCCTCCGTGAATCCTATTCCAACTAGGATTGGGGGGGGGAATCCTACTCCCAGAGGGAGTAGGACTCTCCTGGCGCGCCCTCCTTGGCCGGCCAGCCTCCCCCCTTAGTCCTTTATATACGGAGGCAGGGGCACCCCAGAGACACACAAGTTGATCCACGTGATCTATTCCTTAGCCGTGTGCGGCGCCCCCAGCCACCATAGTCCTCGATAATATTGTAGCGGTGCTTAGGCGAAGCCCTGCTGCAGTAGCACGTCAAGATCGTCACCACGCCGTCGTGCTGACGGAACTCTTCCCCGACACTTTGCTGGATCGGAGTCCGGGGATCGTCATCGAGCTGAACGTGTGCTAGAACTCGGAGGTGCCGTAGTTTCGGTGCTTGATCGTTCGGATCATGAAGACGTACGACTACATCAACCAAACGCTTCCGTTGTCGATCTACTAGGTATGTAGATCATACTCTCCCCTCTCGTTGCTATGCATCACATGATCTTGCGTGTGCGTAGGAAATTTTTTGAAATTACTATGAAACCCAACAGTGGTATCAGAGCCTAGGTTTTATATGTTGATGTTATTTGCACGAGTAGAACACAAGTGAGTTGTGGGCGATATAAGTCATACTGCCTACCAGCATGTCATACTTTGGTTCGGCGGTATTGTTGGATGAAGCGGCCCAGACCGACATTACGCGTACGCTTACGCGAGACCGGTTCTCCCGACGTGCTTTGCACAGAGGTGGCTTGTGGGTGACAGTTTCTCCAACTTTAGTTGAACCGAGTATGGCTACTCCCGGTCCTTACGAAGGTTAAAATGGAGTAAAATTGACAAACTATCGTTGTGGTTTTGATGCGTAGGCGAGATTGGTTCTTACTTAAGCCCGTAGCAGCCACATAAAACTTGCAACAACAAAGTAGAGGACGTCTAACTTGTTTTTGCAGGGCATGTTGTGATGTGATATGGTCAAGGCATGATGCTGAATTTTATTGTATGAGATGATCATGTTTTGTAACCGAGTTATCGGCAACCGGCAGGAGCCATATGGTTGTCGCTTTATTGTATGCAATGCAATCGCGATGTAATGCTTTACTTTATCACTAAACGGTAGCGATAGTCGTGGAAGCATAAGCTTGGCGAGACGACAACGATGCTACGATGGAGATCAAGGTGTCACGCCGATGACGATGGTGATCACGACGGTGCTTCGGAGATGGAGATCACAAGCACAAGATGATGATGGCCATATCATATCACTTATATTGATTGCATGTGATGTGTATCTTTTATGCATCTTATCTTGCTTTGATTGACGGTAGCATTATAAGATGATCTCTCACTAAATTATCAAGTAGTGTTCTCCCTGAGTATGCACCGTTGCGAAAGTTCTTCGTGCTGTGAAACCACGCGATGATCTGGTGTGATAGGTTCTACGTTCAAATACAACGGGTGCAAAACAGTTGCACACGCGGAATACTCAGGTTAAACTTGACGAGCCAAGCATATACAGATATGGCCTCGGAACACGGAGACCGAAAGGTCGAGCGTGAATCATATAGTAGATATGATCAACATAGTGATGTTCACCAATGAAACTACTCCATCTCACGTGATGATCGGACATGGTTTAGTTGATTTGGATCACGTGATCACTTAGAGGATTAGAGGGATGTCTATCTAAGTGGGAGTTCTTAAGTAATATGATTAAATTGAACTTAAATTTATCATGAATTTAGTCCTGGTAGTATTTTGCAAATTATGTTATAGATCAATAGCTCTCGTTGTTGCTTCCCTGTGTTTATTTTGATATGTTCCTAGAGAAAATTGTGTTGAAAGATGTTAGTAGCAATGATGCGGATTGGATCCGTAATCTGAGGTTTATCCTCATTGCTGCACAGAAGAATTATGTCCTTGATGCACCGCTAGGTGACGGACCTATTGCAGGAGCAGATGCAGATGTTATGAACGTTTGGCTAGCTCAATATGATGACTACTTGATAGTTTAGTGCACCATGCTTAATGGCTTAGAATCGGGACTTCAAAGACGTTTTGAACGTCATGGAGCATATGAGATGTTCCAGGAGTTGAAGTTAATATTTCAAGCAAATACCTGAGTTGAGAGATATGAAGTCTCAAGTTCTATAGCTAAAAGATGGAGGTGAATCGCTCAACTAGTGATCGTGTGCCCAGATTGTTTGAGTACTACAATCGCTTGAATCAAGTGGGAGTTAATCTTCCAGATAAGATAGTGATTGACAGAATTCTCTAGTCACCATCACCAAGTTAGTAGAACTTCGTGATGAACTATAATATGCAAGGGATGACAAAATAATTCCCAAGCTCTTCGTGATGCTGAAATCGACGAAGGTAGAAATCAAGAAAAACATCAAGTGTTGATGGTTAACAAGACCACTAGTTTCAAGAAAAGGACAAAGGGAAGTAGGGGAACTTCAAGAAGAACGGCAAGCAAGTTGCTGCTCAAGTGAAGAAGCCCAAGTCTGGTCCTAAGCCTGAGACTAAGTGCTTCTACTGCAAAGGGACTGGTCACTAGATGTGGAACTACCCCAAGTGATTGGCGGATAAGAAGGATGCCAAACTGAACATAAGTATATTTGATATACATCTTATTGATGTGTACTTTACTAGTGTTTATAGCAACCCCTCAGTATTTGATACTAGTTCAGTTGCTAGGATTAGTAACTAGAAACGGGAGTTGCAGAATAAACAGAGACTAGTTAAGGGTGAAGTGACGATGTGTGTTGGAAGTGGTTCCAAGATTGATATGATCATCATCGCACACTCCCTATAATTTCGGGATTAGTGTTGAACCTAATTAAGTGTTATTTGGTGTTTGCGTTCAGCATGCATATGATTTGATCATGTTTATTGCAATACGGTTATTCATTTAAGTAAGAGAATAAATTGTTGTTCTGTTTACATGAATAAAACCTTATATGGTTACACACCCAATGAAAATAGTTCGTTGGATCTCGATCGTAGTGATACACATAATCATAATATTGAAACCAAAAGATGCGAAGTTAATAATGATAGTGCAACTTATTTGTGGCACTGCCGTTTAGGTCATATTGGTGTAAAGCGCATGAAGAAACTCCATGCTGATGGGTTTTTGGAAACACTTGATTATGAATCAGTTGATGCTTGCGAACCATGCCTCATGGGCAAGATGACTAAGACTCCGTTCTTCGAAACAATGGAGCGAGCAACAGATTTGTTGGAAATCATACATACTGATGTATGTGGTCCGATGAATATTGAGGCTCGCGACAGGTATCATTATTTTCTGATCTTCACAGATGATTTAAGCAGATATGGGTATATCTACTTAATGAAACATAAGTCTGAAACATTTGAAAAGTTCAAAGAATTTCAGAGTGAAGTTGAAAATCATCGTAACAAGAAAATAAAGTTTCTACGATCTGATCATGGAGAAGAGTATTTGAGTTACGAGTTTGGCTTTCAGTTAAAAAACAATGTGAAATAGTTTCACTACTCACGCCACCTGGAACACCACAATGTAATGGTGTGTCCGAACGTCATAACCGTACTTTATTAGATATGGTGCGATCTATGATGTCTCTTACCGATCTACCACTATCGTTTTGGGGTTATGCATTAGAGACAGCCGCATTCACGTTAAATAGGGCACCATCAAAATCCGTTGAGACGACACAATCTGAACTATGGTTTGGCAAGAAACCAAAGTTGTCGTTTCTTAAAGTTTGGGATTGTGATGCTTATATGAAAAAGTTTCAGCCTGATAAGCTCCAACCCAAATCGGAGAAATATGTCTTCATAGGATACCAAAAGGAGACTATTGGGTACACCTTCTATCACAGATCCGAAGGCAAGACATTCGTTGCTAAGAATGGATCCTTTCCAGAGAAGGAGTTTCTCTCGAAAGAAGTGAGTGGGAGGAAAGTAGAACTTGATAAGGTAATTGTACCATCTCCCTTATTGGAAAGTAGTTCATCATAGAAATCTGTTCTTGTGACTACTACACCAATTAGTGAGGAAGATAATGATGATGATCATGTAACTTCAGATCAAATTACTACCGAATCTCGTAGGTAAACCAGAGTGAGATCCGCACCAGAGTGGTACGGTAATCCTATTCTGGAAGTCATGTTACTAGACCATGACGAACTTGCGAACTATGAAGAAGCGATGGTGAGCCCAGATTCCGCAAAATGGCTTGAGGCCATGAAATCTGAGATGAGATCCATGTATAAGAACAAAGTATGGACTTTGGTTGACTTGCCAGATGATCGGCAAGCCATAGAAAATAAATGGATTTTCAAGAGGAAGACGGACGCTGATAGTAGTGTTACTATCTACAAAGCTAGAATTGTCACAAAAGGTTTTCGACAAGTTCAAGGTGTTGACTACGGTGAGAGTTTCTCACTCGTATCTATGCTTAAGTCTGTCCGAATCATGTTAGCAATTGCCGCATTTTATGAAATCTGGCAAATGGATAAACAAAACTGCATTCCTTAATAGATTTATTAAAGAAGAGTTGTATATGATACAACCAGAAGGTTTTGTCAATCCTAAAGGTGCTAACAAAATATGCAAGCTCCAGGGATCCATCTATGGACTGGTGCAAGCATCTCGGAGTTGGAATATACGCTTTGATAAGTTGATCAAAGAATATAGTTTTATACAGACTTGCGATGAAGCCTGTATTTACAAGAAAGTGAGTGGGAGCACTACAGCATTTCTGATAAGTATATATGTATGACATATTGTTGATCGGAAATAATGTAGAATTAATCTGCAAAGCATAAAGGAGTGTTTTTAAAGAAGTTTTTCAAAGAAAGACCTCGGTAAAGCTGCTTACATATTGAGCATCAAGATCTATAGAGATAGATCAAGACGCTTGATAAGTTTTTTCAATGAGTACATACCTTGACAAGATTTTGAAGTAGTTCAAAATGGAACAGTCAAAGAAAGAGTTCTTGCCTGTGTTGCAAGGTGTGAAATTGAGTAAGACTCAAAGCCCGACCACGGCAGAAGATAGAAATAGAATGAAAGTCATTCCCTATGCCTCAGCCATAGGTTCTATAAAGTATGCCATGCTGTGTACCAGATCTATTGTATACCCTACACTGTGTTAAGCAAGGGAGTACAATAGTGATCTAAGAGTAGATCACTTGACAACGGTCAAAATTATCCTTAGTGGAATAAGGAAATATTTCTCAGTTATGGAGGTGACAAAAAGGTTCGTCGTAAAAAGTTACGTCGATGCAAGTTTTGACACAGATCTGGATGACTCTAAGTCTCGATCTAGATACATATTGAAAGTGGGAGCAATAAGCTAGAGTAGCTCCATGCAGAGCATTGTTGACATAGAAATTTGCAAAATACTTACGGATCTGAATGTGACAGACCCATTGACTAAAATTATCTCACAAGCAAAACAAGATCACACCTTAGTACTCTTTGGGTGTTAATCACATAGCGATGTGAACTAGATTATTGACTCTAGTAAACCCTTTTGGGTGTTGATCACATATCGATGTGAACTATGGGTGTTAATCACATGGTGATGTGAACTATTGCTGTTAAATCACATGGCGATGTGAACTAGATTATTGACTCTAGTGCAAGTGGGAGACTGAAGGAAATATGCCCTAGAGGCAATAATAAAGTTATTATTTATTTCCTTATATCATGATAAATGTTTATTATTCATGCTAGAATTGTATTAACCGGAAACATAATACATGTGTGAATACATAGACAAACAAAGTGTCACTAGTATTCCTCTACTTGACTAGCTCGTTAATCAAAGATGGTTATGTTTCCTAACCATGAACAATGAGTTGTTATTTGATTAACGGGATCACATCATTAGAAGACTGATGTGATTGACTTGACCCATTCCATTAGCTTAGCACCCGATCGTTTAGTATGTTGCTATTGCTTTCTTCATGACTTATACATGTTCCTATAACTATGAGATTATGCAACTCCCATTTACCGGAGGAACACTTTGGGTACTACCAAACATCACAACGTAACTGGGTGATTATAAAGGAGTACTACAGGTGTCTCCAAAGGTACATGTTGGGTTGGCGTATTTCGAGATTAGGATTTGTCACTCCGATTGTCGGAGAGGTATCTCTGGGCCCTCTCGGTAATGCACATCACTTAAGCCTTGCAAGCATTGCAACTAATAAGTTAGTTGCGGGATGATGTATTACAGAACAAGTAAAGAGACTTGCCGGTAACGAGATTGAACTAGGTATTTGGAATACCGACGATCGAATCTCGGGCAAGTAACATACCGATGACAAAGGGAACGACGTATGTTGTTATGCGGTCTGACCGATAAAGATCTTCGTAGAATATGTAGGAGCCAATATGGGCATCCAGGTCCCGCTATTGGTTATTGACCGGAGACGTGTCTCGGTCATGTCTACATTGTTCTCGAACCCGTAGGGTCCGCACGCTTAAGGTTACGATGACATTTATATTATGAGTTTATGCATTTTGATGTACCGAAGGTTGTTCGGAGTCCCGGATGTGATCACGGACATGACGAGGAGTCTCGAAATGGTCGAGACATAAAGATTGATATATTGGAAGCCTATGTTTGGATATCGGAAGTGTTTCGGGTGAAATCGGGATTTTACCGGAGTACCGGGAGGTTACCGGAACCCCTCGGGAGCTAAATGGGCCTTAGTGGGCTTTAGTGGAAAAGAGAAGGGGCAGCCCAAGATGGGCCGCGCCTCCCCCCTCCCCTAGTCCTATTAGGACAAGAGAGGTGGCCGGCCCCCCTCTCTCTTTTCCCCCTCCGCGAATCCTATTCCAACTAGGATTGGGGGGGGGGGAATCCTACTCCCAGAGGGAGTAGGACTCTCCTGGCGCGCCCTCCTTGGCCGGCCAGCCTCCCCCCTTAGTCCTTTATATACGGAGGCAGGGGCACCCCAGAGACACACAAGTTGATCCACGTGATCTATTCCTTAGCCGTGTGCAGCGCCCCCAGCCACCATAGTCCTCGATAATATTGTAGCGGTGCTTAGGCAAAGCCCTGCAGCAGTAGCACGTCAAGATCGTCACCACGCCGTCGTGCTGACGGAACTCTTCCCCGACACTTTGCTGGATCGGAGTCCGGGGATCGTCATCGAGCTGAACGTGTGCTAGAACTCGGAGGTGCCGTAGTTTCGGTGCTTGATCGGTCGGATCGTGAAGACGTACGACTACATCAACCAAACGCTTCCGTTGTCGATCTACTAGGTATGTAGATCATACTCTCCCCTCTCGTTGCTATGCATCACATGATCTTGCGTGTGCGTAGGAATTTTTTTGAAATTACTACGAAACCCAACAATAACTGCTTCCTATAGCAGTAGCGTGTTTTGCTAAAATGCGCTATAGCTAACTTAGCTATAGGGTGTTTCCGAAAAAGCGATATAGCTAACTTAGCTATATCGTGTTTCCGAAAAAGCGCTACTGCTAGTTCGACTTAACCACCCACGGGTTGTCGCCGCCGCCCGAGCCCGAGCCTGCCCTCACCGTCGCCGCCCGAGCCCGAGCCTGCCCTCACCGTCGCCGCCCGAGCCCGAGCCTGCCCTCACTGGCGCCGCTCTCGACCTCACCGTCGCCGCCCTCGACCTCACCGCTGCCGCCCGAGCCCGCCCAGGACCGCCGCCTCCCGATCCCTAGGCTGCCCTCGCTGCCCCTACCTCCGTCGCTGAGCACCTCCCCGCCACCGTCTCTCCCCTCTCTGTAAGCCCCCCACCCCCTCTCTCTGCTTTTTCTTCCTCTGCTATGTTAATTAGTAGTAGTAGTAGATGTTAATTAGTACTAGGGTTCATAGATAATGATTTTTAGTAGTAGTAGATGTTAATTAGTAGTAGTGATGGTACTAGTTAACTAGGGCAGTATGGTTAATAGTAGATGTTTTTTAGTTAGGGTAATAATAGATGTTAAGTAGTAGATAATGTAGATGTTAATTAGTTCAATAGGGTTTAGTTTTTGAATTGAGTTTGTTTAACTAGATGTTAATTAGGGAAGTAGGGTTTAGTTTAGAGTAAAGTTTAGTTCAGTAGTTAACTAAATATAATCTATATTTGGTTTTTGAATTTTGTTTGAGAGAGCATGAGATTTGTGTAGATTTTCTTGAAGTGTCAAACACTAGGAGATGCAAATTTGAAGTGGTCAGGATATATGCAAATTCCTCAATTGTGTTTGCACATGTTTCGATTGTGCCGAAGTGGCTTTGTTGTTTCCAAGGAATGAAGCCGAGTGGCCTATGTTTTGCTGGAATGTTGATTCATTTCCATTCCGACAAATTTCAGGTTCTCAATTTGTCCACTTTTTAGCAAAAGTCATGCCGAAATTTTCCGTGAATTTCGGCATGACTTGTGCGACAAACTAGGACATATCGAGTGCCCGAGATTTGTGGCACCGGGAAGGAGTCAACGCTACTGCAAAGCATAGGCCTTTTTTATGTCATTATTCATTTTATTATGTCTAGAATTGATTGACTAGATTTAATCATAGGAAACATGGCTAGCAACGATGAAGGACAGGGTTCTGGTGACTGCGACAATGTGTACCTGGCGGTAGAGGAATTTTTGAGGGAAGCTAAAAGCACAAGTGCTCCCTAGGTGGTTTTGGTAATTAATGTCAACATATCTCTTGTTGGACTAACACTTTTACCTAGTATGTTTCAGATAAGTTCAACAATGGAGTGGCATGGACTAGAGGATGTGGAACCCCTTCAAGATGCTAAGGACAAAGGATTGGCTCAAGCTTCAAGATCAAGACTCTACATTTTCTATTTTAGTGATCCAAGATCACATTGAGTCTATAGGAAAAGCCAATACTACCAAGAGGGGATGAGGTGTTGCTTAATGGCTTGCTTGCTCAAAATACTTAGTGATATGCTCCAAAATCCTCAACTACCTTCCCACATCCACATATGACCTAAACCAAAAGTCAAACTCGGCCCCACCGATTCTTTCTATCCGGCGCCACCGAGTTTCAAATGTCATAGCCACTGCCACAAACCCTAGCAACTCGGTTTCACCGATAGGGATCTCGGTCTCACCGAGATGGGATTGTAATCTCTCTGTGTATGTCCATTACCAAAATCGGTCTCACCGAGTTTGAGCAATCGGTACTACCGAGATTACAATGCAGACCCTCTGGTTAGCTTATTACCAAAATCGGTCCCACCGAGTTTGTGTAATCGGTCTCACCGAGTTTGCCTGACCAACTCTCTGGTTAGCTTATTACCAAAATCGGTCCCACCGAGTTTGTGTAATTGATCACACCGAGATTACGTTATGCCCTAACCCTAACCATATCGGTCCTACCGAGTTGCATCTCAGTCCCACCGAAAATCCTAACGGCCACTAGGCTTGCTGAATCGGTCCGATCGAGTTTAACCATTCGCTCCGACCGAGTTTGGCAAATTGTGTGTAACGGTTAGATTTTGTGTGGAGGCTATTGTAACATCCCAAATTTTCAATTTGGAATGTTATACATTAGGTCATCATGCATATCATATTTTATTTTGCTT
The DNA here is from genome assembly GCF_056163025.1 of Triticum urartu. Classification (NCBI taxonomy): domain Eukaryota; kingdom Viridiplantae; phylum Streptophyta; class Magnoliopsida; order Poales; family Poaceae; genus Triticum; species Triticum urartu. The sequence continues at coordinate 88,210,389 of NC_141875.1, forward strand.
TTGGTTTTGATCCTAGAAAATCCTAAGCAACTCAAGGACCCACGAAGAGAGTTGGGGATTTCGTTATTTACATATTTGAGTTTTCTCAAATTATGTAAACAGGATCATTTGATTTTATTTATTTTATCATCAATTATTTCTATTACAAAAATATGAGAGCGGGAATAAAATGACTTTCCAAAAATATAGAAATATTGAGGATTTAATAAAAAAATCAAATAAGATTTATTTCGGAGTTTTTCGGTATTTTATTTGAATTTAGGAAACATGCGCGTTTTTCAAAGTTGTAGTTTGGGCCCAGATAAATGTTCACTTTTTAGAAACCCGGGAAAATTTATCTCGTGATTTTTGGAGTCCGTTTAGTATTTCTTTTTATTTTTCTTCCGAGTGGAATTATTAAAAAAAAACGCGGAACCGACTATGGGCCGTACTCGGCCAGGACACCGCCGGCCGAGGCTTTATAAGCCGCCGCCCCGGCCCGAGAGAGAGCCCAGCCGCCCAGCCCCGAAACCCTAACCCTAGCCGCCGCCAGCCGCCGCCGCCGCCGCCGCCAGCCGCCGCAGCCGACCCGCCGCCGACTCGCCGGAGCAGCGCGCCGCCCGAGGTTCGCCGCCGCCTCGTTTTTCCGTGCCGTTTAAAAAAAATTTCTGTTCGTCGTTTTTCTTTTTCGTCGGGTTTTTCGCGGTTATTTTCTGATCGCGATTTCTGATCCGATTTTCGTTTTAGTATAACTTTTCGCTCGTTTATCGGAATCAGGCGATTCAAGCGCCTGGAGTTTCGTCTCGAAACCCTCTTTCCGAATAATCAACTTAAACATGTTTTTGCTACTGTAAAATTTGACTTAGATCCAGATTACTAGAACGAAGTTGTTTCTTTCGCCATTTGATTTCTTTTGTTTCGTTCGATTTGATTCTTTTTGCCAACCAGGGTTCTTAAGTTGAACTTTCTGGTTAGATCTTCTATTTGAGTTTTATCTGTGCATTAGATGAGTACTTATTGTATGCTTTTTTGTTTGTCTGCGATAGAATACCCGGAGTGCGCCGCCTGTTACGTTGAATCTCTAGGTTTCGCGGATCATCAGCAAGGCAAGTAACACTTTGATCATACCTTTTTCTACAACCCAGTTTTATTGCATTAGATCAATCCTCACACATTGCATGATTAGGATCTAATTAAATTGTGGGATGGGAAGTAGATGAGGTAGTACCTATTACCTGTTTATTATCAAACCTTTGGGAGTTACTTCTACGTTTGCTTATCATGCCATGCTATGCTAGTAGACGTGGATTGGGTGAGTGAAATCCATGACAGATGTGAGATTGATAATTAGTGGTTTATCTAAGGTGGCAACTTAAACACACATCTGGGTGGATTGAGGCACCTGGTTTCCAGGACTTGCCTGTTTTTCTTTTGGACCGCCACCCAGGCTCAAAGGGATCATGAGATTATTCATACTAGAAACTTACGTGTGCAGCCACAAGCCATTATGGGCTCTGGCATAGTTGACTAAGTTGTGCGAACTCTTACAGTGGTAGACTAGCAGATGTAGGGGATGTAGGTGGTACGGTCTACCCGATCGTAAGGTGCTAGCGCTTCTGAAAGACCATGTCTCGGTCATCCGTCTTCTCAAACACCCTGTAGTGCGAGAAACCAAACGGAGGCGATCGAGTCTTGTGGGGAAAAGTGCACAAACCTCTGCAGAGTGTAATAAACTAATCATGATTAGCCGTGTCCCCGGTTATGGACATCTTGAGTATCTAGTACCTGGATTACCATGTGAATCTCAACATGTTACTCTAAAGTTAATTTTGTTGGGTTTAATGATGTTATTTTAATTGGGATTGAGAATGCTGTCAACCATTCTCAATGTTTAACAACCACCATGATAGTAATTAAATTTATTCCTTTGAAGTAGGGAAAAATTGGCTTTACGCAAAAACTGTAACCATAGAGCTTTCCACCAGCCAAATATGCATATAGTATAGCTGTTGCATTCCATTACTCTCTATGTGTTACCTTGCCAGCATATTCCATGTGCTGACCCGTTTCGGGCTGCAACATTAATGTTGCAGACTTTTCAGACGACGATTAAGGAGTTTTTAGGTCGTGGTTCTATACTTAGTGATGCCGTTGGAGTTGATGGACTCACTTATCTTCCAAGCCTTCCGCTGTTATCGTTATTAGATGGCCTTAAGCCATATTTATTGTAATAAGTTCTCTTTTGAGACACTCGATGTAATAAGTGTGTGATTGCTACTCTGCTATAAATCCTCCGAGTACTGTGTGGTGTCAGCATTACTGATCCAGGGATGACACCGGAGCATAGAGATCAGACTGTTCGAGGTCTGGTCGCTACAGAGATGGTATCAGAGCACACGCTGACTGTAGGACACGGCCACTAAGCTAAAGACCTAGATCACTACTCACTCTCTTCTCTTCTGACTTCTCATCTTTTCTACTCTTTAGGATGGCGGATGCAAGGAACAAGTTCACACAACCAGATGAAGATACACCCTTTGGACGCCACTTGAAGGAAGTCACTAGATACCTGAACATAGGAGTACCAAGCTTCACGGGAATCTACAACGCCACTTTACCTGAAGAAGAGCGCTGGATGATTCAAGTTCAAATTCCAGGAAGGACGTTCATGCCAGTCACTGAGCCCATAGAGTTTTCTTTTGATGCACCAACTTGGAGTCTAGGAAAGAGTATGGCAGCTCACATCGCCATGGGACGCATTGGAGAAGTCTACCGCATGGATCTCAAGGATACTATCTACCAGATTTGTGGGCACCGAGATGAAACACTGGGAGATGATTAGCACTAGGAAAGATAGATCAATTGCAGCTTTTATCCAGGAGTTAAACCAGCACATTCGATGACAGGAGAATCAGATGTGCGCCGACATGATAGATCTGAAGAAGGCTAAGACTAGAATCAAGGAACTGGAGGAAGAACTCAAGGCTACACGTGAAGATTATGAAGAAGAAATTGAAGTATTGGTGGATAAGAATGCCGACCTAACTATGAAGATAGCAGTATTTATGGGAGGCCCGACCCCAGTAGATGAAGACGAAGAACCCAAGGAGATTAGCCCGGAAGACTACATCATCATTGACGGCACCGACTCGGAACAAGATAGTAGCGATGATGACTATGTTGATGAAGCAGGAGCAGATATCATGGAGTCTACAACCGTAGAATATTTCTAGTAGACCACCTCATCAGTAGTAGTAGTCCACCATGTAAATATAGTAGTCCGAGCACTCTTGCGATAGTTAGATCGATTGTATGCCTTTATTTGATTGATTGAAGTGAATTGTGTGCTTTTGCCTCATGTGCATATGGGTAGTGTTTTCTCTTTAGACCCCCTCTATTCTTATATCTCGTCTTTTCTAAAACCTCAGATGCCTCCGAGACGTGACCCCGGATTTGCCTTTCCGCCGGAGCTCACTTAGTTGATCCAGCAGCAGAACACCTTGATGCAGTTGCTAGTTCAGAATCAGAATCAGGGGAACAACAACAACACCCCACCACCACCACCACCACCTGTTGACCACTTAGCCCCTTTTCTTAGGCTGAATCCGCCGGTGTTTTCCAGTAGCACTGAGCCGATAGTAGCAGATGATTGGCTCCGCAAGATAGCTAGGGAGTTGACCACAGCAGGATGCACAGATGCGGAGAAGGTGAAGTTTGCCGCACATCAGTTAGAAGGACCCGCAGCATCCTGGTGGGAGAATTTCACAGCCACCTTCCCAGTCGACACTGTCACATGGGACCAGTTTCAGCAGGCTTTCCGTACTGCCCATGTTTCAGCAGGAGCAATGGCCATGAAGAAGCGTGAGTTTCGTAACTTGCGCCAAGGAGGACGGACAGTTGGCCAGTATGTGGAGGAGTTTAGTAAGCTAGCACGTTATTCCCCAGATGACGTTGCTACGGATGCAGCTAAGCAAGAGAAATTCCTGGAAGGACTGAATGATGAGTTGAGTATGCAGTTGATGGTAGCCACCTTCAACAACTACCAGGAGTTGGTAGATCGTGCTCTTATGATTGAAGGGAAGCAGCAGCAAATTGAGAACCGCAAGAGAAAGTATGGACAAGGAAAGTATAATTCAGGAGCTCAGCAGAAGCCACGTTTTACCCCTAGGCCAGGAGGACATTTTCAGCATACCCATGGAGTAGGTAGCTCGCACAATCACAATGGCACCAAGAATGGTAATGGGAATGGAGGAAGCAATGGACAGAACCGCAACACCCCATCAACCCCAGCCAAGAAGGACTTGAGCCACGTCACTTGCTATAAGTGTTCGAAGCCAGGACATTATGCAAATGAATGTCCTGAAGGCCAAAATGGCAATGGAAGTTCTGGGAAGAAGCCGAACCCTTTCAACAGGGGACAGGTGAACCACGTTAGCGTGGAGGAGGTTGAAGCTTAGCCTGATGCAGTAATAGGTAAGTTTTTGGTTAAGTCATTTACTGCACTCGTTCTTTTTGATACTGGTGCATCGCATTCATACATCTCAAGGGGATTTGTGGATAAGTATAACCTACCAACCCAAGCCCTTAGGTCACCCATGTTAGTAACCTCGCCCGGAGCAGAATATGTGGCTAGTCTATGGTGTGATCGGTTACCATTAAGGATTGGTAACTATGTTTTTCCCTCAGACCTAGTAGTATTGGAATCTCAAGGATTGGATGTGATATTAGTCATGGATTGGTTATCAAAGTATGAAGGGAATATTGAGTGTGCTAGTAAGTCAATTTTTCTTACCACACCAGAAGGGAGAAGGATCAAGTATGTATCCCGACATGCGCCAAACAGAACACAAGTAAATTGCCTAACAGGAGTTGTGCAGGAGGAAGTACCAGTGGTAAAGGATTTTCCTGATGTATTTCCCGAAGAGTTGCCAGGCATGCCACCGGATAGAAACATTGAGTTTTTGATTGAGCTTTTGCCAGGCATTGGGCCAATATCAAAGAGACCATATAGGATGCCAGCAAAGGATTTGGTGGAAATTAAGAAGCAGATTAAGGAGTTACTGGATAAGGGATATATTTGCCCAAGTTCTTCGCCTTGGGGATCGCCAGTACTTCTAGTGGAGAAGAAGGATGGATCGTTAAGAATGGTTGTTGATTATCGAGGATTGAACAAAGTAACGATCAAGAACAAGTACCCACTACCAATGATCAACGATCTGTTTGATCGATTGCAAGGAGCTAAAGTGTTTTCCAAGATCGATTTGCGATCAGGATACCACCAGTTGAAGATTCGAGAACAGGATATTCCGAAGACAGCTTTTACCACCAGGTATGGGCTGTATGAGTATACCGTTATGTCATTTGGTCTGACTAACGCGCCTGCCTATTTTATGAACATGATGAACAAAGTATTTATGGAGTTTTTGGATAAGTTCGTCGTAGTGTTCATTGATGATATCCTGGTTTATTCAAAGAATGAAGAGGAGCATAAGGAGCATCTGCGTTTGGTACTTGGAAAGCTCAGAGAACATCATTTATATGCCAAGTTCAGCAAATGTGAGTTTTGGTTGAAGGAAGTAGGATACCTCGGACACGTTATATCTGGAGAAGGTATAGCAGTAGATCCCGCTAAAGTTGAAACAGTGACCAAGTGGGAAGCACCAACAACAGTTGGGGAGATCCGGAGTTTTCTTGGACTCGCAGGATACTACCGTAGGTTTATTGAGAATTTCTCAAAGATTGTGAAGCCTATGACGGAGTTGTTGAAGAAGGATACTAAGTTCAAATGGACTGAGGAGTGTGAGGCTAGTTTCCAGGAGTTGAAGAAACGCTTGGTTACCTCACCAGTGTTGATTTTGCCAGATCAAACCAAGGATTATGAGGTGTATTGCGACGCTTCACGTCGAGGACTTGGAGCAGTGCTTATGCAGGAAGGGAAAGTTGTTTCGTATGCTTCAAGACAACTGAAGCCCCATGAATTGAATTATGCCACGCATGATTTGGAGTTAGCAGCCGTAGTGCATGCATTGAAGACATGGAGACATTTCCTCATTGGAAATCATTGTGAGGTGTACACGGATCATAAGAGTTTGAAGTACATTTTCACACAGAAGGAGTTGAATATCAGACAAAGGAGATGGTTGGAGCTTATCAAAGATTATGATATGAGATTGCATTATCATCCCGGGAAGGCTAATGTAGTAGCTGATGCATTAAGCCGCAAGAGCCATGTCAATACGTTAATGACGGGAGAAATACCCAAGGAGTTAGCAGAAAATCTTCGTGAACTATGTTTGGAAATAGTTCCGAGAGGCTATGTAGCAGCGTTGGAAATTCAGTCAACTTTGATGGATAGAATCAGAGAGGCTTAGAAAACTGACAAGGAGATTGCTTCTATAAAAGAGAAAATGAGCCAAGGAAAAGCTAAGGGATTTCGTGAGGATGAGCACGACACCCTATGGTTTGAAGATCGTGTTTATGTACCCAATGACTCGGAGATTAGAAAGTTGATTCTGCAAGAGGCACATGATTCACCGTATTCGATTCACCCAGGAAATACCAAGATGTATTTGGATTGAAGGATATTTTCTGGTGGACCGGAATGAAGAAGGATATTGCGGAGTATGTAGCAGTTTGTGACGTATGTCAGAGAGTAAAGGCAGAGCATCAGAAGCCAGCAGGATTGTTACAACCATTGCCGATACCCGAATGGAAGTGGGATAAGCTAGGCATGGATTTTATCACGGGATTACCAAGGACTCGTTCGGGCTATGACTCGATTTGGGTTGTAGTTGATTGATTGACGAAGGTAGCTCATTTCATCCCAGTAAAGACCACTTACACCAGTGCTAAGTTGGCGAAGATATACATGACCAGGATCGTATGTCTGCATGGAGTTCCGAGGAGTATTGTATCAGATAGAGGAACCCAGTTTACCTCAAATTCTGGAAGCAGTTGCATGAGACCTTGGGTACTAGGCTAGAATTTAGTACAGCTTTTCATCCGTAGACAGATGGACAGACCGAGAGAGTCAATCAGATTTTGGAGGATATGCTGAGAGCTTGTGTGCTAGATTATGAATCTAGTTGGGACGATAATTTGCCATATGCAGAGTTCTCTTACAATAATAGCTATCAGACCAGTTTGAAGATGGCCCCTTTCGAAGCTTTGTACGGAAGGAGGTGCAGGACACCGTTGTCACCACCAGTTGTTTGGACCAGATTTGATTAAGGAGTCTGAACAGAAGGTGAAGTTGATTCGCGATAGGCTCAAGGTAGCCCAGTCCATATAGAAGAGCTACGCAGATTCTAAACGCAAGGAGACAGTTTACGAAGTCGGAGATAGAGTTTATCTTCGAGTATCCCCACTTCGAGGGATTAAGCGCTTTGGAGTTAAGGGGAAGTTAGGACCACGATTTGTAGGGCCATATCGAGTTTTGGAGCGTATGGGAGAAGTGGCCTATAAGTTGGATTTGCCAGAAGGATTGACAGGAGTTCATGATGTGTTCCACGTTTCTCAGTTGAAGAAGTGTCACGCGGAGATAGCTGACATACCTTTGAGAGACACAGTGCCATTGGAAGCAATTCAGTTGGATAACAATTTGACCTATGAGGAAAAACCAGTCAAGATTCTTGAGTTTGCCAGCCGAGTCACTCGCAGCAAGGTTATCAAGTTTTACAAAGTTTAGTGGAGCCACCACACGGAGGATGAAGCCACCTGGGAGCGAGAGGAAGATTTGCTCAAGGACCACCCTCACCTATTTTCTAGCCAACCCGAATCTCGAGGGCGAGATTCATCTTAAGGGGGGTAGGTTTGTAACATCCCAAATTTTCAATTTGGAATGTTATACATTAGGTCATCATGCATATCATATTTTATTTTGCTTTTGGTTTTGATCCTAGAAAATCCTAAGAAACTCAAGGACCCACGGAGAGAGTTGGGGATTTCGTTATTTACATATTTGAGTTTTCTCAAATTATGTAAACATGATCATTTGATTTTATTTATTTTATCATCAATTATTTCTATTACAAAAATATGAGAGCGGGAATAAAATGACTTTCCCAAAATATAGAAATTTTGAGGATTTAATAAAAAAATCAAATAAGATTTATTTCGGAGTTTTTCGGTATTTTATTTGAATTTAGGAAACATGCGCGTTTTTCAAAGTTGTAGTTTTGGCCCAGATAAATGTTCACTTTTTCGGGCTTGATTTTAGAAACTTGGGAAAATTTATTTCGTGATTTTTGGAGTCCGTTTAGTATTTCTTTTTATTTTTCTTCCGAGCGGAATTATTAAAAAAAACACGGAACCGACTATGGGCCGTACTCGGCCAGGACACCGACGGCCGAGGCTTTATAAGCCGCCGCCCCGCCCCGAGAGAGAGCCCAGCCGCCCAGCCCCGAAACCCTAACCCTAGCCGCCGCCAGCCACCGCCGCCGCCGCCGCTGCCGCCAGCAGCCGCCGCCGCCGCCAGCCGCCGCCGCTGACCCGCCGCCGACTCGCCAGAGCAGCGCGCCACCCGAGGTTCGCCGCCGCCTCATTTTTCCGTGCCGTTTAAAAAAAATTCTGTTCGTCGTTTTTCTTTTTCGTCGGGTTTTTCGCGGTTATTTTCTGATCGCGATTTCTGATCCAATTTTCGTTTTAGTATAACTTTTCGCTCGTTTATCGGAATCAGGCGATTCAAGCGCCTGGAGTTTCGTCTCGAAACCCTCTTTCCGAATAATCAACTTAAACATGTTTTTGCTACTGTAAAATTTGACTTAGATCCAGATTACTAGAACGAAGTTGTTTCTTTCGCCATTTGATCTCTTTTGCTTCGTTCGATTTGATTCTTTTTGCCAACCAGGGTTCTTAAGTTGAACTTTATGGTTAGATCTTCTATTTGAGTTTTATCTGTGCATTAGATGAGTACTTATTGTATGCTTGTTTGTTTGTCTGCGATAGAATACCCGGAGTGCGCCGCCTGTTACGTTGAATCTGTAGGTTTCGCGGATCATCAGCAAGGCAAGTAACACTTTGATCATACCTTTTTCTACAACCCAGTTTTATTGCATTAGATCAATCCTCACACATTGCATGATTAGGATCTAATTAAATTGTGGGATGGGAAGTAGATGAGGTAGTACCTATTACCTGTTTATTATCAAACCTTTGGGAGTTACTTTTACGTTTGCTTATCATGCCATGCTATGCTAGTAGACGTGGATTGGGTGAGTGAAATCCATGACAGATGTGAGATTGATAATTAGTGGTTTATCTAAGGTGGCAACTTAAACACACATCTGGGTGGATTGAGGCACCTGGTTTCCAGGACTTGCCTATTTTTCTTTTGGACCGCCACCCAGGCTCAAAGGGATCATGAGATTATTCATACTAGAAACTTACGTGTGCAGCCACAAGCCATTATGGGCTCTGGCATAGTTGACTAAGTTGTGCGAACTCTTACAGTGGTAGACTAGCAGATGTAGGGGATGTAGGTGGTACGGTCTACCCGATCGTAAGGTGCTAGCGCTTCTGAAAGACTATGTCTCGGTCATCCGTCTTCTCAAACGCCCTGTAGTGCGAGAAACCAAATGGAGGCGATCGAGTCTTGTGGGGAAAAGTGCGCAAACCTCTGCAGAGTGTAATAAACTAATCATGATTAGCCGTGTCCCCGGTTATGGACATCTTGAGTATCTAGTACCTGGATTACCATGTGAATCTCAACATGTTACTCTAAAGTTAATTTTGTTGGGTTTAATGATGTTATTTTAATTGGGATTGAGAATGCTGTCAACCATTCTCAATGTTTAACAACCACCATGATAGTAATTAAATTTATTCCTTTGAAGTAGGGAAAAATTGGCTTTACGCAAAAACTGTAACCATAGAGCTTTCCACCAGCCAAATATGCATATAGTATAGCTGTTGCATTCCATTACTCTCTATGTGTTACCTTGCCAGCATATTCCATGTGCTGACCCGTTTCGGGCTGCAACGTTAATGTTGCAGACTTTTCAGACGACGATTAAGGAGTTTTTAGGTCGTGGTTCTATACTTAGTGATGCCGTTGGAGTTGATGGACTCACTTATCTTCCAAGCCTTCCGCTGTTATCGTTATTAGATGGCCTTAAGCCATATTTATTGTAATAAGTTCTCTTTTGAGACACTCGATGTAATAAGTGTGTGATTGCTACTCTGCTATAAATCCTCCGAGTACTGTGTGGTGTCAGCATTACTGATCCAGGGATGACACCGGAGCACAGAGATCAGACTGTTTGAGGTCTGGTCGCTACATACCCCTCCACCCACTCTTCATTCGTGGAGAGAGCCATCAGAACATACCTACACTTCCAATACACATTTTCTGAGAGAGAACCACCTACACTTGTGTTGAGGTCAAGATATTCCATTCCAACCATATGAATCTTGATCTCTAGCCTTCGCCAAGTTGCTTTCCACTCAAATCTTCTTTCCACCAAATCCAAATCCTGTGAAAGAGAGTTGAGTGTTGGGGAGACTATCATTTGAAGCACAAGAGCAAGGAGTTCATCATCAACACACCATTTGTTACTTCTTGGAGAGTGGTGTCTCCTAGATTGGCTAGGTTTCACTTGGGAGCCTCCAACAAGATTGTGGAGTTGAACTAAGGAGTTTGTAAGGGCAAGGAGATCGCCTACTTCGTGAAGATCTACCGCTAGTGAGGCAAGTCCTTTGTGGGCGACGGCCGTGATGGAATAGACAAGGTTGCTTCTTCGTGGACCCTTCGTGGGTGGAGCCCTCCGTGGACTCGTGCAACCGTTACCCTCCATGGGTTGAAGTCTCCATCAACATGGATGTACGATAGCACCACCTATCGGAACCACGACAAAAACATCCGTGTCTCCAATTGCGTTTGAATTCTCCAAACCCTTCTCTTTACATTCTTGCAAGTTGCATGCTTTACTTTCCGCTGCTCATATACTCATTGCATGCTTGCTTGATATGTATTGTGTTTGTTAAACTTGTGCTTAAACTCCACTTAAACTTAAGAATATTAAAAACTGCAACTTTTGGCACTTAGTGTCTAATCACCCCCCTCTAGACACCTCTTCTCGATCCTTTCAATTGTTATCAGAGCTTTGGTCTCCATTGCCTTGGTTTAAACACCATTGGAGGAAGATGGATGTGTCTACTTTGGGGAGTCTTAGACATAGAGTGCCTATTCTTGATGGAGAGTATTTTCATGAGTGGAAAAATGAAATGCTTGAGATTTTCCATGAATATCATTTGAACAAGTACATTACTAGCCCTTGTGCACCTCATGTTGATCCTTTGCACCCTACCCTAGATGAAGATATTGACATGATTCGCAATCTTAGAACTATTGAGCTCATCATTAGAGGCTTGCCTAGAAACTTGATTAGATGTTTGCCTACTCTCAAGTGTGCCTACACCATATGGAGATTTCTTGAGGAACGATTTCCAGATTATTCCTAGAAAAAATTAGATGAAATTCTCCATAAGTCTATTGCCTTGAGTAAGATGAACTCTAGTGATCCTAGCTTTGGTGATTGTCTATTTGAGCTTACCAATCTCATGCGTGCTAAAGGAAATGTTGGAATCATTAGCGATATCATATCCGAAGCTATTAGAATTCATAAAGGTAAACATTGTGATGATCATTTATCTAATGAATTACCCTCTCTAGGAATTGATCAATCACAAGATGATGTTGAACATGGATACTATGATGAAGATGATGATAGTGACTATGATCTTGACGATGCAATGAGGCATTTGGTCTTATGGCAAATCTTCACGGCTACATGGCTGGAGGAAAGGAATGGGTCCTTGATAGTGGATGTACTGATCATATGACCGGAGATAAAGATATGTTCCGTGATCTTGCTGAAAACGACGGCCCTCAAAAATATGTCACTTTTGGTGATAATTCAAAGGGTAAGGTGGTTGGCCTTGGTAAGGTGGCCATCTCAAATGATAGCTCCATATAAAATGTCATGCTCGTTGAATCCCTTGGATACAATTTACTTTCAGTTTGTAGACTTGCGGATTTTGGTTTCAATGTCTTATTCACTGAAGTAGATTGCCAAGTGTTTCGTAGAGACAATCATAAAATGGTCTTTACCGGTATACGTAGAGGAGATCTTTACATTGTTGATTTCACTAAAAAGGCTCAGCCTAGAACTTGCTTAATTACCAAATCTTCTAAAGGCTGGTTGTGGCATAGAAGACTAGGTCATGTTGGTATGCGAAATCTTGATAAGCTTATTAAAGGTGATCATATCCTTGGAATAAAAGATGTCATATTTGACAAGGATAGACTTTGTAGTGCTTGTCAAGCAGGGAAACAAGTTGGAGGAAGTCACCACGCAAAGAACATCATGACCACAAGAAGACCACTCGAGCTACTTCACATGGATCTCTTTGATCCAAATGCCTACAAGAGTCTCGGTGGTAACTCATTTGGTCTAGTCATAGTTGATGATTTTTCAAGATTTACGTGGGTGTTCTTTCTTGATGACAAACCGCAGGTCCAAAAGATCTTCAAAAACTTCGCTAGGAAGGCCCAAAATCAGTTTGACGTGAAGATCAAGAAGGTTCGGAGCGACAACGGAACGAAGTTCAAGAACGCAAATGTGGACACCTTTCTTGACGAAGAAGGGATTTCACACGAGTTCTTGGCTACGTACACACCTCAACAAAATGGAGTTGTTGAAAGGAAGAACCGGACTCTTATCGAGATGGCAAGAACGATGCTTGATGAGTACAAAATGCCAAAGCACTTTTGGGCGAAAGCGGTTGAGACAGCTTGTCATGCCACAAATCGCTTGTATCTTCACAAGCTACTTGGCAAGACGGCATACGAGCTCCTCACCGGTAACAAACCCCAAGTTGGATACTTTTGAGTATTTGGCTCAAAGTGCTGCATTCTTGATAAGCATCGTCGTTCTAAATTTGCTCCTAAATCTCATGAAGGTTTCCTACTTGGTTATGGCTCAAACTCTCACACTTACCGTGTCTACAACAATTTCACCCGAAAGGTTGAAGAGACGGTAGATGTGAAGTTTGATGAATCTAACGGCTCGCAAGTAGAGCAATTGCCAATTGATGTAGGATACAAAGACCCTTCGGAAGCAATTCAAGACTTGTCCATTGGCAAGATTCATCCAACGGAAGTGAAGGAGAGTACCTCGTCTGTCCAAGTGGAAGCTTCTACCTCACGACAAGGTGAACCAAGAGTTGATACGGAAGCATCCACAAGTGGGACACACCAAGATGAACATCAACAACCTCCTTCTCCACCACGACAAGAGAATGACAACGTCAACAATGAAGAAGGCCAAGAAGAAGCATAAGATGAAGAGGATGTTCCACCCCGACCCAAGCAAAAGCTTTCACGAGTTCGAGCAAGAATTGCTAAGGATCATCCCATCGAGCAAATCTACAATGATATCCAAACCGGGAGAATCACTCGCTCTAAAACTCGTTTAGCTAACTTTTGTGAACATTACTCATTCATCTCTAGCATTCAACCTATGAAGGTTGAAGAAGCATTGGAGAATCCGGACTGGATAAACGCTATGCATGAAGAGCTACACAACTTTGAGAGAAATCAAGTGTGGACATTGGTCGAGAAGCCCGATAACAACCACAACATCATTGGTACCAAATGGGTGTTTCGCAACAAGCAAGATGAAGATGGACAAGTGGTTCACAACAAAGCACGTCTCGTCGCCCAAGGCTACACACAAGTTGAAGGTATGGACTATGGTGAGACATATGCTCCCATTGCTAGACTTGAGTCCATTCGCATCTTACTTGCTTATGCTAATCACCATGATATCACCTTGTACCAAATGGACATTAAAAGTGCTTTTCTAAATGGCAAAATCGAGGAGGAAGTTTATGTTAAGCAACCTCCCGGCTTCGTCAATCCTAAGAAACCTAATCATGTTTACAAACTTCACAAAGCCCTTTATGGTCTTAAACAAGCTCCTAGAGCATGGTATAAATGCTTGACCAAGTTCCTTATTGAAAAAGGCTTTGAAATTGGTAAAATTGATTCTACTCTTTTTACTAAAAGGGTTAATGGAGAACTATTTGTGTGCCAAATTTATGTTGATGATATCATATTTGGTTCAACTAACCCTCATTTTAGTGAGAAGTTTGGAAAGCTAATGTCGGAGAAGTTTGAGATGTCTATGATGAGTGAACTCAAATTCTTTCTCGGTTTGCAAATCAAGCAAACTAAGGAAGGTACCTTTGTCTCTCAAACGAAGTACACCAAGGACTTATTCAAGAAGTTCAATATACAAGAATGCAAAGGTATGACTACACCCATGCCTACTAGTGGACATCTTGATTTGACCAAAGATGGTGAACCGGTTGATCAAAAGGTTTATCGCTCTATGATTGGTTCATTGTTATATCTATGTGCCTCTCGTCCCGATATTATGCTAAGTGTGTGCATGTGTGCACGATATCAAGCTGCTCCTAAAGAGTTTCATCTTAAGGCTGTGAAAAGGATAGTGAGATACCTAATCCATACACCAAATTTTGGCATTTGGTATCCTAAGAGGTCCTCTTTTGATCTTGTTGGCTACTCCGATTCAGACTATGCAGGAGACAAGGTTGATAGAAAATCCACTTCGGGTACTTGTCAATTCCTTGGTAGATCTCTTGTGTCTTGGTCTTCCAAGAAACAAAACTCGGTATCCTTATCCACCGCCGAAGCGGAATACATTGCCGCTGGTTCATGTTGTGCTCAATTACTTTGGATGACCCAAACTCTTAAAGATTATGGGATATATGTGAAACATGTTCCATTGCTATGTGACAATGAAAGTGCTATTAAGATTGCTCACAATCCCGTGCAACATTCTCGAACTAAGCATATTGAAGTTCGTCATCATTTCATTCTAGATCATGTTGCAAAAGGGGACATTAACCTTAAGCATGTTCGCACCGATAAGCAATTGGCGGATATATTCACTAAACCACTTGATGAGAAAGTGTTTTGCAGGTTGAGAGGTGAATTGAACATCATTGACGCTTCAAACTTGGAGTAGGAACTCCATTTGATACATGCGGGGCATGAGCCTATGACTAATCCTCGATATTTCTCTTATGATGCTATTCATATGTCTTGGATATATTTGTACCTTGCATGTTATCTAACCCGTGTAGGTACTTGGTTGAATCTAAATCTATGAGATTGCAACTCACTCACATCTTGAGCAATCTCTACATCACCAAGTCTCTACACAATGGTGGTTGAAGACAAGGAAGCACGAAACCATTCAAACATATCCTTTGGCAAATTCTATGTTGAGTCTCATGATTGTCATTTTGGATACACAAGTGCTCTTCCTTGCAAAGCTAACCCATGTAGGTAGATGAACTCAAACTCCAAGTGGTGCTCCCAACCCTTGATGAACTACATCAACCTTGAGCAACCCGCACAAGTTCAACCACATGAGCAAGATCAACACCACCACCCAAGGTATGTTATTCCATCTTAGAGAAGCTTTACTCCAAGTCATGAGTCAAAGCAACTTGACAAGATGTGAATACATCAAAAGGCTTAAACGAAAAATGATAACCCCATTTTGAACTTAAACGATGAGTATGACCTATGATCAAGTGCACTCACTTGACTCCTAAGTCAATATACTCTAACATAGGTGACTTTGTCGCCGACCATCTCTAGATGAAGTTCTCGTGTGTCTCTCCGTGCTTTTGTCTCTTGCATATTTGTTTCCCCTTTCAAAAAAAACTTCATCTAGAACTTTTAGTTTCTTTTCTTTCCTTTTTTGTTCTGCATTTTCTGCATCCAATTCATTGCAAATCTTCCAGTAAATTCCTTGCATATCCTTGTGAGATTTTACTTGTCTAGTGAGCTGAGGTGACAAGTGGTTTCACTCTAATGAACTCGGTCACACCGGTTTGTTCTCTTCGGCCCAACCAAAATCTTTCGGTGTAACCGAAGCACACAACTCGGAGTCACCGATTCCACCACAGGAAAACGAACTTGCCACTTATTCCTGATTTCTATTTGCTCCAGCTCCACTCAGTGATTCTTGTCCTCTACCAGCATCATATTAGGCATGCTGCTTTGCTCTGTGACTCGAGGACCAGCCCATTTGTATCACATGTCCATAAGAGCCCTTCTTGGAAATTGATGTCAAAGGGGGAGAGAGAGATCACATCAAAGCTTAATCCTTCCTATAGGGGGAGAAAGAGAGAATACTCAGGGGGAGAGAGTTTCTCAACTAGGAGAAAGTAATATCATCAAAGACCCCAGATGCTTGGTGTTCAAGAGGAGAGATGTCACATGTCTTTAAGAGGGGAAATACATGTTTGGTTGTTTGCTTTAGATCAAGCTCTGTTGTTTTCTTTTTTGTTGCTCTGATTTTCTGTTCCCTATCTTCTCCCAATATCCCATGCAGATTCAGGGGGAGCAAGACATCTAAGGGAAGGAAATCTCTAATTTTATTGCATATCTTTACCTTTGGGGACATGTCTATATCCAATGTGGTACTTAGTACTCACTCTACATGTCATCCCAGTCTTGGTTCTCTTGTGGTTTCTCTTGCTTGCTCTGGTTAGTAGGTGTATCTGTGTTATTTAACCTTGTTTGCGCAGGTTCATCCCATCCTAAGCCAACTCAATACCACAAGGTAAGTATATGCATCACAGTCATGTGAATGAGAAATTCTTGCTGATGTACATACTGTTTGCAAGAAGGACTCATGAGCATGAAGGTACATTTCTCACATTCACATCATTTGCTCTGATGCATATAGCCAAGATACATGTAACACATTGCTTACTCTGTCATGTTTACGCATTCACATGCTCCTATATTCAATATTCACATGATTGCATACATGTAGGGGGAGCCTATGCATGTTACATGTCTTTCCAAAGCTTTACTTGCTATTCTCTATATCTTTATCTAAAGCTTTGATGTATGTTGTCATCAATTACCAAAAAGGGGGAGATTGAAAGCACAAGTGCTCCCTGGGTGGTTTTGGTAATTAATGTCAACATATCTCTTGTTGGAGTAACACTTTTACCTAGTATGTTTCAGATAAGTTCAACAATGGAGTGGCATGGACTAGAGGATGTGGAACCCCTTCAAGATGCTAAGGACAAAGGATTGGCTCAAGCTTCAAGATCAAGACTCTACATTTTCTATTTTAGGGATCCAAGATCACATTGAGTCTATAGGAAAAGCCAATACTATCAAGAGGGGATGAGGTGTTGCTTAATGGCTTGCTTGCTCAAAATGCTTAGTGATATGCTCCAAAATCCTCAACTACCTTCCCACATCCACATATGACCTAAACCAAAAGTCAAACTCGGCCCCACCGATTCTTTCTATCCGGCGCCACCGAGTTTCAAATGTCATAGCCACTGCCACAAACCCTAGCAAATCGGTTTCACCGATAGGGATCTCGGTCTCACCGAGATGAGATGGGATTGTAATCTCTCTGTGTATGTCCATTACCAAAATCGGTCTCACCGAGTTTGAGCAATCGGTACTACCAAGATTACAATGCAGACCCTCTGGTTAGCTTATTACCAAAATCGGTCCCACCGAGTTTGTGTAATCGGTCTCACCGAGTTTGCCTGACCAACTCTCTGGTTAGCTTATTACCAAAATCGGTCCCACCGAGTTTGTGTAATCGGTCACACCGAGATTAAGTTATGCCCTAACCCTAACCATATCGGTCCTACCGATTTGCATCTCAGTCCCACCGAAAATCCTAACGGTCACTAGGCTTGCTGAATCGGTCCGACCGAGTTTAACCATTCGGTCCCACCGAGTTTGGCAAATTGTGTGTAACGGTTAGATTTTGTGTGGAGGCTATATATACCCCTCCACCCACTCTTCATTCATGGAGAGATCCATCAGAACATACCTACACTTCTAATACACATTTTCTGAGAGAGAACCACCTACACTTGTGTTGAGGTCAAGATATTCCATTCCAACCATATGAATCTTGATCTCTAGCCTTCCCCAAGTTGCTTTCCACTCAAATCTTCTTTCCACCAAAACCAAATCCTGTGAGAGAGAGTTGAGTGTTGGGGAGACTATCATTTGAAGCACAAGAGCAAGGAGTTCATCATCAACACACCATTTGTTACTTCTTGGAGAGTGGTGTTTCCTAGATTGGCTAGGTGTCACTTGGGAGCCTCCAACAAGATTGTGGAGTTGAACCAAGGAGTTTGTAAGGGCAAGGAGATCGCCTACTTCGTGAAGATCTACCGCTAGTGAGGCAAGTCCTTCGTGGGCGATGGCCGTGATGGAATAGACAAGGCTGCTTCTTCGTGGACCCTTCGTGGGTGGAGCCCTCCGTGGACTCGCGCAACCGTTAACCTCCGTGGGTTGAAGTCTCCATCAACGTGGATGTACGATAGCACCACCTATCGGAACCATGACAAAAACATCCGTGTCTCCAATTGCGTTTGAATTCTCCAAACCCTTCTCTTTACATTCTTGCAAGTTGCATGCTTTACTTTCCGTTGCTCATATACTCATTGCATGCTTGCTTGATATGTATTGTGTTTGTTAAAATTGTGCTTAAACTCCACTTAAACTTAAGAATATTAAAAACTGCAACTTTTGGCACTTAGTGTCTAATCACCCCCCTCTAGACACCTCTTCTCGATCCTTTTAGAAGACGACGATCGACAGTTGATGTTGCTGGGTCCACCTATCACATCAGAGACTGAGACCGACATCGAGACCGACACTGAGACCGAGACCGGCGCTGAGACTGAGACCGGCGTTGAGACTGAGACCGACATCGAGACCGGCATTGAGACTGAGACCGGCATCGAGATCGGCGCTGAGACTGAGACCGACACCGAGACTAGCAGAGCCGGTATAGAACCAAAAGAAAAGAGGCGACAACTTCCTAACAAGCTCAGGACTACTAGACTGGTGGTCATGGAGGTGGACGACGACAATTTTGAGCCAAACGCGCCCGAGGAAGCACGCGCGTGCTAAGGCAATCAAATAGGCTGCATCATACGGACAACTGCCACCATCAACGATGAGAAACTAAACAAGATAGATAATATGAGGCCCTCCCTCCTAAAGAAGCTGCACCAGATATTCTTGTTCCCGGGCCGGGATGAAAAGTATTATAAAGATCCAGATAAGGACCCGACAATGAAGAAGATAAACAAACACGCCATGAGCAAGTTTAGCGACGCGTTGGCCGCCAGGAAATCAAGGGTGAAATATCGGATTGTCAACGAAAAGGAACCCTAATCCAAGATTGTAAAGGACAATCCGACAATCACGACAGAGCACTTTCAAATATTCAAGGCGTCTTGCGAGGATGAAGCTGCCAAAAAAAACTCGAAGTACATGAAGGGGCTTCAACAGAAGAACATTGGGTGCCACCACCTCGGAAGCCGTGGTTACGTCGGGAAGAGGTCCATATGGGCCAAGGAGGACGCGGAAGCCGTGAGTCTGGGCATCCCAGACCCCTTGGCGGAGTTCACCGTTCCGCAGGAGCATGACGTCCTCAGAGCCCGGCACCGTTGGGACCCAGTGAAGAAGGTTTTTGAGAAGAACGCGGTCACGACGGAGTTCATGAGACTGCTGGTAATTTTAGTTTCTGATCAGTTCGACTGCATGTTAGTCATATTTGTAAACGATCCTTATGCCTTTTGTAGAGAGAGCAGCAGAGGATTGCGGCCGAAAGCGACTCGCCGTCTGAGGCGTTGGCGAGGCCCAAGTGGGACACTCCATTCAACCGGGCGTTGAACATATTGAAAAGACTCCCGGTGGAGACTCAGCCGTCGTATGGACGCGTGCACGGTGTCGGAGATGGCGCCACGTGGAAGAAGTACTACTATGAGACCATGGAGGAGAGAAAGGAAAGACGGAGGTTAACTGAAGAAAACATTGACAAGAAGGTTGAGATTGCAGTTGAAAAGAAATCATCTGAGACAGTCGCAACAGCGGTAGCTGCCGCAAAACAGGTGCTTGTAGATATGTCTACTACCTTGGTTCCGGCCGTTTTTAATTGGAGCAGGCAAAATATAGAAAAAATGCAGCGGACTTTCCCCTTGCTGACTTCCTCGGGAGCAGCTCGACTAGCGTTGTGATGTCTACTTCACAACGTTCTTCTTGTCGACGTTGTTGGGCCTCCAAGTGCAGAGGTTTGTAGGACAGTAGCTGATACGTCTCCATCGTATCTATAATTTTTGATTGTTCCATGCCAATATTCTACAACTTTCATATACTTTTGGCAACTTTTTATATTATTTTTTGGGACTAACATATTGATCCAGTGACCAGTGCCAGTTCCTGTTTGTTGCATGTTTTATGTTTCGCAGAATATCCATATCAAACGGAATCCAAATGGGATAAAAACGGACGGAGCATATTTTTGGAATATTTGGAAAATCTGGGAGAAAGATCAACGCGAAACGGTGTCCGAGGTGGGAACGAGGTAGGGGGGCGCGCCCCTGACCCTCGTGGTCCACCCGTAAGGCGGTTGATGCCCTTCTTCGGCCGCAAGAAATCTAATTTTTGGTAAAAAAATCACGGCTAAGGTTTCGGTCCAATCGGAGTTACGGATCTCCACATATCACTACTGGAATTAGCTAATTTGCCGTCTGCCAAGTCTTTGCCGTCCGCTAGTTGACGGCAAAGAAGGTCTTTGCCGTCCGCTTGCAGAAAACGGACGGCAATGAACTGGCTGATGGCAAAGAATGGTCTTTGCCATCTGCCTACTCTTTGCCGTCAGCTAGCGGACGGCAAAGAGGGTGGTGGTCCCCACTAACGAGTTGATTAATTCAAACTTAACGGCCCCCTCTTTGCCGTCAGCTAGCGGACGGCAAAGAGGAAAAAAAGCTGACGGCAAATGTTTGGCAGACGACAAAGACCTAACCTACCTAACGGCGAGACCCACCCCGCCCTGGATCCATCTATCTTTCTCTCCTCTCTCCTTCCCGAGCCACCATGCCGCCGCTCCCGCCGCCCCACCCCGTGCCGCCGCCCCCGCCACCCACCGCCAGCCGCCCCCACCACCTGCCACTGCCCCCGCCACCCACCAGCCGCCCCCGCCACCCGCCGCCACCCCCCCACCCGCCGCCCCCGCCACTCGCCGCCGCCCCCACCCCGTGTCGCCGCCCCACCACCCCGCCGCCCCGCCGCCCCACCATCCCGGCGTCGCCGCCGCCCCCGCCACCCGCCACCGCGGTCCGGTGAGTTATTTTTTTTCTTTTTTTGCTGTTTAATTGTTAGTGTTAGGTTTAGTGCTAGATATATATGTGTTAGTGTTAGATTTAGTGCATGGGTTTTAGATAATTAGTCATATAATTAAAAGAAGTAGAAAAAAGATGAAAAAAGAAGAAGAAGAAAAGAAGAATATGTAGAAGGGGAAGAAGAAGAAGAAGAAAGTGTAGGTGTAGGAGAAGAAGAGGAGGGGATAAGAAGAAGAAGAAAGTGTAGGTGTAGGACAAGAAGAGGAGGGGAGAGAAGAAGAAGAAGAAGAAAATAAGAAAATAAGAATATGTAGAAGGTGCTCTTTGGCCTTCCAGAGGCCGGAGGGGTCATATATTTGTGAATTATGAGTTAGGTCGTATATTTTTTGATTTTGTTATGCAAAACATCATCATATTTGTGTTTATAGGGTGGATTCAAATGTGCAGTTGTTTCGTCGCTGCGAGGGTGTGGTGTTTGATGACCTCCCCGTGCGTTCGACGAGCTCCGCCCCTGCGTTCGTTGGTGAGCACAAATGACATCTCCTCCTCCCCCTTCATTTGCTCTGTTCCGGTCTTCGTGCCGATGAAACTTGCTAGCTATAGCTGTCAATCATCAGTATGCGTAACCACTATGCGTCTCCCATTCGAAAGGGTTACATCTATAAATATGCATGCATTTGCATATTTATAACCGTGATTCTTTTGAATTGTCCAACGCTATCCATGGACAGCCCGACTATGTGTAGATTGGGTTCGTTTTGCCATATGCTTTGCTCCGGATCCGACGCATAAATTTTGTCAGTGTCTCCCCTATTGTTCTCCGGGTACACATCCTCTGTTTATTGCAGAGACGTGTATTAGGAGAACAGCGGGGAGGTGCTGTCGAAATTTTGCGTCGGATCCGGAGCATAGCATGGGAAAAGGAACCCAATATACACATACTCTGGTGGGATTAGGACCTATCATTACCTATTAGAGTGTACGTTGCATGGACGTAATAAAATTGACAAACTAGATCAACTGATGAATATATACATGGTGAATTATATATATATATTTGTTGTGTGTCCAGTAGCTCTGAAAGTCAAGATGAGTGATCATGCGTGGATGTACACCGGTCACGCTGGTCAGAACAAATGGAGCACTGAATGGTTCATAAAAACCAAGGCGTTTGTGCAAGCCGCATTTGCAAATGGCCAGAGGAAAACCTGGTGCCCCTGTTCCCGGTGTGACAATTGGGAAAAGAGGACAGAGAGTGAAATGGGCAAACACCTGCAGAAGAGTGGTTTTACGCCCAATTATATGGTGTGGACATTTCATGGTGAGTCTGCCCAACGTGACCGAGCTGAGGTGGTTCGTCCTCGCACCGACGAGCATGGTACCGGGATAGAAAACATGGTGCAAGACTTGGATGATGCTCGGGATTCAGACGAGGATATGGAGGAATCTGCAAAGGCCTTCAATGAAATGTTGGAGTCTTCAAAACGTCCGCTCCACGAGCACACTAAGCTTTGTCAATTGGATGCCATCTCACAAGTAATGGCTCTGAAGGCTCAGTTCAACTTGGGCAGAGAATGCTACGATGCAATTATGACAGTATTTGGACGCTTTCTACCCAAAGGCCATGTAATGCCTGCAAACCTGTACCAGTCGGACAAAATCCTCCGTGCACTGAAGATGCCCTATGAGAAGATACATGCATGTGAGAAAGGATGTGCCTTATTTCGGCTTGAATATGCAGACTTGAACTATTGTCCCATTTGCAAGTCTTCCAGGTATGTTGTGGTAGACAACGGTATGGGTGAGAAGACGCAGACCAAAATCCCCGTTAGTGTTCTTCGGTATATGCCAATCGTACCAAGACTTCAATGTCTTCTCATGGTTGAAGAGATGGCCAGACAGATGACATGGCACAAAATGGGCAAAAGAACCGAACTAGATGCAGATGGGAATCTGATGATGGTACACATATTGGATGGTGTTGCGTGGAAGAAGTTTGATGAATTACATGATGACAAAGCGGCAGATCCGAGGCATCCTCGAGTCGGCGTAAGCACGGATGGGTTCAGTGTGTTTGGTCTGACGACAACTGATACGTCTCCAACGTATCTATAATTTTTGAATGATCCATGCTATATTATCTACTGTTTTGGACATTATTGGGCTTTATTATCCACTTTTATATTATTTTTGGGACTAACCTATTAACCGGAGGCCCAGCCCAGAATTGCTATTTTTTTTGCCTATTTCAGGGTTTCGAAGAAAAGGAATATCAAACGGAGTCCAAACGGAATGAAACCTTCGGGAACGTGATTTTCTCAACGAACAAGACCCAGGAGACTTGGACCCTACGTCAAGACACAAAAGAGGAGGCCACGAGGTAGGGGGGCGCGCCTACCCCCCAGGCGCGCCCTCCACCCTCGTGGGCCCCCTGTTGCTCCACCGACGCACTCCTTCCTCCTATATATACCTACGTACCCCCAAACGATCAGATACGGAGCCAAATCCCAAATTCCACCACCGCAACTTTCTGTATCCACGAGATCCCATCTTGGGGCCTGTTCCGGAGCTCTGCCGGAGGGGGTATCCATCACGGAGGGCTTCTACATCAACACCATAGCCCCTTCGATGAAGTGTGAGTAGTTTACCTCAGACCTACGGGTCCATAGTTAGTAGCTAGATGGCTTCTTCTTTCTTTTTGGATCTCAATACAATGTTCTCCCCTCTCTTGTGGAGATCTATTCGATGTAATCTTCTTTTTGCGGTGTGTTTGTTGAGACCGATGAATTGTGGGTTTATGATCAAGTCTATCTATGAACAATATTTGAATCTTCTCTGAATTCTTTTATGTATGATTGGTTATCTTTGCAAGTCTCTTCGAATTATCAGTTTGGTTTGGCCTACTAGATTGATCTTTCTTGCAATGGGAGAAGTGCTTAGCTTTGGGTTCAATCTTGCGGTGTCCTTTCCCAGTGACAGTAGGGGCAGCAAGGCACATATTGTATTGTTGCCATCGAGGATAACAAGATGGGGTTTTCATCATATTGCATGAGTTTATCCCTCTACATCATGTCATCTTGCTTAAGGCGTTACTCTATTTTCATTAACTTAATACTCTAGATGCATGCTGGATAGCGGTCGATGAGTGGAGTAATAGTAGTAGATGCAGGCAGGAGTCGGTCTACTTGTCTCGGACGTGATGCCTATATACATGATCATACCTAGATATTCTCATAACTATGCTCAATTTTGTCAATTGCTCAACAATAATTTGTTCACCCACCGTAGAATACTTTTGCTCTCGAGAGAAGCCACTAGTGAAACATATGGCCCCCGGGTCTATATTCATCATATTAATCTACCAATACTTAGTTATTTCCTTTTGCTTTTACTTTGCTTTTATTTTACTTTGCATCTTTATCATAAAAATACCAAACATATTATCTTATCATATCTATCAGATCTCACTCTCGTAAGTGGCCGTGTAGGGATTGACAACCCCTTATCGCGTTGGTTGCGAGGATTTATTTGTTTTGTGCAGGTACGAGGGACTCGCGCGTAGCCTCCTACTGGATTGATACCTTGGCTCTCAAAAACTGAGGGAAATACTTACGCTACTTTGCTGCATCATCCCTTCCTCTTCGGGGAAAACCAACGCAGTGCTCAAGAGGTAGCAAGAAGGATTTCTAGCGCCGTTGTCGGGGAGGTCTACGCAAAAGTCAATATACCAAGTACCCATCACATACCCTTATCTCCCGCATTGCATTATTTGCCATTTGCCTCTCGTTTTCCTCTCCCCTACTTCACCCTTGCCATTTTATTCACCCTCTCTCTCTATCCTCCTTCTCTTTCCCATTTGCCTCTTTTTGCCCGCTTGCTTTTTGTTTGCTTATGTGTTAGTTTGCTTGCTTGTCACGATGGCTCTACCTAAATTTGGTGACCTTCACCTTAAAAGGTTAGAAGAGATCGAAAGCAATGTCAGGAGTTTTATGGTTTTGCAATTTGAACATAATAGTTTCTTCAGAAACGAGCTTAAGGAATAGAAAAGTTTTATGAGTTTTATGAATAAAGAGCTTGATGATATGTCTAAATAATTCGATGGTTTAAGATCCCAAATTGCTCATCTTGAGAAATTGACTTCTGAAATTTCGGATAGGCAGGCTACCTTAGTTAATAGGATGGCCGCTAAACCGGATTGCTATGAAAATAAAGATGAAGATCTAAAAGTTATTGATGTGTCCCCTATTAAATCTTTGTTTTGCAATATGAATATTGATAATGATGGGACTGAATATGATCCACCTTTACCTAGAAGGCGTTCCAAGGATTCAGAGTTTTTAGATCTTGATGCTAAAATTGATAAAAGTGGGATTGAAGAAATTAAAACCCTAGATGTTGCTAAACCCACTATTTTGGATTTCAAGGAATTTAATTATGAAAATTGCTCTTTGATTGATTGTATTTCCTTGTTTCAATCCGTGCTAAATTCTCCTCACGCTTATAGTCAAAATAAAGCGTTCACTAAACATATCGTTGATGCCTTGATGCAATCTTATGAAGAAAAACTTGAATTGGAAGTTTCTATCCCTAGAAAACTTTATGATGAGTGGGAACCAACTACTAAATTAAAATTCATGAGTGCTATGCTTTATGTGATTTGGGTCCTAGTGTTTCCACGATTCCAAACACTTTCTGTGATTTGTTAGGTTTCTGTGATTTTGATGATTGCTCCCTAAACTTGCACCTTGCGGATTCCACTATTAAGAAACTTATGGGAAGAATTAATGATGTTCTTATTGTTGAAAATAGGAATTATGTGCCCATAGATTTTATTGTTCTTGACATAGATTGCAACCCTTCATGTCCTATTATTCTTGGTAGACCTTTCCTTAGAACGATTGGTGCAATTATTGATATGAAGGAAGGAAATATTGTTGGGTTTCGTAGTAATTTCAAAAAATTTCCTACGCACACGCAAGATCATGGTGATGCACAGAAACGAGAGGGGAGAGTGTTGTATACGTACCCACGCAGACCGAGTGCGGAAGCGTTGACACAACGTAGAGGAAGTAGTCGTACGTCTTCACGATCCGACCGATCCAAGCACCGTTACTCCGGCACCTCTGAGTTCTTAGCACACGTACAGCTCGATGACGATCCCCGGGCTCCGATCCAGCAAAGCGTCGGGGAGGAGTTCCGTCAGCACGAGGGTGTGGTGACGATCTTGATGTTCTACTGACGCAGGGCTTCGCCTAAGCACTACAACGATATGACCGAGGTGGAATATGGTGGCAGGGGGCACCGCACACGGCTAAGGAATGATCACGTGGATCAACTTGTGTGTCTAGAGGTGCCCCCTGCCTCCGTATATAAAGGAGCCAAGGGGGAGGGGGCCGCCGGCCAGGAGGAGGGCGCAGGAGGAGTCCTACTCCTATCGGGAGTAGGACTCCCCCCCCCAATCCTAGTTGGACTAGGATTCCCCGAGGGGGAAAGAGAGAGAGGGGGGCCGGCCACCTCTCCTAGTCCTAATAGGACTAGGGGAGGAGGGAGGCGCGCGGCCATCTTGGGCTGCCCCTTTCTCCTTTCCACTAAAGCCCATTAAGGCCCATATGGCTCCCGGGGGGTTCCGGTAACCTCCCGGTACTCCGGTAAAATCCCGATTTCACCCGGAACACTTCCGATGTCCAAATATAGGCTTCCAATATATCAATCTTTATGTCTCGACCATTTCGAGACTCCTCTTCATGTCCGTGATCACATCTGGGACTCGGAACTAACTTTGGTACATCAAAATGCATAAACTCATAATAACTGTCATCGTAACGTTAAGCGTGCGGACCCTACGGTTCGAGAATAATGTAGACATGACTGAGACACATCTCCGGTCAATAACCAATAGCGGGACCTGGATGCCCATATTGGCTCCTACATATTCAACGAAGATCTTTATCGGTCAGACCGCATAACAACATACGTTGTTCCCTTTGTCATCGGTATGTTACTTGCCCGAGATTCGATCGTCGGTATCCAATACCTAGTTCAATCTCGTTACCGGCAAGTCTCTTTACTCGTTCCGTAATACATCATCCCGCAACTAACTCATTAGTTGCAATGCTTGCAAGGCTTATGTGATGTGCATTACCGAGAGGGCCCAGAGATACCTCTCCGACAATCGGAGTGACAAATCCTAATCTCGAAATACGCCAACCCAACATCTACCATTGGAGACACCTGTAGAGCTCCTTTATAATCACCCAGTTACGTTGTGACGTTTGGTAGCACACAAAGTGTTCCTCCGGCAAACGGGAGTTGCATAATCTCATAGTCATAGGAACATGTACACGTCATGAAGAAAGCAATAGCAACATACTAAACGATCGGGTGCTAAGCTAATGGAATGGGTCATGTCAATCAGATCATTCAACTAATGATGTGACCTCATTAATCAAATAACAACACTTTGTTCATGGTTAGGAAACATAACCATCTTTGATTATCGAGCTAGTCAAGTAGAGGCATACTAGTGACACTAAGTTTGTCTATGTATTCACACATGTATTATGTTTCCGGTTAATACAATTCTAGCATGAATAATAAACATTTATCATGATATAAGGAAATAAATAATAACTTTATTATTGCCTCTAGGGCATATTTCCTTCAGTCTTCCACTTGCACTAGAGTCAATAATCTAGATTATAATGTAATGATTCTAACACCCATGGAGCCTTGGTGCTAATCATGTTTTGCTCGTGGAAGAGGCTTAGTCAACGGGTCTGCAACATTCAGATCCATATGTATCTTGCAAATCTCTATGTCTCCCACCTGGACTAGATCCCAGATGGAATTGAAGAGTCTCTTGATGTGCTTGGTCCTCTTGTGAAATCTGGATTCCTTTGCCAAGGCAATTGCACCAGTATTGTCACAAAAGATTTTCATTGGACCCGATGCACTAGGTATGACACCCAGATCGGATATGAACTCCTTCATCCAGACTCCTTCGTTCGCTATTTCCGAAGCAGCTATGTATTCCGCTTCACATGTAGATCCTGCTACGACGCTTTGTTTAGAACTGCACCAACTGACAGCTCCACCGTTTAATGTAAACACGTATCCGGTTTGCGATTTAGAATCGTCCGGATCAGTGTCAAAGCTTGCATCAATGTAACCTTTTATGGTGAGCTCTTTGTCACCTCCATATACGAGAAACATATCCTTAGTCCTTTTCAGGTATTTCAGGATGTTCTTGACCGCTGTCCAGTGATCCACTCCTGGATTACTTTGGTACCTCCCTTCTAAACTTATAGCAAGGCACACATCAGGTCTGGTACACAGCATTGCATACATGATAGAGCCTATGGCTGAAGCATAGGGAACATCTTTCATTTTCTCTCTATCTTCTGTAGTGGTCGGGCATTGAGTCTGACTCAACTTCACACCTTGTAACACAGGCAAGAACCCTTTCTTTGCTTGATCCATTTTGAACTTCTTCAAAATCTTGTCAAGGTATGTGCTTTGTGAAAGTCCAATTAAGCGTCTTGATCTATCTCTATAGATCTTTATGCCTAATATGTAAGCAGCTTCACCGAGGTCTTTCATTGAAAAACTCTTATTCAAGTATCCCTTTATGCTATCCAGAAATTCTATATCATTTCCAATCAGTAATATGTCATCCACATATAATATCAGAAATGCTACAGAGCTCCCACTCACTTTCTTGTAAATACAGGCTTCACCGAAAGTCTGTATAAAACCAAATGCTTTGATCACACTATCAAAGCGTTTATTCCAACTCCGAGAGGCTTACACCAGTTCATAAATGGATCGCTGGAGTTTGCACACTTTGTTAGCTCCTTTTGGATCGACAAAACCTTCTGGTTGCATCATATACAACTCTTCTTCCAGAAATCCATTCAGGAATGCAGTTTTGACATCCATCTGCCAAATTTCATAATCATAAAATGCGGCAATTGCTAACATGATTCGGACAGACTTAAGCATCGCTACAGGTGAGAAGGTCTCATCGTAGTCAACCCCTTGAACTTGTCGAAAACCTTTTGCGACAAGTCGAGCTTTGTAGACAGTAATATTACCGTCAGCGTCAGTCTTCTTCTTGAAGATCCATTTATTCTCAATTGCTTGCCGATCATCGGGCAAGTCAACCAAAGTCCATACTTTGTTCTCATACATGGATCCCATCTCAGATTTCATGGCTTCAAGCCACTTTGCAGAATCTGGGCTCACCATCGCTTCTTCATAGTTCGTAGGTTCATCATGATCTAGCAGCATGATTTCTAGAACAGGATTACCGTACCACTCTGGTGCGGATCTCGCTCTGGTTGATCTACGAGGTTCAGTAGTATCTTGTTTTGAAGTTTCATGATCATCATCATTAGCTTCCTCACTAATTGGTATAGGTGTCGCAGAAACAGTTTTCTGTGATGTACTACTTTCCAATAAGGGAGCAGGTACAATTACCTCATCAAGTTATACTTTCCTCCCACTCACTTCTTTTGAGAGAAACTCCTTCTCTAGAAAGGATCCATTCTTAGCAACAAATGTCTTGCCTTCGTTTCTGTGATAGAAGGTGTACCCAACAGTCTCCTTTGGGTATCCTATGAAGACACATTTCTCCGATTTGGGTTCGAGCTTATCAGGTTGAAGCTTTTTCACATAAGCATCGCAGCCCCAAATTTTAAGAAATGACAACTTTGGTTTCTTGCCAAACCACAGTTCATAAGGCGTCGTCTCAACGGATTTTGATGGTGCCCTATTTAACGTGAATGCGGCCGTCTCTAAAGCATAACCCCAAAACGATAGCGGTAAATCAGTAAGAGACATCATAGATCGCACCATATCCAGTAAAGTACGATTACGACGTTCGGAAACACCATTGCGCTGTGGTGTTCCGGGTGGCGTGAGTTGCGAAACTGTTCCACAATTTTTCAAATGTACACCAAACTCGTAACTCAAATATTCTCCTCCACGATCAGATCGTAGAAACTTTATTTTCTTGTTACGATGATTTTCAACTTCACTCTGAAATTCTTTGAACTTTTCAAATGTTTCAGACTTATGTTTCATTAAGTAGATATACCCATATCTGCTTAAGTCATCTGTGAAGGTGAGAAAATAACGATATCCGCCACGAGCCTCAATATTCATCGGACCACATACATCTGTATGTATGATCTCCAACAAATCTGTTGCTCTCTCCATAGTACCGGAGAACGGTGTTTTAGTCATCTTGCCCATGAGGCACGGTTCGCAAGTACCAAGTGATTCATAATCAAGTGGTTCCAAAACTCCATCAGTATGGAGTTTCTTCGTGCGCTTTATACCGATATGACCTAAACGGCAGTGCCACAAATAAGTTGCACCGTCATTATCAACTCTGCATCTTTTGGTTTCAACATTATGAATATGTGTGTTACTACTATCGAGATTCATCAAAAATAGACCACTCCTCAAAGGTGCATGACCATAAAAGATATTACTCATATAAATGGAACAACCATTATTCTCTGACTTAAATGAATAACCGTCTCGCATCAAACAAGATCCAGATATAATGTTCATGCTCAACGCTGGCACCAAATAACAATTATTTAGGTCTAATATTAATCCCGAAGGTAGATGTAGAGGTAGCGTGCCGACCGCGATCACATCGACTTTGGAACCGTTTCCCACGCGCATCGTCACCTCGTCCTTCGCCAGTGTTCGCTTAATCCGTAGTCCCTGTTTCGAGTTGCAAATATTAGCAACAGAACTAATATCAAATACCCAGGTGCTACTGCGAGCTCTAGTAAGGTACACATCAATAACATGTATATCACATATACCTTTGTTCACCTTGCCATCCTTCTTATCCGCCAAATACTTGGGATAGTTCCGCTTCCAGTGACTAGTCTGCTTGCAATAGAAGCACTCAGTTTCAGGCTTAGGTCCAGGTTTGGGTTTCTTCTCTTGAGTAGCAACTTGCTTGCCGTTCTTTTTGAAGTTCCCTTTCTTATTCCCTTTGCCCTTTTTCTTGAAACTAGTGGTCTTGTTGACCATCAACACTTGATGCTCCTTCTTGATTTCTACCTCCGCAGCTTTCAGCATCGCGAAGAGCTCGGGAATAGTATTATTCATCCCTTGCATATTATAGTTCATCACGAAGCTCTTGTAGCTTGGTGGCAGTGATTGGAGAATTCTGTCAATGACGCAATCATCTAGAAGATTAACTCCCATCTGAATCAAGTGATTATTATACCCAGACATTTTGAGTATATGCTCACTGACAGAACTGTTCTCCTCCATCTTGCAGCTATAGAACTTATTGGAGACTTCATATCTCTCAATCCGGGCATTTGCTTGAAATATTAACTTCAACTCCTGGAACATCTCATATGCTCCATGACGTTCAAAACGTTGTTGAAGTCCCGATTCTAAGCCGTAAAGCATGGCACACTGAACTATCGAGTAGTCATCAGCTTTGCTCTGCCAGACGTTCATAACATCTGGTGTTGCTCCAGCAGCAGGCCTGGCACCCAGCGGTGCTTCCAGGACGTAATTCTTCTGAGCAGCAATGAGGATAATCCTCAAGTTACAGACCCAGTCCGTGTAATTGCTACCATCATCTTTCAACTTTGCTTTCTCAAGGAACGCATTAAAATTCAACGGAACAACAGCACGAGCCATCTATCTACAATCAACATAAACAAGCAAGAAACTATCAGGTACTAAGTTCATGATAATTTTAAGTTCAATTAATCAAATTACTTAAGAACTCCCACTTAGATAGACATCCCTCTAATCCTCTAAGTGATCACGTGATCCAAATCAACTAAACCATAACCGATCATCACGTGAGATGGAGTAGTTTTCAATGGTGAACATCGTTTATGTTGATCATATCTACTATATGATTCACGCTCGACCTTTCGGTCTTCGTGTTCCAAGGCCATATCTGCATATGCTAGGCTCGTCAAGTTTAACCTGAGTATTCTGCGTGTGCAAAACTGGCTTACACCCGTTGTAGATGGACGTAGAGCTTATCACACCCGATCATCACGTGGTGTCTGGGCACGACGAACTTTGGCAACGGTGCATACTCAGGGAGAACACTTCTTGATAATTTAGTGAGAGATCATCTTATAATGCTACCGTCAATCAAAGCAAGATAAGATGCATAAAAAGAGAAACATCACATGCAATCAATATAAGTGATATGATATGGCCATCATCATCTTGTGCTTGTGATCTCCATCTTCGAAGCACCATCGTGATCACCATCGTCATCGGCGTGACACCTTGATCTCCATCGTAGCATCGTTGTCGTCTCGCCAAGCTTGTGCTTCCACGACTATCGCTACCGTTTAGTGATAAAGTAAAGCATTACATCGCGATTGCATTGCATACAATAAAGCGACAACCATATGGCTCCTGCCGGTTGCCGATAACTCGGTTACAAAACATGATCATCTCATACAATAAAATTCAGCATCATGCCTTGACCATATCACATCACAACATGCCCTGCAAAAACAAGTTAGACGTCCTCTACTTTGTTGTTGCAAGTTTTACGTGGCTGCTACGGGCTTAATTAAGAACTAATCTCACCTATTCATCAAAACCACAACGATAGTTTGTCAAATAGACTCCGTTTTAACCTTCGCAAGGACCGGGCGTAGCCATACTTGGTTCAACTAAAGTTGGAGAGACAGTCGCCCGCAAGCCACCTATGTGCAAAGCACGTCGGGGGAACTGGTCTCGCGTAAGCGTACGCGTAATGTTGGTCCGGGTCGTCTCGTCCAACAATGCCACCGAACCAAAGTATGACATGCTGGTAGGCAGTATGACTTATATCGCCCACAACTCACTTGTGTTCTACTCGTGCATATAACATCAACATATAAAACCTAGGCTCGGATGCCACTGTTGGGTTTCGTAGTAATTTCAAAAAAATTTCCTACGCACACGCAAGATCATGGTGATGCACAACAACGAGAGGGGAGAGTGTAGTCTACGTACCCACGCAGATCGACTGCGGAAGCGTTGACACAACGTAGAGGAAGTAGTCGTACGTCTTCATGATCCGACCGATCCAAGCACCATTACTCCGGCACCTCCGAGTTCTTAGCACACGTACAACTCGATGACGATCCCCGGGCTCCGATCCAGCAAAGCGTCGGGGAGGAGTTCCGTCAGCACGACGGTGTGGTGACGATCTTGATGTTCTACCGACGCAGGGCTTCGCCTAAGCACTACAACGATATGACCGAGGTGGAATATGGTGGCAGGGGGCACCGCACATGGCTAAGGAACGATCACGTGGATCAACTTGTGTGTCTAGAGGTGCCCCCTGCCTCCGTATATAAAGGAGCCAAGGGGGAGGGGGCCGCCGGCCAGGAGGAGGGCGCAGGAGGAGTCCTACTCCTATCGGGAGTAGGACTCCCCCCCCCAATCCTAGTTGGACTAGGATTCCCCGAGGGGGAAAGAAAGAGAGGGGGGCCGGCCACCTCTCCTAGTCCTAATAGGACTAGGGGAGGAGGGAGGCGCGCGGCCATCTTGGGCTGCCCCTTTCTCCTTTCCACTAAAGCCCATTAAGGCCCATATGGCTCCCGGGGGGTTCCGGTAACCTCCCGGTACTCCGGTAAAATCCCGATTTCACCCGGAACACTTCCGATGTCCAAATATAGGCTTCCAATATATCAATATTTATGTCTCGACCATTTCGAGACTCCTCATCATGTCCGTGATCACATCCGGGACTCCGAACTAACTTCGGTACATCAAAATGCATAAACTCATAATAACTGTCTTCGTAACGTTAAGCGTGCGGACCCTACGGTTCGAGAATAATGTAGACATGACTGAGACACATCTCCGGTCAATAACCAATAGCGGGACCTGGATGCCCATATTGGCTCCTACATATTCAACGAAGATCTTTATCGGTCAGACCGCATAACAACATACGTTGTTCCCTTTGTCATCGGTATGTTACTTGCCCGAGATTCGATCGTCGGTATCCAATACCTAGTTCAATATCGTTACCGGCAAGTCTCTTTACTCGTTCCGTAATACATCATCCCGCAACTAACTCATTAGTTGCAATGCTTGCAAGGCTTATGTGATGTGCATTACCGAGAGGGCCCAGAGATACCTCTCCGACAATCGGAGTGACAAATCCTATTCTCGAAATACGCCAACCCAACATCTACCACTGGAGACACCTGTAGAGCTCCTTTATAATCACCCAGTAACGTTGTGACGTTTGGTAGCACACGAAGTGTTCCTCCGGCAAGCGGGAGTTGCATAATCTCATAGTCATAGGAACATGTATAAGTCATGAAGAAAGCAATAGAAACATACTAAACGATCGGGTGCTAAGCTAATGGAATGGGTCATGTCAATCAGATCATTCAACTAATGATGTGACCTTGTTAATCAAATAACAACACTCTGTTCATGGTTAGGAAACATAACCATCTTTGATTATCGAGCTAGTCAAGTAGAGGCATACTAGTGACACTAAGTTTGTCTATGTATTCACACATGTATTATGTTTCCGGTTAATACAATTCTAGCATGAATAATAAACATTTATCATGATATAAGGAAATAAATAATAACTTTATTATTGCCTCTAGGGCATATTTCCTTCAAATATTAGATTCCAATTTCCGTTAAGGAAAGGCATGGAACACTTTCCTAGAAAGAAAATTAAATTACCTTATGAATCTATTATGAGAGCTACTTATGGATTGCCTACCAAAGATGGCAATACCTAGATCTATCCTTGCTTGTTATGCCTAGCTAGGGGCGTTAAACGATAGCGCTTGTTGGAGGCAACCCAATTTTATTTTTATTCCTTACTTTTTGCTCCTGTTTAGTAATAAATAATTTATCTAGCCTCTGTTTTGGTTGTGTTTTTTGTGTTTAATTAGTGTTCATGCCAAGTAGAACCGTTGGGAAGACTTGGGGAAAGTCTTGTTAAACTTGCTGTAAAAAACAGAAACTTTAGTGCTCACGAGAACTGCTGTCATTTTTATTTGGGAAGTGATATTTAGTTAATTCTTTTTGTAGATTATTAATACATAAATTCCTCACGTCCAGCAATTTATTTTAGAATTTTTGGGGTTACAGATCTTGCGCTAGCTACAGATTACTACAGACTGTTCTGTTTTTGACAGATTCTGTTTTTCGTGTGTTGTTTGCTTATTTTGATGAATCTATGACTAGTAAAATAGTTTATAAACCATAGAGAAGTTGGAATTCAGTAGTGATAACCCACAAGTGTAGGGGATCGCAACAGTTTTCGAGGGTAGAGTTATGGAATCTATGGAAAACTCGTAGGAAATGGATCGGTGATGGAGAATTATGCCGGATGCGGTTTATCATGTAACAGACATAACCTAGGGTGACACAGAACTAGCTCCAGTTCATTGATATAATGTAGGCATGTATTCCGAATATAGTCATACGTGCTTATGGAAAAGAACTTGCATGACATCTTTTGTCCTATCCTCCCGTGGCAGCGGGGTCCTTACGGAAACTAAGGGATATTAAGGTCTCCTTTTAATAGAGAACCGGAACAAAGCATTAACACATAGTGAATACATGAACTCCTCAAACTACGGTCATCACCGGTAAGTATCCCAATTATTGTCACTTTGGGGTTAACGGATCATAACACATAATAGGTGACTATAGACTTGCAAGATAGGATCAAGAACACTCATATATTGATGAAAACATAATAGGTTCAGATCTGAAATCATGGCACTCGGGCCCTAGTGACAAGCATTAAGCATAGCAAAGTCATAGCAACATCAATCTCAGAACATAGTGGACACTAGGGATCAAACCCTAACAAAACTAACTCAATTACATGATAGATCCCGTCCAACCCATCACCGTCCAGCAAGCCTACGATGGAATTACTCACGCACAGCAGTGAGCATCATGAAATTGGTGATGGAGGATGGTTGATGATGACGATGGCGACGGATTCCCCTCTCCGGAGCCCCGAACGGACTCCAGATCAGCCCTCCCGAGAGGTTTTAGGGCTTGGCGGCGGCTCCGTATCATAAAACGCGATGATTTCTTCTCTCCGATTTTTCCCTCCCCGAAACTCAATATATGGAGGTGGAGTTGGAGTCGGAGAGGCAACTGGGGGCGCGCCCTAGGGGGGCAGGCGCGCCACCACCCTCGTGGCAAGGTGGTGGCCCCTTGGCCTTCATCTTTGGCAGGTATTTTTCTTATTTTCTAAAAAGTGTCTTCGTGAAGTTTCAGGTCATTCTGAAAACGTTTGCTCCTACACACAAATAACACCATGGTAATTCTGCTGAAAACAACGTCAGTCCGGGTTAGTTCCATTCAAATCATGCAAGTTAGAGTCCAAACCAAGGGCAAAAGTGTT
Organism: Triticum urartu; assembly: GCF_056163025.1. Taxonomy (NCBI): domain Eukaryota; kingdom Viridiplantae; phylum Streptophyta; class Magnoliopsida; order Poales; family Poaceae; genus Triticum; species Triticum urartu. Next base: position 88,246,999 of record NC_141875.1, read on the forward strand.
TGGAAAAGTAGATACGTTGGAGACGTATCAACTCCCCCAAGCTTAAACCTTTGCTTGTCCTCAAGCAATTCAGTTGACAAACTGAAAGTGATATAGAAAAACTTTTACGAACTCTGTTTGCTCTTGTTGTTGTAAATATGTAAAGCTAGCATTCAAGTTTTCAGCAAAGATTATAACTAACCACATTTGCAATAACGCATAGGTCTCAAGTTTACTCATATTAATAGCATAATCAACTAGCGAGCCATAATAATAAAACTCGGATGACAACACTTTCTCAAAACAATCATAATATGATATAACATGATGGTATCTCGCTAGCCCTTTCCGAGACTGCAAAACATAAATGCAGAGCACCTTTAAAGACCAAGGACTGACTAGACATTGTAATTCATGGTAAAAGAGATCCAGTCAAGTCATACTCAATGTAAACTAACAGTAATGAATGCAAATGACTGCGGTGCTCTCCAACTAGTGCTTTTTAATAAGAGGATGATGACTCAACATGAAAGTAAATAGATAGGCCCTTCGCAGAGGGAAGCAAGGATTTGTAGATGTGCCAGAGCTCGGTTTTGAAATAGAGGTGAATAATATTTTGAGCGGTATACTTTCATTGTCAACATAAAAACGAAGAGATGGCGATATCTTCCATGCTACACACATTATAGGCAGTTCCCAAACAGAATGGTAAAGTTTATACTCCCCCTTCCACCAACAAGCATCAATACATGGCTTGCTTGAAACAACGAGTGCCTCCAACTAACAAGAGTCCCAGGGGGAGTTTTGTTTGCAATTATTTTGATTTAGTTTGCATAAAGCATGGGACTGGGCATCCCGGTGACCAACCATTTATCTTGTGAGTGAGGAGCGGAGTCCACTCCTCTTGAGAATAACCCACCTAACATGGAAGATGCAGACATCCCTAGTTGATACATGAGCTATTCGAGCATACAAAACATGATATTTATTTGAAGGTTTAGAGTTTGGCACATACAAATTTACTTGGAACGACATGTAGATACCATATATAGGTAGGTATAGTGGACTCATGTGGAATAACTTTGGGGTTTAAGGGATTGGATGCACAAGCAGTATTCCCGCTTAGTACAGGTGAAGGCTAGCAAAATACTGGGAAGCGACCAGCTAGAGAGCAACAACAGTCATGAACATGCATTAAAATTAATCAACACCGAATGCAAGCATGAGTAGGATATAATCCACCATGAACATAAATATCGTGAATGCTATGTTGATTTTGTTTCAACTACATGCATGAACATGTGCCAAGTCAAGTCACTTAAATCATCCAGAGGAGGATACCACCCTATCATACCACATCATAACCATTTTAATAGCATGTTGGCATGCAACGTAAACCATTATAACTCATAGCTAATCAAGCATGGCACAAGAAACTATGATCTCTAGTTGTCATTGCAAACATGTTTATTCATAATAGGCTGAATCAGGAATGATGAACTAATCATATTTACAAAAACAAAAGAGATCGAGTTCATACCAGCTTTTCTCATCTCAGCCAATCCATCATATATCATCATAATTGCCCTTCACTTGCACGACTGAATGATGTGAATAATAACAACAGTGCACGTGCATTGGACTAAGCTGGAATCGGCAGGCATTCAATAAACAGGAGAAGACAAGGCAATATGGGTTCTTTTGTCAGATCAACAATAATGCATATAAGAGCCTCTTTAACAATTTAATTATGGTCTTCTCCTATCAACCCCCAAAGAAAAGAAAAGAAATAAAACTATTTACACGGGAAAGCTCCCAACAAGCAAAAGAGGAACAAGAAATCTTTTTGGATTTTCTTTTTAATTACTACTACAAGCATGGAAAGTAAACTAATTAAAAGCTACACCTATTTTTTTTGGTTTCTTAAGGTTTATTAAACACACAAGAAGAAAGCATAAAAAGGAAAATAAACTAGCATGGATGATACAATGAAAAAGTATGAGCACCGACATCTAGCAATGAGTGTGTGAGTATAAATGTAATGTCAGTGAGAAATACGTACTCCCCCAAGCTTAGGCTTTTGGCCTAAGTTGGTCTATGGCCACGCCTGGCCTGGCGGATATCCATAATAATAGTTGGGGTCGTACTGTGATGCAGAAGAGGAAGACTCTGATTGCCAGTGGCTGACAATCATCTCCGGATCCCACTAATAATTAGACTGTCGTGAAGGATCAAATTGTGGTTCCGGCTCTGGCTCCTCGGCTGGTGCAGGGTTCCGGTAGGCGTGAATAGCCGTCAACGGAACAAGGTACGTGCCTACAGTCAAATCAAACAAAGAAGGAGCAGGCAAGGTAATAGTCTCAGGATGATGTTTATTAAAGAATAATTGATATTTAAGCTCTCCTTCCCTATTCTTAACAATAAAATCATGCGCCACGATACTTTTATAATCTAAATAAACATGAGGCAACACCTTTTCTTCTTTCTCATAATGCCTAACAGGTATGTTAAAATGTGCAGCTAGGCGTGTAGCATAGATGCCTCCAAAGATGGGGCCCTTGGTACGGTTCAGACTTAACCGTTTGGCAATAATGCCGCCCATACTAAAAGAGTTATCACCGTATAAACCTGGTGCAAAATAATAATATCAGGGATACTCAGGTTTCCATAGTTTCCGCGACCAATCAAGCAACGACTAGCAAATAATGCAAAATAACTTAAAACAGGAAAGTGTATGCTAGTGATTCGTGCATCGGAAACCTTCCTTGTTTCCCCTACAGTGATAGTATCGATAAATCCCTCCACATCATCACGATGTGGTTCTTCTGTCTTGCCCTCAAAAGGGACTAAACAAATCCGACAGAAATCATAAAGTGACATCTCCTTATGCTCATCATATAAATAAAACTCCACCGTAGGTGGTGAGCTCCTAGAATGGAAATGAAAGTTTTGCACAAAGATATTTGTGAGCAAGAGATACTGATCGCATTGGTCGTGGAGGAAAGCGTTAAGGCCTGCAGTCTGAGCCAATTCATGAAAATCTTCATAAATCCTGGCTGCTCTCAAGAAATCCTCGGAAGGCCATTCACACGCCCGAACCTCCGCGATGCGAGGCAGATTATACTTAGGCTTTGGTGCCTTTTCCTTCGAACTTTGGCTCGATGAGCCCCTCAAAAGTCTCCTCATCATTTTCTGAAAAATTCTGAAATTTTTAGTAACTTCAAAATAAAAGTAAACCAAACTCAATAATATTGATAGTAACTACTCCTACAAGTGCCTAGGGCCTATATCGTACATCAAAACTACTTGGAACCATATAAATTTGACATGCAAGCTCAAGGACAGGATCACCTAAGCAGCAAAAATTTGCAATGAATAAAGCACTAGAACAAAAACTAATTGGACCCAATCGAGGAGTCACATACCAAGGAACAATCTCCCCAAGCAGTTTTGTGAGAGGTGCTTTGAGCAAGGAGATCGAAAATGGCAGCAAAACAAGCTTGGACTCGGGTTTGAGCTGGTTATTCGTGTTTGGGGGAGGAAGAAGGAGTGTATGGGTGAAAGGATAAGTGGAGGAGGGCCACGTGGGCCCATGAGGCAGGGGGCGCGCCCTAGAGGGGTGGGCGTGCCCTCCACCCTCATGGGCAGGTGGTTGGCCCCCCTGGTGTGTTCTCAGTTCCATAAATCCTCAAATATTGTAGAAAAATCATATTTAATATTCACGACATTTGGAGAACTTTTATTTTTGAGGTATTTTTATATTGCACGGATAATCATATAACAGACAAACAAATATTTATTTTTATTTTATTTAATATAAATAACAGAAAGTAAAAGTGGGATACAGAAGGTTGTGCCTTCTAGTTTCATCCATCTCATGATCATCAAAAGGAATCCACTAACAAGGTTGATCAAGTCTTGTTAATGAACTCATTCCGAATAGCATGGAACCGGAGAAATTTCGAATAACACTATGTTACCTCAACGGGGATATGCACATCCCCAATAATAAGAATATCATATTTCTTCTTGACAGTAGGAAGAGGAAATCCAAAACCTCCAAATATAATCGATGGAACTTTTCCAATAGAGTTGATACTATGAACTTGAGGTTGGTTCCTCGGAAAGTGTACCGTATGCTCATTACCATTAACATGAAAAGTGACATTGCCTTTAGTGCAATCAATAACAGCCCCTGCAATATTCAAAAAGGGTCTTCCAAGAATAATAAACATACTATCGTCCTCGGGAATATCAAGAATAACAAAGTCCGTTAAAATAGTAACATTTGCAACTACAATAGGCACATCCTCACAAATACCGACATGTATAGCAGTTGATTTATCAGCCATTTGCAAAGATATTTCAGTAGGTGTCAACTTATTCAAATCATGTCTACGATATAAAGAGAGAGGCATAACACTAACACCAGCTCCAAGATCACATAAAGCAGTTTTAACATAGTTTCTTTTAATAGAGCATGGTATAGTGGGTACTCCTGGATCTCCAAGTTTCTTTGGTATTCCACCCTTAAAAGTGTAATTAGCAAGCATGGTGGAAATTTCAGCTTTCGGTATATTTATTTTATTTGTAATAATATCTTTCATATACTTAGTATAAGGATTGGTTTTAAGCATATCAGTTAATCGCATACGCAAAAAGATAGGTCTAATCATTTCAGCAAAGCGCTCAAAATCCTCATCATCCTTTTTCTTGGATGGTTTGGGAGGAAAAGGCATGGATTTCTGAACCCATGGCTCTCTTTCTTTACCATGTTTCCTAGCAACAAAGTCTTTTTTTATCATAACATTGATTCTTTGATTGTGGGTTATCAAGATCAACAGCAGGTTCAATTTCTATATCATTATCATTACCAGGTTGAGCATCATTATGATCATTGTCATTAACATTACCACTAGTTTCAGGTTCATTACCAGATTGAGTTTCAGCATCATAAATAGAAATATCATTTGGATTCTCAGGTGTTTCAACAATAGGTTCACTAGAAGCATGCAAAGTCCTATCATTTTTCTTTTTCTTCTTTTTAGAAGAACTAGGTGCATCTATATTATTTCTCTAAGAATCTTGCTCAATTCTCTTAGGGTGGCCTTCAGGATACAAAGGTTCCCGAGTCATTCTACCAGTTCTAGTAGCCACTCTATCATCATTATCATTATTTTTACTATTCAATTCATTGAGCAAATCATTTTGAGCTTTAAGAACTTGTTCTACTTGAGTGGTAACCATAGAAGCATGTTTACTAATAAGTTTCAGTTCACCTTTGACATTAGCCATATAATCACCCAAGTGTCCAAGCATATTTGAATTGTATTTTAATTGTCTACCAAAATAAGTATTAAAATCTTCTTGCTTAGCCATAAATTTATCAAACTCATCTAAGCATGGGCTAGCAAATTTAGTAAACGGGATTACGACTTTATCATATCTATAGAGAGAATTTACCTTTACTACCTGTGTTGGGTTATCAAGACCATGAGTTTCTTCAATAGGTAAAGGATTTGGATTATATGTTTCTTCAACAGGTGGTAAATTAAGACCATGTATTTCTTCAATAGGAGGTAAATTCTTAACATCTTCAGCTTTAATACTTTTTCTTTCATAGATTTCTTTGCCTCTTGCATATCTTCAGGACTGAGAAATAGAATACCCCTCTTCTTCGGAGTTGGTTTAGGAATAGGCTCAGGAATTGGCTCCGGAGGTGTCCAATTATTTTCATTTGTCAACATATTATTCAATAGAATTTCAGCTTCATCCGGTGTTCTTTCCCTGAAAATAGAACCAGCACAACTATCCAGGTAATCTCTGGAGGCATCGGTTAGTCCATTATAAAAGATATCAAGTATTTCATTTTTCTTAAGAGGATGATCAGGCAAAGCATTAAGTAATTGGAGAAGCCTCCCCCAAGCTTGTGGGAGACTCTCTTCTTCAATTTGCACAAAATTATATATATCCCTTAAAGCAGCTTGTTTCTTATGAGCAGGGAAATATTTAGCAGAGAAGTAATAAATCATATCCTGGGGACTATGCACACAACCAGGATCAAGAGAATTAAACCATATCTTAGCATCACCCTTTAATGAGAATGGAAATATTTTAAGGATGTACAAGTAACGAGTTCTCTCATCTTTAGTAAACAGGGTAGCTATATCATTTAATTTAGTAAGATGTGCCACAACAATTTCAGATTCATAACCATGAAAAGGATCAGATTCAACCAAAGTAATTATATCAGGATCAACAGAGAATTCATAATCCTTATCAGTAACAAAGATAGGTGAAGTAGCAAAAGCAGGGTCAGGTTTCATTCTAGCATTTAGAGATTGCTTACTCCATTTAGCTAATAATCTTTTAAGTTCAGTTCTATTTCTGCAAGCTAAAATAGCTAAAGAAGCATCTTGATCAAAAACATAACCCTTAGGAATGGTAAGTGGTTCTTCATCATCACTTTCATCAGTATCATCAGATTCAATATTTTCAATTTCTCTAGCCCTAGCAAGTTGTTCATCAAGAAAGGCACTAAGTGGCATAGTAGTATCAGGCATAGAGGTAGTTTCATCATAAGTATCATGCATAGCAAAAGTGGCATCATCAATAACATGCGACATATCGGAACGAATAGCAGAAGCAGGTGTAGGTGTCGCAAGCTTACTCAAAACAGAAGGTGAATCAAGTGCAGAGCTAGATGGCAGTTCCTTACCTCCCCTCGTAGTTGAGGGATAGATCTTGGTTTTTGGATCTGTCAAGTTCTTCATAATGATAAGCAGATATATATCCCAGGTGACTCAAAGAATAGAGCTATGCTCCCCGGCAATGGCGCCAGAAAATAGTCTTGATAACCCACAAGTATAGGGGATCGCAATAGTTTTCGAGGGTAGAGTATTCAACCCAAATTTATTGATTCGACACAAGGGGAGCCAAAGAATATTCTCAAGTATTAGCAGCTGAGTTGTCAATTCAACCACACCTAGAAACTTAATATCTGCAGCAAAGTGTTTAGTAGCAAAGTAATATGATAGTGGTGATAACGGTAGCAAAAGGTAATAGTAGTAAAAGTAATATTTTTGGTATTTTGTAGTGATGATAGCAATAGCAACTGAAAAGTAAATAAGCGAAGAACAATCTATGGAAAGCTCGTAGGCAATGGATCGGTGATGGAGAATTATGCCGGATGCAGTTCATCATGTAACAGTCATAACCTAGGGTGACACAGAACTAGCTCCAGTTCATTGATATAATGTAGGCATGTATTCCGAATATAGTCATACGTGCTTATGGAAAAGAACTTGCATGGCATCTTTTGTCCTACCCTCCCGTGGCAGCGGGGTCCTTATGGAAACTAAGGGATATTAAGGTCTCCTTTTAATAGAGAACCAGAACAAAGCATTAACACATAGTGAATACATGAACTCCTCAAACTACGGTCATCACCGGTAAGTATCCCGATTATTGTCACTTCGGGGTTAACGGATCATAACACATAATAGGTGACTATAGACTTGCAAGATAGGATCAAGAACACTCATATATTGATGAAAACATAATAGGTTCAGATCTGAAATCATGGCACTCGGGCCCTAGTGACAAGCATTAAGCATAGCAAAGTCATAGCAACATTAATCTCAGAACATAGTGGACACTAGGGATCAAACCCTAACAAAACTAACTCGATTACATGATAGATCGCATCCAACCCATCACCGTCCAGCAAGCCTACATTGGAATTACTCACGCACGACGGTGAGCATCATGAAATTGGTGATGGAGGATGGTTGATGATGATGATGGCGACGGATTCCCCTCTCTAGAGCCCCGAACGGACTCCAGATCAGCCCTCCCGAGAGGTTTTAGGGCTTGGCGGCGGCTCCGTATCGTAAAACGCAATGATTTCTTCTCTCTGATTTTTTTCTCCCCGAAACTCAATATATGGAGGTGGAGTTGGAGTCGGAGAGGCAACAGGGTGCCCACGAGGTAGGGGGCGCGCCCTAGGGGAGCAGGCACCCCCACCCTCGTGGCAAGGTGGTGCCCCCCTGGCCTTCATCTTTGGCAGGTATTTTTCTTATTTTCTAAAAAGTATCTCTGTGAAATTTCAGGTCATTCCGAGAACGTTTGCTCCTTCACATAAATAACACCATGGTAATTCTGCTGAAAACAACGTCAGTCTAGGTTAGTTCCATTCAAATCATGCAAGTTAAAGTCCAAAACAAGGGCAAAAGTGTTTGGAAAAGTAGATACGTTGGAGACGTATCAAGTAGGTTTAACACCAATATAAATAAATAATGAGTTCATTATAGTACCTTGAAGTGGTCTTTTGTTTTCTTTCGCTAACGGAGCTCACGAGATTTTCTACTTTGAGTTTTGTGTTGTGAAGTTTTCAAGTTTTGGGTGAAGATTTGATGGATTATGGAACAAGGAGTGGCAAGAGCCTAAGCTTGGGGATGCCCATGGCACCCCCAAGATAATCTAAGGACACCTAAAAGCCAAAGCTTGGGGATGCCCCGTAAGGCATCTCCTCTTTCGTCTACTTCTATCGGTAACTTTACTTGGAGCTATATTTTTATTCACCACATGATATGTGTTTTGCTTGGCGCGTCTTGTATGATTTGAGTCTTTGCTTTTTAGTTTACCACAATCATCCTTGTTGTACACACCTTTTGAGAGAGCCATACATGATTTGGAATTTGTTAGAATACTCTATGTGCTTCGCTTATATCTTTTGAGTTATATAGTTTTGCTCTAGTACTTCACTTATATCTTTTAGAGCACGGTGGTGGATTTGTTTTATAGAAACTATTGATCTCTCATGCTTCACTTAGATTATTTTGAGAGTCTTAGATAGCATGGTAATTTGCTTAAAATCCGAATATGCTAGGTATTCAAGATTAGTAAAAAAATTCTTATGAGTGTTTTGAATACTAAGAGAAGTTGGATGCTTGATGATTGTTTTGAGATATGGAGGTAATAATATCAAAGTCGTGCTAGTTGAGTAGTTGTGAAATTGAGAAATACTTGTGTTGAAGTTTGCAAGTCCCGTAGCATGCACGTATGGTAAACGTTATGTAACAAATTTGAAACATGAGGTGTTATTTGATTGTCTTCCTTATGGGTGGCGGTCGGGGACGAGCGATGGTCTTTTCCTACCAATCTATCCCCCTAGGAGCATGTGCGTAGTGCCGAGGTTTTTGATGACTTGTAGATTTTTGCAATAAGTATGTGAGTTCTTTATGACTAATGTTGAGTCCATGGATTATACGCACTCTCACCCTTCCATCCTTGCTAGCCTCTTCGGTGCCGTGCATTGCCCTTTCTCACATTGAGAGTTGGCGCAAACTTCGCCGGTGCATCCAAACCCCGTGATATGATACGCTCTTTCACACATAAACCTCCTTATATCTTCCTCAAAACAGCCACCATACCTACCTATTATGGCATTTCCATAGCCATTCCGAGATATATTGCCATGCAATTTTCCACCATTCCGTTTATCATGACACATTCATCATTGTCATATTGCTTAGCATGATCATGTAGTTGACATAGTATTCGTGGCAAAGCCACCGTTCATAATTCTTTCATACATGTCACTCTTGGTCCATTGCATATCCCGGTACACCTCCGGAGGCATTCATATAGAGTCATCTTTTGTTCTAGTATCGAGTTGTAATCATTGAGTTGTAAATAAATAGAAGTGTGATGATCATCATTTTCTAGAGCATTGTCCCAAGTGAGGAATTATAAAAAAAGAAAAAAAGAGAGAAAGGCTATATATATAAAAAAGGGAGAAAGGCAAAATAAAAAAAATGAGAGAAAAAGAGAGAAGGGACAATGTTACTATCCTTTGCCAACTTGTGCTTCAAAGTAGCACTATAATCTTCATGATAGAGAGTCTCTTGTTTTGTCATTTTCATATACTAGTGGGAATTTTTCATTATAGAACTTGGCTTGTATATTCCAACAATGGGCCTCCTCAAGTGCCCTAGGTCTTCGTGAGCAAGCAAGTTGGATGCACACCCACTTAGTTTCTTTTGTTGAGCTTTCATACATTTATAGCTCTAGTGCATCCGTTGCATGGCAATCCCTACTCCTTGCATTAACATCAATCGATGGGCATCTCCATAGCCCTTTGATTAGCCTCGTTGATATGAGACTTTCTCCTTTTTTGTCTTCTCCACATGACCCCCCTCATTATATTCTATTCCACACATAGTGCTATGTCCATGGCTCGCGCTCATATATTGCGTGAAAGTTTATAGGTTTGAGATTACTAAAGTATGAAACAATTGCTTGGCTTGTCATTGGGGTTGTGCATGATGAGAGCATTCTTGTGTGACGAAAATGAAACATGACTAAACTATATGATTTTGTAGGGATGAACTTTCTTTGGCCATGTTATTTTGAGAAAACATAATTGCTTAGTTGGTATGCTTGAAGTATTATTATTTTTATGTCAATATGAACTTTTGTCTTGAATCTTTTGGATCTGAATATTCATGCCACAGTTAAGAAGAATTACATCAAAATTATGCCAAGTAGCACTCCGCATCAAAAATTCTGTTTTTATCATTTACCTACTCGAGGACGAGCAGGAATTAAGCTTGGGGATGCTTGATACGTCTCCAACGTATCTATAATTTTTGATTGCTCCATGCTATATTATCTACTATTTTGGACATTATTGGGCTTTATTATCCACTTCTATATTATTTTTGGGACTAACCTATTAACCGGAGGCCCAACCCAGAATTGCTGTTTTTTTGCCTATTTCAGGGTTTTGAAGAAAAGGAATATCAAATGGAGTCCAAACGGAATGAAACCTTCGGGAACGTGATTTTCTCAACGAACAAGACCCATGAGACTTGGACCCTACGTCAAGACACAAAAGAGGAGGCCACGAGGTAGGGGGCGTGCCTACCCCCAGGCGCGCCCTCCACCCTCGTGGGCCCCCTGTTGCTCCACCGACGTACTCCTTCCTCCTATATATACCTACGTACCCCCAAACGATCAGATACAGAGCCAAAACCCTAATTCCACCGCCGCAACTTTCTGTATCCACGAGATCCCATCTTGGGGCCTGTTCCGGAGCTCCGCCGGAGGGGGCCATCACGGAGGGCTTCTACATCAACACCATAGCCCCTCCGATGAAGTGTGAGTAGTTTACCTCAGACCTACGGGTCCATAGTTAGTAGCTAGATGGCTTCTTCTCTCTTTTTGGATCTCAATACAATGTTCTCCCCCTCTCTTGTGGAGATCTATTCGATGTAATCTTCTTTTTGCGGTGTGTTTGTTGAGACCGATGAATTGTGGGTTTATGATCAAGTCTACCTATGAACAATATTTGAATGTCCTCCGAATTCTTTTATGTATGATTGGTTATCTTTGCAAGTCTCTTCGAATTATCAGTTTGGTTTGGCCTACTAGATTGATCTGTCTTGCAATGGGAGAAGTGCTTAGCTTTGGGTTCAATCTTGCGGTGTCCTTTCCCAGTGACAGTAGTGGCAGCAAGGCACGTATTGTATTGTTGCCATCGAGGATAACAAGATGGAGTTTTCATCATATTGCATGAGTTTATCCCTGTACATCATGTCATCTTGCTTAAGGCATTACTCTGTTTTTATTAACTTAATACTCTAGATGCATGCTGGATAGCGGTCAATGAGTGGAGTAATAGTAGTAGATGCAGGCAGGAGTTGGTCTACTTGTCTTGGACGTGATGCCTATATACATGATCATACCTAGATATTCTCATAACTATGCTCAATTCTGTCAATTGCTCAACAGTAATTTGTTCACCCACTGTAGAATACTTTTGCTCTCGAGAGAAGCCACTAGTGAAACCTATGGCCCCCAGGTCTATCTTCATCATATTAATCTACCAATACTTAGTTATTTCCTTTTGCTTTTACTTTGCTTTTATTTTAATTTGCATCTTTATCATAAAAATACCAAAAATATTATCTTATCATATCTATCAGATCTCAATCTCGTAAGTGGCCGTGTAGGGATTGACAACCCCTTATCGCGTTGGTTGCGAGGATTTATTTGTTTTGTGCTGGTACGAGGGACTCGCGCGTAGCCTCCTACTGGATTGATACCTTGGTTCTCAAAAACTGAGGGAAATACTTACGCTACTTTGCTGCATCATCCCTTCCTCTTCGGGGAAAACCAACGCAGTGCTCAAGAGGTAGCAGCAACCCAATAGAGTTGTTGGCCCATATTTGTCTTTCCACTCAATCTCCCCCCAGACAGATTATGCAAAGAAAGAACATTTTCCTGACGTTGATAATTCCAGGGCCCAACTATCCGGGGAAAAATATGAATGTGTACATGCAGCCGCTTAAGGACGAATTGCAAGAAGCCTGGGATAATGGGTTCAGACATACGACGCCTATAGCAAACAAAACTTCATAATGCGTGTCTGGTACATGTACTCAACGCATGACTTGCCGGCGTATGCGCTATTCGTTGGCTGGTGTGTGCATGGAAGGTTCCCGTGCCCCACATGCAAGGGAGCCCTTGAGTTTCGTTGGCTTCAGGCCGGTCGCAAGTTTTCTTGCTTCGATATGCATAGACAGTTCCTGGATCCTCGCCATAAGTTCAGGAAAGACAAGAAGAACCTCATTAGAGGTAGAGTTGTCAAAAACTCTGCTCCACCTGCATTGACAGGCCAACAGACCCTGGATCAGTTAAACACTCTTGAGCCAGATCCAGAGTGTCCAGGGTACTTCAAGGGGTATAATTCTAAACACGCATGGACTCACAAGACATGCTTATGGGATCTGCCTTACTTCAAAGACCTCCTTTGCCCACACAACATCGACGTGATGCACACTGAGGATGAATGGCTAGTACTGGCAGAAATCAGCTATATTTTCCGTGTTCTTTGTGCGAAAGAACTATCGCCTGGCGTGCTAGAAGAAATGGAAGAGTTGGAGCTGGAGTTGATCTGCAAGTTAGAGAAGATCTTTCCACCGGGCTTCTTTAATCCAATGCAGCATTTGATTTTGCATCTCCCGACCGAGCAAGATTGGGGGGGGGGGGGGCGTGCAAAATCGTTGGTGCTACCCAACTAAGAGGATGCAGAAGACGCTTCGACAAAAATGCAAAAATAAACGTAGAATTGAAGCATCGATGGCTGAGGCATTCATCACTAAGGAGGCGGCAAACTTCGTGACAGCACACTATGAAGCCAAAAATCGTCATTTGCATAATCCGAAGCCTCGGTACAATGCTGACTAACCTCAAAAGGGTGGATCCAACCTCAGCCTATTCAAAGGGAATCTCGCACCAGCTAGTGGTTTGAAACCAGTATCTTTGGATAACGAAGAATGGCGGACCATTATGTTGTATATCTTCAACAACCTGACAGAAGTGCGGACATACATCGAGTAAGTTCTCAATACATTGTTTTGCAACTTGTATTTCCTTTGAACTGCTCTTATTCCTAGATATTTCATATAGTTGATACATCACCATATTCTCGTATGGAGCGATAATCCAAAAGGATTCCGTCGAAGAGTATGAGCTTCTCGCAAAGCAAGGAGGCGGCTATCCCGGTTTCATCTCTTGGTTCAAACAAACGGTAATTTCTATTAGACCATTTCATTTCATTCGCTAATATCTGCCTAATGCAACAATCCTTTCGTATTAAACTTGTAGGCTAATTCAGAGTCTATGGACGCCGAATTGATACAAGTCACTAATGGTTTTGACTATAAGGTCCGTTAATTTGACAAATACAACATCAACGGGTATCGCTTTCGTACCTATGGCAAAGAGCTATCTATGGTCGACCGAAAGTCTACAAATTGTTGTGTATCTGCTATCGGCGAAGGAGGTACCGAGTATTATGGGAGAGTTGAAGAGTTGAAGCAATTTATGAACTTCTATTCTATGGTGATAACCCACCGAATGTCGTACTCTTCAAATGTTATTGGTTTCAGCCGAAGGATACTAGAAGGACTCATGAACATATAGGGCTAGTTGAAATCAAACAAAGCACCCATTTAGATGTTCCTGATATCTATATTATGGCTCAATAGGCGACCCAAGTATTCTATCTACCGTGGGCCTGCCAAACTAATCCAAATCTGAAAGGTTGGGACGTTGTTTATGAAGTGCCGCCACGTGCTAGACTATCTCCCCCAAAGGAAGAGGATTATGAACCTCACATTAACCCAGACACATATGAAGGAGAATTCTTCCAAGAGACACATCTTTCCAAAAAACTTTTCAAGAACCGATATACTCACCCCAAAACATTGAAGTAGACAGCGACAGTGAATCCGGCATCACCCCAGAGGAGGAACAAGAAGAGCCGAAACAAGAAGAGGTTACTGCTGCAGATGACCTGTCAATGCTTGACCGATTATGTCAAGGTGGTATTCCACATTTTGATGCCACTAAACCCTATGAGCACGTCATTGATGATAGTGATGATGATGATTATGCATTTATTGATGATAGTGATCGAGATTATTAGTAGCCCGCTCCTACACCTCCATGACCACGGTAAGTTTCTCTAGTGTTTTACTTAACAAATGCATAAAGACCTAGACTTAGCTTTATTTCCTGCAAAATGACTTAATAAGCTTACTGACCTCCAAAACCATCCATTTTACCGAAGTTAGCTTACTTATGACAAAAATGGCATAATTAGCTTAGTTAGCTCATAAACGATCCATTTTACCCAAGTTAGCTCTAAAATGACCCATTTTACCTAGGTTAGCTCCAAAATGACCCATCTTACCTATGTTAGCTCTAAAATGATGCATCTTACCTAGGTTGGCTCATAAACGATCCATTTCAACTAAGTTAGCTCATAAACGATCCATTTCACCTTAGTTAGCTCATAAATGATCCATTTCACCTTAGTTAGCTCATAAACGATCCATTTCACCTTAGTTAGCTCATAAACGATCCATTTCACCTAAGTTAGCTCATAAATGATCCATTTCACCTAAGTTAGCTCATAAACGATCCATTTCACCTAGGTTAGCTCTAAAATGATCCATTTCACCTTAGTTAGCTCATAAACGATCCATTTCACCTTAGTTAGCTCATAAACAATCCATTTCACCTAAGTTAGCTGTAAAATGATCCACTTCACCTTAGTTAGCTCATAAATGATCCATTTCACCTAGGTTAACTCTAAAATGATCCATTTCACCTTAGTTAGCTCATAAACGATCCATTTCACCCTAGTTAGCTCATAAATGATCCATTTCACCTAAGTTAGCTCATAAATGATCCATTTCACCTAAGTTAGCTCATAAATGACATATAGTTCTTCTTCTAGTCACCTTTTTTCTAACTTTCTTATTTGCCATTTTGTAGATCTCATTCACTTCACGGAAGCTAGCTTGCTATGATGGAGTGCTTGTTTTTTCTTTCATTCTCTTCTAGTATTCTTAGCTTGCTATGATGGAACAATGTGTATGTGCAACTTGCTATGTATGAATGGATGGAACTATATATGTATGTACGATGAAACTTATGTGCTAGATATGTCATATGTTTGCTGTGAAATAACCCTGTGAAATATATCTATATATGTCATATATATTTGCTGTGAAAATTGTTGGATTAAAAAAATAGAAAAAGAGCCAATGCAGGCTCTTTGTCGTCAGCCACCGATGGCAATGGGCTCTTTGCCGTCCACGATAGACGGCAAAGAAGCCACGTGGCAGCCAACTGTGCTTCCTGGGAGCTGACCCATTTGGTTAGTTTGCCTACAGTGGCGGACGGCAAAGCCTTTGGCTACAGCGGCGGACGGCAAAGACTTGCTGGAAAGTGACGTCCAACAGACATCATCAGGCGGACGGCAAAGGCCTGATGATATTTGCCGTCAGCCACAGATGGCAAACACTGCCGTTAGCCACCCAACGGACTAACGATGAATTTATTGCCGTCGGGTTTCTTTGCCGTCCGCCGCGGATGGCAAAGGCCCCTTTGCCGTCCGCTTCTGAAAGCAGACGACAAAGAAGCTCTTTACCGATCCTTTCTTTGTCGGTGCATTTTGCCATCCGCGGCAGACGGCAAATGCCTTTGCCGTCCACCGTCCGTGCCTTTGCCGTCTGCCTTGGCGGACGGCAAATTAGCTGATTCCTATAGTGTATATATGAAACGGTGAAAGGGCAGCAGAATAGAACGCAGAAACAGAGAGAGACAGAGAGACAGATCCAATCTCAGAGGGGCTCTCGCCCCTCCCATGCCATGGAGGCCAAGGACTAGAGGGGAAACCCTTCTCCCATCTAGGGAGGAGGTCAAGAAGAAGAAGACGAAGGGTCACCCTCTCCCCTTCTCTTCTGGTGGCGCCGGAACACTGTCGTGGCCATCATCATCATCATTGCGATCTACACCAACACCTCCGCCATCTTCACCAACATATCCATCACCTTCCCCCCTCTATCTACAGCGGTCCACTCTCCCGCAACCCGCTGTACCCTCTACTTGAACATGGTGCTTTATGCTTCATATTATTATCCAATGATGTGTTGCCATCCTATGATGTCTGAGTAGATTTTCGTTGTCCTACTGGTGGTTGATGAATTGCTATGATTGATTTAATTTGCTTGTGGTTATGTTGCTGTCCTTTGGTGCCCATCATATGAGCACGCGGGTGGATCACACCATAGGGTTAGTTGTATGTTGATAGGACTATGTATTGGAGGGCAAGAGTGACAGAAGCTTCAACCTAGCATAGAAATTGATGCATACAGGAATGAAGGGGGACCAATATATCTTAATGCTACGGTTGGGTTTTACCTTAATGAACGTTAGTAGTTGCGGATGCTTGCTAATAGTTCCAATCATAAGTGCATAGAATTCCAAGTCAGGGATGACATGCTAGTAGTGGCCTCTCCCACATAAAACTTGCCATCGGTCTAGTAAAGTAGTCAATTGCTTAGGGACAATTTCGCAACTCCTACCACCACTTTTCCACACTCGCTATATTTACTTTATTGTTTCTTTATCTAAACAGCCCCTACTTTTTATGTACGTAATCTTTATTATCTTGCAAACTTATCCAACAACACCTACAAAGTACTTCTAGTTTCATACTTGTTCTAGGTAAAGCGAACGTCAAGCATGCGTAGAGTTGTATCGGTGGTCGATAGAACTTGAGGGAATATTTGTTCTGCCTTTAGCTCCTCGTTGGGTTCGACACTCTTACTTATCGAAAACTGTTGCGATCCCCTATACTTGTGGGTTATCAAGACCTTTTTTTGGCGCCGTTGCCGGGGAGCAATAGCGTGGGGGTGAATATTCTCATGTGTGCTTGTTTGCTTTAGCACTAAGTAATTTTTATTTGATGTTCTTAGTTGTTCTCTATCTTTAGTTATGGATATGGAACATGAAATACCAAAAAATTAGGTGTACTTGTTACTCATGGAGATGAGGAACCTCCTAAAACCCCCGATGCTCGTTATGTGACAGAAATTATGTACTACTTTGGTAATCCTGAGAAAACCCCATTCAATCTAGTAATGGGAGTAACGTTGGATCAACGTGAATACTTTAGGGATTATCGCTTGACACAAAAAGGGAAAGTGATATGGGATCAAATTTATATATTGAAGTGGTATGCTCGGCAAGTATGCTTGAGTTATGATTATACTTGTTGCTCTAGGATGAAGGCTCCACACCTTCCCTTTTCATGCAAATTTAATGATGATGAAACCTCAGCTTCTTATGCTAATGGTATATATGATTACTATGATGTGGAACAAATAGAAGAATTTGTTGCTTTTAAGGGTGCTTATGAAATTGAATCTTTGTTTGAAAAGTATGAAGCTTTTGATGATGATGTTTATAAGCCTGAAAATTCAGCTATCCTAAAATATTGCTATGATAATTATGAATATAATTCCTATATTAATGCGCTTATTGAGAAAGTCTCCGCTATCCAAGAAGAGACTAATATTTTGCAGGAATCTATGGAAGAAGAATTTGATGAAACTGTGAGCTCATTGGATGAAAAGGATGAGGAGGAGAGCGAAGAACAAAAGGAGGAAGAGCAGATTGATCACCCATGCCTACCTTCTAATGAGAGTAACTCTTCAACTCATACATTGTTTAATTCCCCTTCATGCTTACCGAAGGATGAATGCTATGATAATTGCTATGATCCCGTTGATTCTTTTGAAATATCCCTTTTTGATGATGCATGCTATGCTTGTGGCCAAGATGCCAATATGAATTATGCTTATGGAGATGAACTTGCTATAGTTACTTATGTTAAACATGAAATTGTTGCTATTGCATCCACGCATGATAGTCCTATTATATTTTTGAACTCTCCCGACTACACTATATCGAAGAAGTTTGCACTTATTAAGGATTATATTGATAGGTTGCGTCTTACTATTACACATGATGATTTTGATGAATATAATATGCATGTGCTTGCTGCTCCTACTTGCAATTATTATGATAGAGGAACTATATCTCCACCTCTCTATGTTTCCAATACGATAAAATTGCAAGAAACTGTTTATACTATGCATTTGCCTTTACTATGTGTGCATGAATTGTTCTTTTATGACATGCCGATGCATAGGAAGAGAGTTAGACTTCGTTGTTGCATGATTTATGTTACTTTGTGCTCACTACAAAATTACAAATCATTGTTAATTAAAATTGGCTTTGATATACCTTGGGATCCGGGTGGATTCATTACTTGAGCACTATATGCCTAGCTTAATGGCTTTAAAGAAAGCGCTGCCAAGGAGACAACCCAGAATTTTTAGAGAGTCATTTATTTCTGTTGAGTGCTTTTATATAGTTTAAAAACAAAATAAAATAAAGAGGGGAACCCAAAACTTTTTCAAAAAGGAACGTGAAAGTGAGAAAGACAAGCATTGTTGAAGGGGGAGAGCTCCTTGAACTTTGTTCATGCTCACGGCAACTTTGTGAATCTTGATTTCAGAAACTTTTCAACAAAAATAATTATCCCCTTGTACAATTCCATTGTATTATAAGAATAATGTGCCAAGGTTTGCCTTTAGGATGTTTACATTTGCTTGATGGTTTGTACGGTGCAGGACAGAAACTTTGGCTGTAGTGCGCAATTTTAAATTTTTAGCTGGAAAGTCAAATGGTTCTGATTCTTTTTGCACTGTCTTTATATACAAATTGTTTATTTTTCCTAAATTTGGCAGAATTTTTCAAGCATCATAAGTATGGTAAATGTTCATATTATTACAGACTGTTCTGTTTTAGACAGATTCTGTTTTTGATGCATAGTTTGCTCGTTTTGATGAAACTATCAATTCATATATGTGGATTAAGCCATGAAAAAGTTATATTACAGTAGACACAATGCAAAAACAAAATATGAATTGGTTTGCAACAGTACTTAGAGTAGTGATTTGCTTTATTATACTAACGTATCTTACCGAGTTTTCTGTTGAAGTTTTGTGTGGATGAAGTGGGGTTCCGGCAAACCCTTAAGGTTCAAACACTGGGGTGCGTGCGAAGTCTTTCCCTCCTATCGATCTACGCCCTAGCTCACTAAGATCTCGCGGACGAACTCGACGAACTTGCAACACAGAAATACACGAGGTTTATATTGGTTCGGGCCACCATTGTGGTGTAATACCCTACTCCAGTGTGGTGGTGGTGGATTGCCTCTAGGGCTGATGATGAACAGTACAAGGGGAGAACAGCCTCCTGAGGTTGAGGTGTTCTTGAGCTCGGTGAGCTTGTGTGTGTGTGTGGGTTGTCTCAATGATCCGTCTCCCTCCTTCTTTTCTTTGTGGTGGCTAGCTCTACTTATATAGGCCCCGGTCCTCTTCCCAAATATCGAGTGCGAAGGGAGCCAACAATGGCGGGCTAATTTGAAGGGGGACAGCTAGCATAAGCTATCCTGACAAAAGTGGTCTTCGCCTGCGAAAAGCTCTATGGTGACGCCTTCTTGGGCTCCGCGATGACCTCCGTCTTGCCGTCCTCCTGGTCTTGGTCTCGTTGCACCAATATAGCAACCTTTGCCTGATGCCTCGGTACTCTTCGCTTGCGCTGGCCTCCTTAGCACCAAAGAGGAAACAAGGACGCTGCGCGCGCTGGCGCCCGCCTTGCGCCTACGTGGTGTCGTGCGTCATGGCTCACGTCCTGAGGGTCTCGTGAGGTTTTCCCCACCTTGATATATCCACTCCTCGTGAGCCTGCCCGGCTAGGCCACTCCCGAGGAGGTCTTGCGTCGTCCGCCTCGTGAGGCTTGGACCCTCGCGAGGGTCTTGGATGCTTTTCTGGTGAAGATGGGCCGTACGGCCTGCAGGCTCAGCCACGCCGCGGGCCGCAAGTAGGCAAGTCTGGGGACCCCCGTTCCCAGGACGCCGACAGCAGCCCTCGGGCCCAAGGTGCGCTCGGGCTTGGCTTTGCGGCGAACCCAAGGGCCATGTTCGGAGCAGCACGGGCCCTAAAAGCCTGCGGCCTCGATCGACGCGTGGTGGATGATTGGACGTGGGCGTCTCTGCTTCCCCACGTTGCTTCGGCAACTGCTTGACTTGACAAAAGGCTGGCGCAGGCAGCATTTGCCTTCATTGCTTCTCCCTCGCCTCGCTCCAGATCCCCTTTCTTGCTCTTCGCCGCCGCTACCTCCAGATCTTCCCCAGCCTTGCTCTGCATCTGCCGCTCATGGTGCCGCGCAAGGTCAATACTTCCTCAACATCGGCTTGGTACGAGCCCGCTCTCGTGGCGCCCACCGTCATGGAGAAGAGCCTCGCCTCCGTGTGCCTGCTGACAGCGGGGGATAGCAACGAGTGGGGGAAGACGGAGCTCCGGCTTGCGTCCGACGAGCCGGAGCCTGAGGGGAGCACCTTCTTCCCCTTCTTCTCGAGCAGCATCGCTGTTGGGTTGGTTCCTCCCTTCTCTGATTTCTTTTATGAAGTCCTCTACTACTACGGGCTGCAGGCGTTGCACCTCCATCCCAACTCTGCCCTCCTCCGGTCCATCTTCGCCTACTACTGTGAGGCGTACCTGGGCTTGATGCCGTCCGTGGCGCTCCTGTGCCATTTCTTCTTCCTCCGCATCAGCAAGGGTCACATCTCCGGATGCACCAACTTCGTTGCGTCTGGCAAGGCCAACTCGATCTCAAGCATCGGGAAGAGGGCCGACCATATTCGGTCCAAATGGGTCATGATGGATGCCAAGCTCGCCCATCCGCGCCTGATGTTGCCGACGGAGGCGCCTCGGCAGGGCAAGGAGTGGCCTAGGGCGGAGCTTGTCGACGAGCGGGCATCGTCAGTGCTGGGACAGATGATGACTGACATGAAGCCGGGCAATGCGAGGGCGGCCAAGATAATGAGAGCGATGCTCCTGAGGGAGTTCTTAAAGCTGCGGGTTGCCCCACTCCAGGCGCCCGCGCGCCCCTTCTGGGAGCTTGAAGGAGGGGAAAACAAGGCCCGCCTGAGGCCGGGGGACCTGCCTGACGACGAACTGGACGCCGTCCTGCGTCTCATAGTTGGAGACAACCAGGAGTACCCACCTGGCACCTTCATTCCCCTGTTCCAACGCAGGGATCGGGAGGAATTCGTCGCCTCCAGGCCGACTTTTGATGCGCGCAAGCTGGTGACACCAGTGTTTTCGGGAGCTCCTATGGCGCAGAAACCGGTGGAGGTGTCTTCTGGCGAGTCCCGCGGAGAGGGGGAGGAGACCCCAGAAGAGCTGCGGGAGACCTCCCCTCTGAGCAAGGCCGAGATTCTCCGCGCCCTTCCTGATGATGCCGAAGCCGACGCCTACCAAGGGGAGAGGGAGCAACCCCTCATCCCGACGAAGGGTAGGTCATTGCTGGTGGTCTGTGGTGCCGCCTCCACCCCGGCGCCTCCTGGGGTTGGATCCGGTTCCGCCTCCGCACCGCCTGGCGCCGCCGGAGCCCGAACGCCTGCCCTTAGGTCCCGATGCTGCCAGGCCTCAAGCTTCACAAGCGAAAGGTGGAGTCTGTGGACCGGTAGGTGTTTTCGAGCTTCGCTTTATCCCTGCCGGTACTTGTTATTTCCTGACGCTCGCCCTTGGTTGATCAGGACGGCATCTTGGGCGAAGAAGGGGAAGGAGGGTACGGCGGCCGTACCTCCCTCCGCAGAGAAAGGAGGCAGCAGCGCCCGCACCTCCCCAGCCCAGTCGTCCTTGCGGGGCCAAGAAGAACATCGCCGTGTGGAGTTAGCCCCCATGGCCCCGCTGGCTCCGGAGGTGCCGGTGCTTGGCGCGGCTGACGAGATCCCAGCTGCTCCGGAACCCATGGCCTCCCAAGCCCTGGTGACGGTGCCGCTTCCTTCCTCCGCAGCACCTCCAGTCCCTGGTTCCTCTGCTCCTGCTGCTGCCTTGGAGCGTGCCCTTTCGAAGATGACCCGGCTGCAGGCGGATCTCCTGAGCACGGACCCGCACCTGGTGGCCGGGCGTCTAGAGCTGGCCTCTAGCTGGCTTCACTCTGACCTGGTGGTTCGTGCAGCGCTGAGCCAGGCTGCTGCAACTTCTGATCAAGAGAAGTGAGGAGCCGCCAGTGCTGCAGCCAATCGTGAGGCGGCGCTGAAATACGCCAAGGCCGCCCCTGACCGCTGCCAAGTGCTGGAGGGCGAGTTGCAGAGCCTTCGTGACAAGCACGCCGAAAAGGTACGCTGCTGCCAAGCGAAGGAGGAGGGGATGAAGGCCCGGGAGGAAGCCGTCAAGAACCGTGATGTTGAGCTGGCTGAGCTGGGGAGGAAGCAGGACGCCGAGTGCAACCGATTGGAAGAGTTGGAGTGGAGGATGGGGACGAGGGAGGCCGATCTTGATGCCAAGGTGCGAGTCCTGGCCGAAGACCGCGTGGCCTTCGCCGATCTCAAGAAGAGGTCTCGCAAGGCGCTGAAGACACTCTACGAGCACGACCTGGAGAGGCCGCTGGACACCGACGAGGACGGCCCCGCCCAGCTGCTTTCTCTCGTGGTGAAGGCGCTTGAGGAGGTCGTTGATGGCCTTGGTCCCATGGCGGAGGCAGAAGCTCACGTCCTGTCTTCAGCCGCACTGACTCGCGTCTTCAGCCATCTGCACCTCCGCGACCCTAGCGCTCGTCTTGACGAGCTGCTGGAGCCTGTGGCTGAAGATCATTGCGAAGCCGCCGCCGCGGCTGTACAAGGTCAAGTGGAGGCATTGCTAGGGAGGTTCCGTGGCTTTGTCTCCGATCCTCTGTCTGGCGACGCCGCGGGTCCTGCGACTGGTGGTGAAGGTGAGAACATCGTTGCCCGCGAGGGAGCTCCTTCCACAGGCGATGGCGATATCCAGGGGTGACTTGCGGCTACTCTTCCCGTTTTGTTCCTGCGACATTTATCAGGCCCCGTGGAGGCGTTTAGACTTTTCATTTGGTATTGTGAGAACAATATGCTTGTAATATTTGCTTCAAGATTTGGCGATTTCCTTCCTATTTGCTTTGCGTTCTGCATCGACAGAGCCCGGACCCGCGCATACCTCAACCGCCATTGGGCCGACCGGAAACCAGGACGGACCAAGGAGTGAGGGGCTACGTGACCAGTTAGGCTCTTGAGTCGCGATGCTCAAGAGTCCCCCTTAACGCGCAAACAACATATAGGGAGAGTTTTGAGGATAGATTAATGTTCTACATCAGCAGAGCCCGGCCCTGCGCATACCTCAACCGCCATTGGGCCGACTGGAGACCAGGACGGACCAAGGAGTGAGGGGCTACGTGACCAGTTAGGCTCCTGAGTCACGATGCTCAGGAGTCCCCCTTGACGTGCAAACAATTTCCATACCTTCCCTCGCCGAGGCCTCGGGAGGGGCGCTCGACGCCCAGGTCCAGGGGACCTGGTTGGGTGGCGTGCACTTGGGCGTGGCCCGAGCGCAGCCCCGTGCCCAGCCCCCTCGTGCGGCTCTCCCGAGGGGAGGCGTTGTGGTGAGGCTGGGTGTTGAGCTCTGGGATCCCTGAGATTCGTACGACCGTGGGGCCACCCTCAGTTGTTTATCACCAACGCGGAGCATAGTGCTTCCGCTTGTGCACGTAGCCGCTCCTCGGCAGTGTCGTCAGCCAGCGCGGAGCATGGTGCTTACACTTGGGCATGGGATGGGGGGCCCACTCCGGGAGGAGCCCCCGGGGCGTCTACAACCCTGCCCTGACGTGTGGCTTGCACGGTAGGGCTGCGAGGTGTATCTGGGCACTCGTGAGCCAGCGTGGGACTCACGAGGCCCTACCTCAAGGCGGGTTGCGCCTGGTCCTGAGTCATGGTGATTGTATGTCCCTGCAAGGCGGTTAGATGCAAGCACTCTACGTCCTCAGGTCCCGGCCCTCGAGCGAGCTCAGCCGCCGCTGGTATGCCAGGTCATGATGCCGTGGTCAAGGCCAGGGGTGAGGGCTGGAGAGCCAGTAAGAGCTCTCCAGGAAAACCCTTAAGGTTCGAACACTCGGGTGCGCGTGAAGTCTTTTCCTCCCACCGATCTACGCCCTAGCTCACTAAGATCTCGCGGACGAACTCGCAACACATAAAGACACAAGATTTATACTGGTTTGGGCCACCGTTGTGGTGTAATACCCTACTCTAGTGTGGTGGTGGTGGATTGCCTCTAGGGCTGATGATGAACAATACAAGGGAAGAACAACCTCCTGAGGTTGAGGTGTTCTTGAGCTCGGTGAGCTTGTGTATGTGAGGATGTTCTGAATGATCTGTCCGTTCGCCCCCTTCACTATGGTGGCTAGCTCTACTTATATAGGCCATAGTCCTCTTCCCAAATATCAAGCGGGAAGGGAGCCAACAATGGCGGGCCAATTTGAAGGGGGACAGCTAGTACAAGCTATCCTGACAAAAGTGGTCTTCGCCTGCGAAAAGCGCTATGGTGACGCCGTCTTGGGCTTCACGATGACCTCCGTCTTACCGTCCTCTTGGTCTTGGTCTCGTTGCACCAATATAGAAACCTTTGCCTGATGCCTCGGTACTCTTCGCCTGTGCTGGCCTCCTTAGCACCAAAGAGGAAACAAGGACGCTGTGCATGCTGGCGCCCGCCATGTGTCGTGCGTCATGGCTCACGTCACGAGGGCCTCATGAGGTTTGCCCCGCCTTGATATCTCCGCTCCTCGTGAGCCCGCCCGGCTAGGCCACTCCCGAGGAGGTCTTGCATCGTCCGCCTCATGAGGCTTGGACCCTCACGAGGGTCTTGGATGCTTTGTTGGTGAAGATGTGCCGTACGGCCTGCTGGCTTGGTCACGCCGTGGGCCGCAGGCAGGCAAGTCTGGGGACCCCCGTTCCCAAGACGTCGACAGTAGCCCCCGGGCCCAAGGTGCGCTCGGGCTTGGCTTCGCGTCGAAGCCAAGCGCCAAGTATGGCGCACCGCGAGCCCCCAAAGCCTGCAACCTCGATCGCCGCATGGCGGATGATTGGACGTGGGCGCCTCCACTTCCCCATGTTGCCTCGGCAACTGCTCGACTTGTCAAGTCCCTGCGACATGCAAGGAAAACCATCATTACCTGCGATCATGGGAGACACCGGTTGGCCTTCCCTTGCTATAAATGGTGAGGGGGGGGGGCGGAGGCCCCGTTGCCCATCTCTTCCTCGCTTGCTTTCTTCTTCCTCCTTGCTCCACTGCTAACAACGATGGTGCCCATCAGAAAGTTCTCTACTGAAGAGAAAGGAAAGGCTCCCCACGATGATCCGGGGCCTCTTTCGCCGAAGAAGAGGTCGATCCATCGCCGCGATGAAGCGGCGATGCCGGTGGTGTCGAGGCCTTGGTGCGAGCGGCCTCCTCCGGGGTACCCGCTGCCCTTGTACGCCCAAACCGAGGGCTCGGGAGGACGGAGTGACGAGCAGCGCCACCCACGCCGCATCCAGGGCCGCCGCGCCACGGTGACGCATGTCGTCACCCTTGGGGTTCACGTCGCGGACTCCTCGCGCGAGTTGGTGCTGTGGGCACCTATGCCTCCGAGTTCCTGGATACGCTTCCCTCAGTTCTTCTCTGACGTGATGCCGCCGAGGGGGCCTCTCGAGCTCTGGCTGCAGCACGCCGACTGCGGCGCTCCGGCGATCGGAGCGGAGATCAAAGCGGTCCCCACCAGCAAGATCTTCATGACGCGCGGCTGGGGCGAGATCGCGCTAGTCTGCCGTGCGAGGGGCGCCCTCGCAATCCACTTCGAGTACGACGGTGTCTCCACGCTCTTCTTCAAGGTCTTCGATGCCGAGGGCCGCCGCCTGGAGTGCTTCTCCAGAGAGGAGCGCGAGGCTGATGCGCGCCCTGCTCGCGACCACTCCAGCAGCAGCAGCCCTTGGGAGTCCAGCAGCTCTCCTGAGCTCTATGAGACTCCGGAGACGAGCGACGACAGCTACGTGCCGACCTCCCGTGGCCCACTGTTGATGATGGTGTCCACCACGGAAGGATGTAGATAGGATTCCCCTTAGTATCGGCTTTTGTTTTCTGCAATGAATCATGAATTACCCCGTGGGGGCATGTAAGGGTCCGTAATGTCTTTTGTGCTTATCTTCCCTGTTATGAAAATTTGGTGAATGCATGTCCCGTTAAGGCTCGGTCCCCCTTTCTTTCGTCGCGATAGCTTGTTGCTCTATGCTGACGGGTCCCGGTCCCCAGGCGGCTAAAACCGTCGCTGGTATGCCAGGTCCCGTGCCGTGGTCAAGGCCAGGAGGTGTGCGGCCAGAGGTCTAGTAAGAGCCCCTGAGGCGCAATGCTCAGGAGGTCCCCCTTAGCGCTCAAGCAGCCATGGTAAGGTGAGAAAGGGAGTTGACGTGGCCGCAATGGGGCTGCGGCATGGCGTCCGTGACCATTAGGCCCGAACATTTAGCCGATCCGAGTGCGGGACTTATATTGTTGATCTCATGGCGACTCCTGACGTTGCGCTAGGGCAGCGCGCCTGCTCGCGCGGCATAGCTAGGCTGGCCCATATGAGTTTCCCTCCCCTCATGCTTTCCTTAGTGCTATATGTCCTCAGGTCCCGGCCCTCGAGCGAGCTCAGCCGCCGCTGGTATGCCAGGTCGCGATGCCGTGGTCAAGGCCAGGGGGTGAGGGCTGGAGAGCCAGTAAGAGCTCCTGAGTCGCGATGCTCAGGCGCCCCCTTTTAACGCGCAAGCAAATTGCACGAGAGAAAAGGAGACTCATGGTGCCGCCTGCTATCCATCCCATGGGGTCCCTGTGAACAAGCACAAGAAGAAACATGGTTTGCCGTTACAGCTGTCAGTCTGCCGCTTGTTGCTCTAGATGAGGAGAAGGCACTGAGGGCCTGGTGAGGTGACGTGCGCGGGGCGTGCCACGAGCCAGAGCTCAACCGCTCAGATTTGTCGGTGTGGCAGGGACGGACCCATGCACCAGCCCCATGCCTGTGTGGACGCCCCGGGGGAGACGATCATCGAGCAGGTGATAGTAGTTGGCAGGTTAAGCATGGAGAGCAGATCAGCTTGGATAAATGCAGGAAGATACATGCCACCGGGTCCGGCCCGAGCGGCTTGGGGATGATGCAGCCCGAGGGGCGCCCCCAACAAGGTAAGCTAAAGACATAAGCAAAAGGGGTACATGCCGCAGGGACAGACCCATGCGGCCTGGGAATAATGCAGCCCGTGGGGCGCTCCCAGCTAAACGAGCTTGGAAGATGTCACCTGGTTCTGTAGACGAAGTAGAGTTGGTGCAGCTGAAGGTGTGCGTTGAAGAAATGACTCCTCATGAGCCGCCAGAACCCTGAGCCTCGGGAGGCTCCGAGGGTTCGGGAGGTTCCCTAAAGACCGTCTCCATCTCCTCCAGAACGGCGTTGTACCTGGCTTCCTGAGCCGCCAGGACACGTCGCATGTTGCGCTGATAGGCCGACGCCACGCTCGGCAAGCCAAAGGGCATACGAACGTAGCTATGCGGCGGGCCCTCGCAACGGCCTACACGCGAAGGCCAGAAACGCTCCTGAGATGCGGCCCTATTGAGCCCTGGGACATCGATGCAGACACACAGCCCAGCATCCTCGCCAGGATGCAGAGCTGCGCCCTGTGGGCGGCTTTCGCCGCACATGGCCCTTGCTTCTTGCAGTTCCTGGGTGGTCTTGGTGATGAACTCCTGAGTGGTGGGCACTCCTTGCCCTGTGCTCTCCTGAGGGTCACGTGCCATGAAGCACGCTTCCAAGTGGTGCCCAAGCGCCTCCCTAGTGAGGTTTGCAAGGTCTGAGGCCCTCCAGAAGAGAGCCCCCGAGCCCTGCCTGAGGAGGGCGCCGGGCGCGCCTTCCTCTGCGACGGAGGGAGGCGCCCCTGAAGCAGGCGCTGGTCCTGACGTGGCTTCTGCCGTGACGCCGTCCTCCTGAGGTCCTGCACGACGTGGCTTATTCTTCTTGGGGATGCCCTCCAGAGGGCCTTCACTCCCGCTGTTGGGGTCGTCGGTTGCTGCGGCTTGAAAGGCGCTCTCGAGGGAGCACACCGCATCCCTCTCTTCACATGGGACCGTGATGATTCCTCCGCTTCCTGACATCTTGAGAATGTTGTAGCCGTGATGAGTGACTGCCATGAACTTGGCCAGGGTTGGATACTCGAGGATGGCATTGTACGGTAGGCAGATGTGCGCGACGTTGAAGTCGATGAGCTTGGTGCGGTAGTTCTTGTGCTCGCCGAAGATGACAGGCAGGCGGACCTGCACTATCGGCTTGGTGGAGCCGTCGGTCACTCCTGAGAAAGGCTTGGTGGGCTGGAGCTGCTCATATGGCACTTGGAGGTTGTCGACGTGTCGACGGACAAGACGTTGAGCCCTGTGCCGCCGTCGATGAGGGTCTTGGTGACCTGCACATTGCTGATGACTAGGGAACACAGCATAGTGAGGGTGCCAGCGGTGGCTGCGCACTTGAGTTGATCCGCCGAGTTGAAAGTGATGGCGCATTGGGACCACCTGAGCGGGCACGTGGCCTCGAGCTTAGGGAGCGCCGCGTTCACCTCGCGAGTAAACTGCTTGAAGACGCGCTGAGAGGCTGGGGCCTGGGCGCCGCCCAAGATGCAAGCGATCGCGTGCGGCTCCTAGAAGCCCCAACCCCCTCGTCCTGGTGGTGGTCGTCCTTCCTTCTTGGTGGCGGAAGCGGGGGAAGACCGGCGTTGCCCTGGGGGCGATCCTCATGAGGCGGGTCCCTCTAGACGCCCTCACGAGGCTGGTCCTGCCAGCGGTCCTCACGAGGCCGGTCGCGCCACTCCTGGCGTGGGCCACGGTCGTCCCAGCGTCCGTTTCCACGTCCTCCTCTGTGGCCGTAGCCCCGGTCCTTGCGCTCGGGGCATCGACCATAGCGTCCTTATCGTATGGCTCTGAGCTCTTGACAGTCACTGGTGTTGTGGGTGTTCAGGTTGTGGAAGGTGCAGAACGGTCGGCCGTTCTTGGATGACTCGGGCTGATCTCTGCCCCGCTTGATGTCGGGCTCCGCTGCGAGCACAGCTACCTCCTTGTGCTTTACGTCCTTGGCCTTGGCTTTCTTCTCCTCCGCGCCCACGGCTGGTGGCTCAAGGAGAGAGAGGCACCCCTCCTCAGCTCTTGCGCACCTGGTCGCCAGGTTGAACAACTCCTGAGATGTGCAGAGCTCCTCGTGGATGGCGAGCTCTTCCTTCATCTTGACATCACGGACGCCGTCGGAGAACGCGGAGATGATGGCCTCGTCCGTGACCTTGGGGATCTTGAGGCAGGTGTTGTTGAAGCGCTGGATGTACTTCTGGAGGGTCTCTCCTGGCTGCTGCTTGATGCGACATAGGTCACCCGCGGCCGATTGACGGTCTTGAGTGCCCTGGAAGTTGGCGACGAAGCGGTCGCGCATCTCGTCCTAGGAGGAGATCGAGCCGTGCTGCAGGTTCAGGAGCCAGGAGCGAGCTCCATCCTTGAGAGCCATGGGAAACCAGTTCGCCATGACCTTTTCGTCGCCATTGGCCGCTTCGATGCTCAGCTCATAGAGCTGCAGGAACTCCGCGGTGTCGGCGGTACCGTCGTAGCGAGGAGGTAGATCCGGCTTGAACTTGCCTGGCCAGGCGACGCTACGCAGCTTGGGGGTGAAGGCGCAGCAGCCAGCCATGGTTGCCGGGGCCCGCTTTGAAGGTGGAGCTTAGTCTTGATGAGGTCCGCGCTGTACCGCTGCGGGTGGTGCGCGGTCTTGACGAGGTGGCACGAGGAGCGCAGGTGCGGCTTCTCACGGCCGCGGAATCTCTTAGGCAGCTTCTCTCTTCACGCGCGGGTGCCGGGCGCGGCGGCTCACGTCGCGGAGCCGCGTGCCTTGGTGCCAAGGCGACGTCTTGGGGCTGAGGTGGTGGAGGCACGCCATGAGCCCCGTCGCCCGCGGCTGGTTGAGGGGGAGGCAGAGAGTGGGACGACGCCGGAGAGCCCCCTGCGGCACGGATGAGCTCGGCGACGCGGTCGAGCCACTCCTCGTAGAGGTCGTCGATGGGGCGGTAGCGCAGGAGCTCATTCGCTGTGAGGAGCGTGGCCCATGCCTCCATGGGAGCACGGTGCACGTGAGACGAAGAACCGACAGGGGTCAGCGATGGAGTGGCGGTGCGGGCGTCCTGCCGCACCGAAGGATGCAGCGAGGACGCCTGCTGCTCGTTCCCTGCTGGGCCGGTGGCAGCGTGATACGTCTCCAACGTATCTATAATTTTGTATTGTTCCATGCTATTATATTATCTATTTTGGATGTTTATGGGCTTTATTATACACTTTTATATCATTTTTGGGACTAACCTATTAACCCAGAGCCCAGTGCCAGTTTCTGTTTTTACCTTGTTTTAGGGTTTCGAAGAAAAGGAAAATCAAATGGAGTCCAATTGACCTGAAACTCCACGGAACTCATTTTTGGAAGAAAAGAAGCCCAGAAGACTTGAAGTGCACGTAAGGGAACCTTCAAGGAGGCCACGAGGTAGGGGGGCGCGCCCACCCCCCTAGGGCGCGCCCTCCACCCTCATGGGCCCCTCGTGGCCCCCCTGACGTACTTCTTCTGCCTATATATCTCCATATACCCTAAAACTTCCAGAGAGCACAATAGATCGGGAGTTCCGCCGCCAGAAGCCTCCGTAGCCACCGAAAGCCAATCTAGACCTGTTCCGGCACCCTGCCGGAGGGGAAATCCCTCTTCGATGGCCATCTTCATCATCCCGGTGCTCTCCATGACGAGGAGGGAGTAGTTCTCCCTCAGGGCTGAGGGTATGTACTAGTAGCTATGTGTTTGATCTCTCTCTCTCTCTCTCTCTCTCGTGTTCTTGAGGTGATACGATCTTGATGTATCGCGAGCTTTGCTATTATAGTTGGATCTTATGATGTTTTCTCCCCCCTCTACTCTCTTGTAATGGATTGAGTTTCCCCTTTGAAGTTATCATATCGGATTGAGTCTTTAAAGATTTGAGAACACTTGATGTATGTCTTGCCGTGCGTATCTGTGGTGACAATGGGATATCACGTTGCTACGTCTTGAGCTTGCGTTGGTTTTCCCCGAAGAGGAAGGGATGATGCAGTAGAGTAGCGTAAGTATTTCCCTCAGTTTTTGAGAACCAAGGTATCAATCCAGTAGGAGGCCACGCTCAAGTCCCTCGTACCTGCACAAAACAATAGCTACTCGCAACCAACGCGATTAGGGGTTGTCAAGCCCTTCACGGTCACTTACGAGAGTGAGATCTGATAGATAGAATATTTTTGGTATTTTTGATATAAAGATGCAAGGTAAAAAGTAAAGGCAAAGTAAATAGCAAAACAATATTAAAGTGATGGAGATTGATATGATGAGAATAGACCCGGGGGCCATAGGTTTCACTAGTGGCTTCTCTCAAGAGCATAAGTATTCTACGGTGGGTGAACAAATTACTGTTGAGCAATTGATAGAATTGTGCATAATTATGACAATATCTAGGCATGATCATGTATATAGGCATCATGTCCGTGACAAGTAGATCGAAACGATTCAACATCTACTACTATTACTCCACTCATCGACCGCTATCCAGCATGCATCTAGAGTATTAAGTTAAAAACAGAGTAACGCCTTAAGCAAGATGACATGATGTAGAGAGATAAATTCATGCAATATGAAATAAACCCCATCTTGTTATCCTCGATGGCAACGATACAATACGTGCCTTGCTGCCCCTTCTATCACTGGGTAAGGACACCGCAAGATCGAACCCAAAGCTAAGCACTTCTCCCATGGCAAGAACTACCAATCTAGTTGGCCAAACCAAACGGATAATTCGAAGAGACTTGCAAAGATAACCAATCATACATAAAAGAATTCAGAGAAGATTCAAATATTATTCATAGATAGACTGGATCATAAACCCACAATTCATCAGTCTCAACAAACACACCGCAAAAAGAAGATTACATCAAATATATCTCCATGAGAGAGGGGGAGAACTTTGTATTGAGATTCAAAGAGAGAGAAGAAGCCATCTACTTCCTCCGTTTCTAAATATAAGTCTTTGTAGAGATTTCACTATGAACCACATACGGATGTATATAGATGCATTTCAAGTTTAGATTCATTCATTTTGCTCCGTATGTAATCCATCTAGTGGAATCTTTACAAAGACTTATATTTAGGAACGGAGGGAGTAGCTACTAACTATGGACCCGAAGGTCTGAGGTAAACTAATCACACTTCATCGGAGAGGCTATGATGATGTAGAAGCCCTCCGTGATGACGGCCCTCTTCCGGCGGAGCTCCGGAACAGGCCCCAAAATGGGATCTCGTGGATACAGAAAGTTGCGGCGGTGGAATTAGGTTTTTGGCTCCTATTCTGATTGTTTGGGGGTACGTGTGTATATATAGGAGGAAGAAGTACGCCGGAGGAGCAATGAGGGGCCCACGAGGCAGGGGGCGCGCCCTAGGGGGGGCGCCCCCACCCTCGTGACCACCTCTTTTGTTCCTTGGAGCAGGGTCCAAGTCTCCTGGATCACGTTCGGTGAGAAAATCACGTTCCCGAAGATTTTATTCCGTTTGGACTCCGTTTGATATTCCGTTTATCTGAAACACTGAAATAGGCAAAAAACAACAATTCTGGGCTGGGCCTCCGGTTAATAGGTTAGTCCCAAAAATAATATAAAAGTGGAAAATAAAGCCCGATATAGTCCAAAACAGTAGATAATATAGCATAGAGCAATCAAAAATTATAGATATGTTGGAGACGTATCAGGCATCCCCAAGCTTAATTCCTGCTCATCCTCGAGTAGGTAAATGATAAAAAAAGAATTTTTGATGCGGAGTGCTACTTGGCATAATTTCAATGCAAATCTTATTAATTGTGGTATGAATATTCAGATTAGAAAGATTCAAGACAAAGGTTTATATTGACATAGAAAATAATAATACTTCAAGCATACTAACAAAGCAATTATGTCTTCTCAAAATAACATGGCTAAAGAAAGTTATCCCTACAAAATCATATAGTCTGGCTATGCTCCATCTTCCCCACACAAAGTATTTAAATCATGCACAACCCCGATGACAAGCCAAGCAATTGTTTCATACTCTAACTTTTTCAAAACTTTTTCAATCTTCACGCAATACATGAGCGTGAGCCATGGATATAGCACTATAGGTGGAATAGAATGATGGTTGTGGAGAAGACAAAAAGGGAGAAGATAGTCTCACATCAACTAGGCGTATCAACAGTCTATGGAGATGCCCATTAATAGATATCAATGTGAGTGAGTAGGGATTGCCATGCAACAGATGCACTAGAGCTATAAATATATGAAAGCTCAACAAAGGAAACTAGTGGGTGTGCATCCAACTTGCTTGCTCATGAAGACCTAGGGCAATTTGAGGAAGCCCATCATTGGAATATACAAGCCATGTTCTATAATGAAAGATTCCCACTAGTATATGAAAGTGATAACATGAGAGACTCTCTACTATGAAGATTATGGTGCTACTTTGAAGCAAAAGTGTGGTAAAGGATAGTAACATTGTCCCTTCTCTCTTTTTCTCTCATATATATATATATATTTATGGCCTTTCTCTTTTTTTATTTGGGCTTCTTTGGCCTATTTTTTAATATTATTTTTTGTCCGGAGTCTCATCCCGACTTGTGGGGGAATCATAGTCTCCATCATTCTTTCCTCACTGGGACAATGCTCTAATAATGGTAATCATCACACTTTTATTTTTCTTACAACTCAACAATTACAACTCGATACTTATAACAAATTTGACTCTATGTGAATGCATCCGGCGGTGTACCAGGATATGCAATATGACAATGATGAATGTGTCATGATAAACTAGATGGTGGAAAGTTGCATGGCATTATATCTCGGAATGGCTATGGAAATGCCATAATAGGTAGGTATGGTGGCTGTTTTGAGGAAGGTATATGGTAGGTGTATGATACCGACGAAAGTTGCGCGGTATTAGAGAGGCTAGCAAGGATGGAAGGGTGAGAGTGCGTATAATCCATGGACTCAACATTAGTCATAAAGAACTCATATACTTATTGCAAAAATTTAGAAGCTATCAAAGCAAAGTACTACACGCATGCTCCTAGGGGGATAGATTGGTAGGAAAAGACCATCGCTCGTCCCCGACCGCCACTCATAAGGAAGACAATCAATAAATAAATCATGCTCCGACTTCATCACATAACGGTTCAACATAAGTGCATGCTACGGGAATCACAAACTTCAACACAAGTATTCTTTAAATTCACAACTACTCAACTAGCATGACTTTAATATTATCACCTCCATATCTCAAAACAATTATCATGCTTCAATCTTTTCTTAGTACTCAACACACTCAAAAGAAAGTTTCACAAATCTTGAATACCAAGCATATTATTATTAGCAAATTACCATGCTATTAAGAGACTCTCAAATTAATTTAAGTGAAGCATGAGAGATCAATAGTTTCTTTAAAACATATCCACCACCGTGCTCTAAAAGGTCTAAGTGAAGCACATAGAGCAAAATTGTAACGCTCAAAAGATATAAGTGAAGCACATAGAGCAAAACTATGACGCTCAAAAGATATAAGTGAAGCACATAGAGCAAAATTATCTAGCTCAAAAGATATAAGTGAAGCACATAGAGCAACATTATCTAGCTCAAAAGATATAAGTGAAGCACATAGAGCAAAACTATGACGCTCAAAAGATATAAGTGAAGCACATAGAGTATTCTATCAAATTTTAATTCATGTATCGCTCTCTCAAAAGGTGTGTACAGCAAGGATGATTGTGGTATACTAGCAAACAAATACACAAATAATACAAGATGCTCCAAGCAAAACACATATCATGTTGGTGAATAAAAATATAGCTCCAAGTAAATTACCGATGGAAGTGGACGAAAAGAGGGGATGCCTTCCGGGGCATCCCCAAGCTTTAAATTTTTGGTGTCCTTGGATTATCTTGGGGGTGCCATGGGCATCCCCAATCTTAGGCTCTTTCCACTCCTTTTTCCATGATCCATCAAAAGAATTCACCCAAAACTTGAAAACTTCACAACACAAAACTCAAAATAGAAAACTCGTGAGCTCCGTTAGCGAAAGAAAACAAAAGACCACTTCAAGGTACTGTAATGAACTCATTCTTTATTTATATTGGTGTTAAATATACTGTATTACAACTTCTCTATGGATTATAAACTATTTTACTAGCCATAGATTCATCAAAATAAGCAAACAACACACGAAAAACAGAATCTGTCAAAAGCAGAACAGTCTGTAGTAATCTGTAGCTAGCGCAAGATATGGAACCCCAAAAATTCTAAAATAAATTTCTGGACGTGAGTAATTTACCTATTAATCATCTGAAAAAATAATTAACTAAATATCACTCTTCAAATAAAAATGACAGCAGTTCTCGTGAGCGCTAAAGTTTCTGTTTTTTACAGCAAGTTCAACAAGACTTTCCCCAAGTCTTCCCAACGGTTCTACTTGGCACAAACACTAATTAAACACAAAAAACACAACCTAAACAGAGGCTAAATAATTTATTTATTACTAAACAGGAGCAAAAAGCAAGGAATAAAGATAAAATTGGGTTGCCTCCCAACAAGCGCTATCGTTTAACGCCCCTAGCTAGGCATAACAAGCAAGAATAGATCTAGGTATTGCCATCTTTGGTAGGCAATCCATAAGTGGCTCTCATGATAGTTTCATATGGTAATTTTATTTTCTTTCTTGGAAAGTGTTACATGCCCTTTTTTAATGGAAATTTAAATCTAATATTCCCTTCCTTCATATCAATATCGCACCAACCGTTCTAAGGAAAGGTCTACCAAGAATAATAGGGCAAGAAGGATTGCAATCTATATCAAGAACAATGAAATCTACGGGCACATAATTCCTATTTGCAACAATAAGAACATCATTAATTCTTCCCATAGGTTCCTTAATAGTGGAATCCACAAGATGCAAGTTTAGAGAGCAATCATCAAAATTACGGAAATCTAGTAAATCACACAAAGTCTTGGGAATAGTAGAGACACTAGCACCCAAATCACACAAAGCATAAAACTCATAATCTTTAATTTTAATTTTAATAGTTGGTTCCCACTCATCATAGAGTTTTCTAGGGATAGAAACTTTCAACTCAAGTTTTTCTTCATAGGATTGCATCAAGGCATCAACAATATGTTCGGTAAAGGCTTTATTTCGACTATAAGCATGTGGAGAATTTAGCACGGATTGCAACAAGGAAATACAATCTATTAAAGAGCAATTTTCATAATTAAATTCCTTGAAATCCAATATAGTGGGTTTAGCAACATCTAGATTTTTATTTCTTTCCATCCCACTTTCATCAATTTCATCATTAAGATCTAAACACTCCAAATTTTTAGAACGCCTTCTAGGTAAAGGAAGATCATATTTAGTTTCATCAAGATTCATATTGCAAAACAAAGATTTAATTGGAGACACATCAATAACTTTTAGATCTTCATCTTGATTTTCATAAGTATTCGGTTTAGTGGCCATCTTATTGACTAAGGTGGCTTGCATGTCCGAAATTTCAGCTGTCATCTTTTCTAGACGAGCAATTTGGGATCTTATACCCTCAAATTCTTTAGACATATCATCAAGCTCTTTATTCATATAACTCATAAAGCTTTTTTGTTCCTTAAGCTCGTTTCTAAAGAAATTATTATGCTCAAATTGCAAAACCATAAACTTCCTAATGTTGTTTTCGATCTCCTCTAACCTTTTAAGGTGAATGTCGGGTGGTAGGTGCGACATATGCCAACGGGTGGCTTATCATTGTGGGAGCCAATAAGATTTCGCCGGTGCCTGGAAGCAGGATGAGGCGAAGACATGCACGCCGGCGAATCTTACCCAGCTTCGGGGCTCTCCGTGGAGATAACACCCCTACTGCTGCTCTGCGGGGTCTCCGCATGATCACTAGATGAACAAGTAGCTACACGATGCTCCGTGAGCTGTTTGGCGAGAGGAGGAAGAAGGGCACTGCTCGCTCTCTTCTCCTCCCTATGCGGTGTCTAAAACTAGCAGGGATCCACCCTTTGCATGGGTGTCCCGGGGGGTTTATATAGGCCTACCCCCGGGGATACAATGGTAATCCGGCTGGGCGTGGGGCCCAGCCGTTTGTGTCTACACTCGCCGGCTTCTACGCCGGCTGCTGGGGCCCGCCGGCTGGTGGGTCCCGCCGGCTGCCGGCTCCTTGGTCGACAGGCAGGCCCCACTGTCCAGGGCCTTGTCGGCGGCTGGTTACTGTTGCTCAATCCTGGTGACAAGGGCTTCGCCGAGGTGGGCGTGGCTACAGTGCCGCCGTCCGGCGGGTGATCGCTGTAGCCTCACCGCGTCTTGTCTCCTTAATGGGGCGTCTCCTTCGAGGGAGGTGGCAAGCTGGCTGTGGGGAGCCGGCTCTGTCTTGGGCCGACTGGGGGAGGCCTGGCCGCCTTCGGGTGTCTCTCTGCCCGAGGGGGCCCACCGCCCGTGGGCCGCGCTGGCAGCCCGTCATGGATGACATCAGGGTCAATGTGGCAACAGTGCCGCGCCAGACGGGTCATGGCCACCCGTACGGCACACTGTGCCAGGCGTGCTCCGGGATTCGGGGGTGGCAGGCTTTACTGTAGCCACGCCCCGTCACATCGCCGTTATGTGGATGCAGACTTCGAGGGTACGATCTTGTCGGCCTTCTCGTGGCCGGCTGCTTGGAGCCGGCCCTCCCGCGGCTTTCTTCATGAGGGCTAAAGTCGGGTTGCCTTCCGATAGCCGGCCTGGGAGACAACCGGCAAGGGGAAGGCGCCCCATGTCTTGGATTCTTGAGGGCCAGATCAGCTCGTAATTTTTTCAGAAGGGCCAGGGGGAGCCGGCTAGGCTACCCATGGTTATTTACTCCGACAGTAGTCCCCGATGCTGATCGAGCTTCGACGCTGACAAAAGGACGAAAAACTCGGTCAGCTTCCTATCCTGAGGGGCCGGCTATGCTTGTGCGCGTCGTCTTCGGGAAGCCCTGTTTCTTGTTGGCGGGAACGCAGGTCGGCCTGCGAGCTGACCGCACGCCATCCCGTGGGCCACGTGGCAAGGAGATCCTGCCAGTGCACGCGCGCGACGGGATGCCGCCGCAGGCCCGGGCCCGCCACTCCTAGGCCTCGGCCCGGGCACAGATCTTTTGCGGCCCACGCGGACCGCTTGCCTTCCCGCGGCGGTTTTATTACGCCATCAGGGCGCAATAATCGCGGGACGTGGGGGAGTGGGCGCAATTGATCCCCACGTTCCCCCACGCCACGCCCCCTCGGCTTCGCCGCGCGGGTCTATAAGTAGGGGGAGGAGGGGGAGCGGAAGAGGCTTGCACATTCTCCCTTGCTCCGCCCCTTCTCGCCTTCCTTCTTCTTCTTTCCGCCGCCGCAGCAACCCTTTGCCGCGCCGTTCCGCCGTCGGACCTCTCAGGTCCTTTGGTCCCGCCGTAGCGGGGTCGTGCGCGCCTCCACCGTCGCATCGTCTCGCTCCTCGCCGCGTTGCTCCCATGGCGCTGTCGAGCTCGTGGACGGCTCGAACGTCCACAAGGACCACGTCGAGTTCCTCCGCCGGACGCGGCGCCTGCCAGGCGAGAACTTCGTGCGGGTTCGTCAAGCGCCGGCGAGGGAGATTTCGCCGGCACCGGAGGAGGGCGAGCGGGTGATCTTCCGCTCGCACTGCCTGCGCGGCTTCGGCCTCCCAGCGAGCGGATTCCTTCGAGCCTTCCTTGAATTCTACCACCTCCAGCCGCATCACCTCACGCCCAACGCGGTGATGCTGCTGTCGGCTTTCGTCACCCTGTGCGAGGGCTTTCTTGGGGTTCTCCCGATGCTCGAGCTCTGGGGGGAATTCTTCCAGAGCAAGCTCGGCACCGTCATCGCGGGCGTGCCCGCCCCCTGCGGAGCCTTCATTGCCATGAGGCGGGCGAGTGAGAATAATCCGTTCCCGCCCATCCCGCTGATCCAGTCGGTGAAGCTCTGGCAGAAGTCCTACTTTTACGTGAGGAACGTCGCCCCGCAAGGCGACTACGTCAACCTGCCGGCTTACGTAGCCGGCCCGCCGGCTGGGAGGCAACCTTCATGGAGCTACCGGGCTAGGTCGCTGTCTCAGGCCAGGAACGCAGCCGTCTCCCGGCTCCGGGTGATGATCCAGTCGGAGGGCCTGACTGGAGCCGACTTGGTGGCTGCCTTCGTGGAGCACCGGGTGCTTCCGCTCCAAGGCCGGCCTCACATGATTTGCCAGATGAGCGGCCGCTTCGACCCATGCCGGCTGAGCACCAGGGAGATGCCTCATGCAGAGGTGTCTTACATGGTGAACTACATCTCCAACTGCAAGCTCGCCGAGGACTGGCGATACGGCAAGGAGCCGTATTCTCGCGCCAACCCTCCGCCTGCCGTAAGTTTTTCTTCTTTTCTTCCTTTTTGTAGCCGGCCTCATGATAGCTGACCCTTGATCAGTTGGTTTGCCTTTAGCAGAACCCTCTTCTTCCGCCGACAACCAGGGCCGCGGGGGTGGAGCGCCAACTCCTCCCCGACCGCACGGTGGACGACGCCGACGATCCAGACCTGGGAGCGGCCGCCATGGAAGACGCCATCATGGGGGAAGGCGACGAGGCTGAAGGCACGGGGCTCGGGGCCGGCTTCGAGGATTGGCCGGACGACGACGAGGTCGAAGCCGCCCCGCACCGCCAGCCGGCGCTTGATCATCAAGGCACGGGCCCGTCTGCCGCACCGGCTGCCCGTGGCGGTGCGCAGAAGCGCCGGGCCGCGTCGACCTTCTTTGGCAGCCGACCGAAGAAATCCAAGGCTTCTACGGCGGCGACCAAGCGGGATGAGGCGGCCGTGAAGGCGGCCCGCTTTCGCAAGGCGGTGAAACAGCCGCAGGCGATCTCGGCGTAAGTCATCGAATGTCTTGCATATATTTTTTTGTTGTCTTTTTCGACCGAAGCTCTTCTAAACCTTTCTTTATTCGCCGGACAGGGCACCGCTTTCCCTTGAGCGGGGTCCTGGCGGCTCCGTAGTCGGGCCGACTGGAGGGTCTTCAGGCTCCCGTCGCGTGGATCCCCGCGCCGACCTTAGGGAGGCCACGGAGTGGAACGCACGGGAGGCGCGGGAGGAGCGGGAGGCGGCAGAACGAAGGACCGCCCAGGCGGCGAAGGAGCAGGCCGACGCGGCGGCCAAGGCCCGGGCGGAGGCGGCAGCCGCGGAGACGGAGGCGGAGGCCTCGCACAACCATCCTCCGCTGCTCGTCGTTCCCCTCCGCGCCGTGGCCCCCGACATTCCCGTGCCCCCATCGGGGGAGATCGACCAAGGCCCGCCGATGATGGATAGGAGGGAGGACCATGTGATCTTCGTGGAGGGGGCGCCACAGACGGCGCCGACTGGAGCGGGCCAAAGTGGCCAATCAGCTACGGCGCCAGAGCAGCCGTCCGGGGGCGAGCCGGAGGCAGGGGCCGGCCTCGAGGTGCAGCCGGCATTGCGCCGGCGCGCAGGGGGTGGCTCCTCCGCGCTGGAACCGCACCGAGCTGCGGGCACTAGCCAGACGGCGGAGGCCCTGGAGGCGGCCAGCGCCAGCACGTCCGAGTGGACTCCCAGCGGGGGGACGGGCGAGCTGAACGCGGCGGCCCAGGAGGTCCGGAACCGGCTTCAAGCTCAGGCCGCCTCGCTGCAGTGATACACCCAAGAGTTCCTCGCGACGCGGGCCGTCATCCGGGTGAGTCTTCTGGCCTTGGTTATTTTGCTCTTTTGATTTCTTCCGTGGGGGCGCGTCAGCGCACCCACTGGGTGTAGTCCCCGAGTTCTGAGTCGGCTGCTGCGCAGGCGGCTTGGAACTTACTAGGTCCTGACAACTTAACTTATCCTCGCCTCCTGTATAATCTTCCAGGAGTATCATAACCTTCGCGCAGCCGCCTTCAACTCCCAGGCTCAGGAGCTGGGCCGGAGAACCGAGGACCTGACCAGCAGCCGGAGTGCGTGCTTTGTCTCGTTCATCTCCTGTGGGGGCGCGTCAGCGCACCCACTGGGTGTAGTCCCCGAGATTCGGGCCGACTGCTGAGCAGCCTGGTCGGATCTTCCTTGACGACTTCTTCCTTATTAATTTTTCCTTTGTCTTCATGCTTGCAGGAGCCAATGCCGACTTGAGGGGGCAGCTCAGCGGGGCCCAGGCCGCCCTTCGCGCCAAGGAAGCCGAGTACAACGCCTTGGTCCTGGAGCGTGATAGCCTGGCCAAGAAGTTGGTCGACCAGGAGGAGAGCCACAAGGCGGCCCTGAAGAAGGCGCAGGACAGCGAGGACACCCTGAAGGCCGAGTTCGAGGCCGAAGCGGCGGGCTGGGCTGAAGAGAAGCAGGTACTGAGCGAGGGCTTCAGTCGTATGGAGGATCTGATCGATGGTAAGACGCCTTCTTCACTTCTTGCCTGCCCCTTGATCCCTAATTTGTGTTCTAACTTGTGCCGCTTCTTGTTCTCTGTGCAGACTACTTTCCCGGCTACTCCGTCTTCGCCACCCAAACCATCGAGGCCCATCGCGAGGCACGCTGGCAGGCGGGGGCTGAAATCGCGCCGGACGCGAGCCGGACGCCTGAGGAGCAACTCTTGGCGGTTCAAGCCCGGCTGCAGCCGGCTCACCGTATGCTCCGCCGCCCCCAGCGCGCCGGGGCACAGGTGTTGGCCGCCCTCTGGCCAAGCGAGACGATTCCCCGCACCCCGAGTCGGACTGCCGACTGGCTGGAGGTTGCGGTTGGCCGCTTCGAGGCCTGGAAGGCATCGGCAGCCCGGCTTGGAGCTGGGCAGGCGCTGGAGTTCGTCCGAGCCTGGTATCCGGGGCTGAACCTTGACCAGCTGCGCACCTGGCGGCTGGAGGCCGACGAAGAGATGGATGAGGCACGGCTGGCTATCGCTCCTGGCGGCTGGCGGCTGGTATCGCTTCGATGATCGCCGAGTGTATTGACATCAGCGTCTTCGCTCCTGAAATTAATGACGACGGCGTTGCCTAGCCGGAGGAGTGGTTCGGGCTGGACCCGGCAGCGGGTGAAGACTCGATAGAGGAGATCGCCTCCAGCGATGAAGGCGAAGACGACGAAGGAGAGGAAGGCGAAGACATTGAGCCGACCGGTGAAGCGGCCAGCCAGCCTCAGCCTGATCGTGCCTCCAGCAACGAGGCGCGTGCTAGCGCGCACTCTGCGGGAGGCGGTGATCATGCCGAGGTTCGCCAGCCGGCCACTCCTCCAGCCGGCACTGCCGTCTCCACCGACCTGCCCGACTCGCCAGTCGCTCCCTTGGCTTAATCTGCCGTCCTTGTTTTTTCCTGCTTGTTGCCTTTGAACAATTTTATTAAACTTGCGCAGTTCCACCCACTGGGGTGTATTCGAACTATGTTGAATGCTGGCCTTTTGAAGGTCTTTTATGTAAATATTATTGTGTGTGTGTTTGGTTTCCATTCGTGTATGCTTTTTATCCTTAGGCTGTTTCCTTTGCCGCCTTCCCCTTTTGGGAAGGCAAGTACTCGAGCTTTCTTAGATTGAAGCGAGGTGAATGGAAGCCGGCCGGCCGGCTACTCTGGTAGTCAGTCGGTGGTGGGAGAAAAACCGGCTTTTGTTATATTAGTCCGTTAGTCCCTAGCCGTTTTTCGTGTGGGCGTCCTTTCCTGCCTTTAACTCTTGCCAGCCGGACAACCGGTTCTTCGATCTGTGACTTTTGGCAAGAGAAGGCTTGGGAGCCGGCACACTACTTGTCTGACTGCGGGTAGGACTTCAAATATAACTCCAGGCGGCCAGTCCCTGGGCCGACTAGTCGAACCCGGTGCCAGACGGAAAAAGTGAATGTAATGACAAGGTCATAAGCATGATAATCTTCATCCATAGATAAAAGATGGCAGTCCCCGAGCTCTCCTCGGGGGGCCTATTGTCTCGTACTTAGTACAAAAGTTAGCGTGATACATACTGCATTTCAACTATAAAATCTTCGGAGGAGGTTGGCGTTCCATGGTCGTTCCGACTCCTTGCCGAAGTCGTCTCTCTTTCGTGCCTTCGGCTTCTGCGCGTCGATCAGGTAGTAGGAGTCGTTGCCTAAAGCTCTGCTGATGCCGAAGGGGCCCTCCCAAGGGGCCGAGAGCTTGTGCTGGCCGGCTGTTCGCTGGATCAGTCGGAGCACAAGATTGCCCTCTCGGAAGGATCTTGGCTTGACCTTCCGGCTGTGGTAGCGGCACAGGCCCTGCTGATAGATGGCAGACCGGCTGAGGGCTAACAGCCGGCCTTCTTCCAGTAGGTTGACACCGTCTTCCCGTGCTTCCTTGGCCTTCGCTTCCGTGTACATGGTTACCCGAGGCGAGTCGAACTCGATGTCAGTTGGGATGACCGCCTCGGCACCATACACGAGGAAGAAAGGAGTGAAGCCGGTTGACTTGTTTGGGGTAGTGCGCAGACTCCAGAGGACGGCCGGC
This sequence comes from Triticum urartu, assembly GCF_056163025.1. Lineage (NCBI taxonomy): Eukaryota > Viridiplantae > Streptophyta > Magnoliopsida > Poales > Poaceae > Triticum > Triticum urartu. Next base: position 88,290,806 of record NC_141875.1, read on the forward strand.
AGCTCATCGAGCCAACAGCCGGCTGAACGCTCCAGTGGTACGACCAGTCGGGGCTTGATGCCGGAAAGGATGAGGCCGTTGGCTCGCTCGACCTGGCCGTTTGACTGCGGGTGGGCAACGGACGCTAAGTCCAACCAGATGCCTTGCGTCGCGCAGAAACGTGCCAAGGCTCCCTTGGTGAAATTCGTGCCACTGTCGGTGATGATGCTGTGTGGTACGCCGTACCGAGTTGTTATATCTGCGATAAATGTCACGGCAGTCGGCCCATTCAGCTTCTTGATCGGCTTTGCCTCAATCCATTTGGTGAATTTGTCCACGGCGACAAGCAGATGTGTCATGCCGCCGCGTGCCGTCTTGAATGGGCCCACCATGTCCAGTCCCCAAACGGCGAAGGGCCAAGTGAGGGGAATGGTCTTGAGTGCTGAAGCCGGCATGTGTTGCTTGGAGCTGAAGAGTTGGCATCCTTTGCAATGTTTAACTAACCCCTTGGCGTCATCCAAAGCAGTCGGCCAAAAGAAACCATGGCGGAAGGCTTTGGCGACGAGTGATCTTGAGGCCGCATGGTGGCCGCATTCTCCTTGGTGGATGTCTCTGAGGATTGCAATGCCCTTCTCTTGCTCGACGCATCGCTGGAGGACTCCAGTGACACTGCGCTTGACGAGCTCTCTGTTGACGATTGTGTATGCTCCGGCTCGGCGTTGGATTTGTCTTGCCTCTGTTTCGTCAGCCGGCAGATCTTGGTTTATTAGGCAGTTGAGGATGGACTGAGCCCATGATGGAGCAGCGACTTCTTCTATTGCCAATGCGGCTACTGCGACCAGGGCAGGCGGGCTGGGTGGTGAAATGTTGGAGTCGGCCGCCGCCTGTTGTGTTGGTGCAGTCTCCGGGCCGACTACCGCAGTCCCCGAGCCGGGTGTGGCAGTCCCCGGGTCGGGCGTAACTACGGAAGTCCCTGAGCCGCCTGCTGATGTCCCCTGGCCGACTATCGAAGTCCCCGGGTCACCTTCTTGGTTCTTCGAGCCGGGCCCGGCTATATCGGGGTCAAGCGGTACGAAGATGGAATCAGACTCTGGAGACGGCTTGATAGACGGCTTGAGGAGGCGTTGTAGAGAGACACCGGTTGGTATTGCTTGCCGAGTGGAGCCTATTCGAGCCAGGGCATCAGCTGGCTCGTTGTCGGCTCGTGGTACATGGAGGAACTTGCATCCTTCAAAATACCCACTGATCTGCTGAACGAGGAAGCGGTAGCTTGCCATATTTGCGTCCTTGGCATCCCAGTCGCCGGATGATTGCTGGACCACCAAGTCCGAGTCGCCATAACATAGGATCCGGCAAATGCCGAGCTCTTTGGCAAGCCGGAGCCCGTGTATGAGCGCCTCGTACTCGGCCACGTTGTTGGAGGCGGCAAAGTGAATTTGCAGCGTGTATCTGAGCTTGTCGCCTTTGGGAGAGGTGAGGATGATGCTAGCTCCCAAGCCGGTGCGCATCTTGGACCCATTGAAGTGCATGTGCCAGTGAGTGGAGTCGGGAGCTGGCGGCAAGTACTGGGTCTCGGCCCAGTCGACGAGGAAGTCGGCCAATGCTTGGGACTTGATGGCGGTGCGAGGCTGGTAGAAGATCGTGTAAGGGGCCAGCTTGATGGCCCATTTCGCCACCCGGCCGGATGCATCCCGGCTGCCTATGATCTCGGCCAGCGGGGCGGTGCATACGACCGTGATGGGATGCTCTTGGAAGTAGGGCTTCAGCTTCTTGGCGGCGAAGTACACGCCATAGCACATCTTCTGGTAGTGCGGGTAGTTCTGCTTCGAGGTAGACAACACCTCGCTCAAATAGTGCACCAGCCTCTGGACCGGCTGGGCTAAGTCCTCTTCTGGGCGTTGGACTACGATGACGGTGCTGACCACCCGGCTGGTTGCGGCAATGTAGAGGAGCATGGGCTCTTTCTCAGTCGGCGCCGCCAGGACAGGCGACGTGGCCAGCATCTTCTTCAGCTCGTGAAAAGCTTGGTCAGCTTGGTCATTCCACTCGAAGTGAGTGGTCTTCTTCATGAGGCGGTAGAGGGGGAGAGCTTTCTCTCCGAGCCGACTGATGAAGCGGTTCAGGGAGGCCAAGCATCCGGTGAACTTCTGGACGTCTCGAAGTTTGGTGGGAATCGCCATTCTCTCAATGGCCTTGATCTTTACTGGGTTGCATTCGATGCCGCGTTCAGAGACCAGGAAGCCTAGGAGCTGGCGGCTGGCACTTCGAACACGCATTTCTCGGGGTTGAGCTTGATTTGGAACCGGCGTAGGTTCTCAAATGTTTCCTTGAGGTCTTCCAGCAAGGTGCCGCGCTTCTCCGTCTTCACTACAATGTCGTCTACGTAGACGTGGGCGTTTCTGTCGAGCTGCTTGAGGAGGCACTTCTGCATGCAACGCTGAAAAGTGGCACCGGCATTTCTCAAGCCGAATGTCATAGTCAGGTAGCAAAAGGCTCCGAATGGTGTGATGAAGGCGGTCTTCAGGCGGTCTGCCGGATCTAACTTTATCTGGTGGTACCCTGAGTAAGCATCCAAGAAACTCAACAGCTCGCATCCGGCCGTGGAGTCTATCACTTGATCAATCCTTGGCAGGGCAAAGGGATCTTTGGGGCAGGCCTTGTTGAGGCTCGTGTAGTCTATGCACATGCGCCACTTGTTATTCTTCTTTAACACGAGGACCGGGTTAGCGAGCCATTCTGGAAAGAAAACTTCCATAATGAAGCCGACCGCCAGAAGCCGGGCTATCTCTTCTCCTACAATCCTTCTCTTCTCCTCCGACAGTCGGCGGAGGGGTTGTTTGACTGGTTTTGCGTCTTCTCGGACGTGTAGTTTGTGCTCGACGAATTCCTTCAGAACACCCGGCATGTCCTTGGGGGACCATGCAAAGATGTCCCAATTCTCACAGAGGAAATCGGCGAGCTCGCCTTCCTATTTCCTGTTTAGGTTCGCCCCGATGACGGCAAACCTCTCTGGGTGCTCGGGGTCAAGAGGTATCTTCTTCGTCTCCTTGGCCGGCTGGAAAGATCCTTGAGCATCATACTCCTTGGGATCGGGGGACAAGGCCGACTGTTTCCCGGCCATGGCCACGACTCGGTTGAACATCTTCTTTTCTTCGGCAATCACAAGGGACTCAGCCAGCCGGCTGCTGGCTGCTGCGCACTCGGAAGATTTCTTGTAATCGCCGGCTATGGTGATGACGCCCTTAGTGCTCGGCATCTTCATCTTGAGGTAAGCATAGTGGGGAACTGCCATGAACCTGGCCAAGGCAGGTCGGCCAAGCAATGCATGGTAGGGGCTCTCCAGGTCCACCACTTCAAACTAGATTGCTTCTCGACGGAAATGCTCCTTGTCCCCAAAGAGTACATCAATCTTGATCTTGCCAATGGGGGCGCATGACAGGCCGGGTACAATGCCATGGAACACAGTTCGAGTAGGCATGAGTTGCTTTGCCTTGACGTTCAGCTTCTCCAGGGTGTCACGGTACAGGATGTTGATGCTGCTCCCGCCATCTATCAGCACACGGGAGAAACGGGCGGCGTGTCTGTCCGTTGCAAGGGTGGCATCCAGAACCAATGCATAAGAGCCGGGAGATGGCATCATCTCTGGGTGGTCGGCCCGGCTCCAGCTGATAGGTTTTTCTGACCAGTGCATGTGCTCGGCGGGGTTGGCAGCGACCATGCTGACTTCCTAGTGCTCTCGGCGTTTGCTGCGCCGGTCTTCGGGCTGGCTTGTAAAAATGACATAGGTGGCATGCTCGTCGGGGAACTCATCGTGCACGGCTCCGACTGCAGGCCGAGCGGTCGGCGGCTGCGGAGCCGGAGGCGGCGGACCGGCAGGCGGAGGCGGCGCAAGCCCTTCGCCTTTGGAGATTCGGGTGAGCCAGTGGCACTTCCGGGTCGTGTGGTTGGACGGCTTCGCGCCGCTGTGGAACTTGCACGGGGCGTCGAGAGTTTGCTCGTAGGAGAAGGCCGGCTGCCAAGCCGGCCTGCCGCCCTTGGGTTTCTTGGGCGCGGGCCGCCCTTCGGGCCGCTCGTCTTCGACTGTGGCCACCTGCCGACTGGCGGAAGGCGGCATGGGTCCCTTGTGCTTGTGGTCGTTCTGGTGTGGGCGTCGGCCGGAGTCCCCAGCCGGCGTCATGGGCGCCGGGTTGAGTACCTTCCCGGACGCGTCTACCCGGATTTCGATCTTCATTGAGGAGTCGGCGGTGGCGTACTTGTCCGCTATGACCAGAAGCTCGTCGAGGGTAGTCGGCTCGTCGCAGAGGAGCTTGTGCTTGAGGAGGGTGCCTTCTCGGCACCTGGCAGTGAAGTATTCTATGGCTTGCACCTCGTGCACCCCTTCGCAAGAGTTGCGGAGCTCGGCCCAACGCGTGAGGTAGTCACGAGTAGACTCGGCGGGGCCTTGTACGCACAAGGAGAGCTGTCTGGGCTTGGGAGCCCGCTTGTAGGTGCTGGTGAAGTTGCGGACGAAGGCTTCTGTGAAATCTAGCCAGCTGTTGATGCTGTATGGCTTGAGGCTGTTGAGCCAGGTCCGCGCCGTGCCTTGCAGCATGAGGGGCACGTACTTCACGGCAACGCGCCTGTTGCCGTTTGCTATGCTAACCGCCGTGGAGTAGTCGATTAACCAATCTTCCGGCTTCACAGAGCCGTTGTACTTGGGCGTGTCTCTTGGGAGCGAGAACCCTTTGGGGAAAGGCTCGTCGCGGATGCGGGGGACGAAGCAAGGCGGGCCGACATCATCTTCTTCTTCCAGCGCCAGGGATCGCGCCAGGCGGTCGATCCGATGGCGGGCGTCGTTCTCGCCGACTCCTTCGCGGCGACCTAGCCGGCCGCTGAGAGTCGGATGCGCAACAGGCGGTGGGGTGGGATATCTCTCTCCACGGGGCTGAGGCGGAGGCGGGTTGCCCCGCCACTCCACGGCCCGGGGGTGGCCTTCTGCGTCTCGCTCGATGGAGATTCGGGTTCGGCTTCGGCTGGCCGCCGGCTCTTTCTCGCGCCGCGCGCGGGTTTTACCCGTAGTCAGCGTCCGGGACGTCGCGCAGTGATCTCGGCGTGGGGGAGGGCTTTCCGCGCGGGCGTCGGCTTCGTGCCGCTTCACGGCTGCATCGATTAGCTGCTGGATGCGTCGGGTCATGTGGGGGAGTTCTTCGGCCCCCAGTCCGTCTAGCTCGTCTACGGCCGCCTGGGCGGCGCATAGGTTCTCGAGTGGAGTGGCGTAGACTGGGCGGTCGACTCCTAACGTGTCGGGGACGACAACGCCACGCTGTCTGACAGCGCCGGCCCGGCTGGGCCCGCCTGGGGGCGGCGTGCCAAAGGCGGCGTGGTCGGCTTCGCGTAGGTGGGCCTCAGCAAGGCGTCTCATGGAAACCAACTTCCGGCCCTCCGCGAGGAGGGCGAGGCGGCGAGCCTCCAGTGCTTCAGCGTCGGCATCAGCCGGGAGGGGGATGGACAAGTCGTGGATCGCCGTGTGCGGGGCGTCGCGGGCGCTCTCGTCAGAAGCGCCGCCGTGGCCGATGACCATCACCTCGGTGGTGACAGCGTCGCCGCCATCGGCCCGGGGAAGCGGGTCGTTGTAGATCGTGACGTCGGTGGGGAAAGTGTCGAGTGAGGCCGTGTCGGAGTCGACAGGCATCGGGTCGGTGGAGCCAACCGACTCCAAGTCCATAGCAGGCTCGTCGGAGACGTGGAGCTGGCCGAGGAGGTTGACGAGGTGGTCGGTGCCCGCGTCGGAGGCGAGCTCGTCGGAGATGAGGGTCTTGTCAAGGAGATCGGCGAGGCCGCTCGCTGCGCAGACGTTGGTGACGCCTTGCAGCGCGTCGTGGCAAGCGCCGTCGGGCGTGCCGGGCTGGCTACGCTCACGGGGGAGGAAGAGGGTTCCCGTCCAGAACAGGTCTCCGGACGACGGTGCACCTAGCCCCACGGTGGGCGCCAAATGTCGGGTGGTAGGTGGGACATATGCCAACGGGTGGCTTATCATTGTGGGAGCCAATAAGACGTCGCCGGTGCCTGGAAGCGGGATGAGGCAAAGACATGCACGCCGGCGAATCTTACCCAGCTTCGGGGCTCTCCGTGGAGATAACACCCCTACTGCTGCTCTGCGGGGTCTCCGCATGATCACTAGATGAACAAGTAGCTACACGATGCTCCATGAGCTGTTTGGCGAGAGGAGGAAGAAGGGCACTGCTCGCTCTCTTCTCTTCCCTATGCGGTGTCTAAAACTAGCAGGGATCCACCCTTTGCATGGGTGTCCCGGGGGGTTTATATAGGCCTACCCCCCGGGGATACAATGGTAATCCAGCTAGGCATGGGGCCCAGCCGTCAGTGTCTACACTCGCCGGCTTCTGCGCCGGCTGCTGGGGCCCGCCGGCTGCTGGGGCCCGCTGGCTGGTGGGTCCCGCCGGCTACCGACTCCTTGGTCGACAGGCAGGCCCCACTGCCCAGGGCCTTGTCGGCGGCTGGTTACTGTTGCTCAATCCTGGTGACAAGGGCTTCGCCGAGGTGGGCGTGGCTACAGTGCCGCCGTCCGGCGGGTGATCGCTGTAGCCTCACCGCGTCTTGTCTCCTTAATGGGGCGTCTCCTTCGAGGGAGGTGGCAAGCCGGTTGTGGGGAGCCGGCTCTGTCTTGGGCCGACTGGGGGAGGCCTGGCCGCCTTCGGGTGTCTCTCTGCCCGAAGGGGCCCACCGCCCGTGGGCCGCGCTGGCAGCCCGTCGTGGATGACATCAGGGTCAACATGGCAACAGTGCCGCGCCGGACGGGTCATGGCCACCCGTACGGCGCACTGTGCCAGGCGTGCTCCGGGATTCGGGGGTGGCAGGCTTTACTGTAGCCACGCCCCGTCACATCGCCGTTATGTGGATGCAGACTTCGAGGGTACGATCTTGTCGGCCTTCTCGTGGCCGGCTTCTCGGAGCCGGCCCTCCCGCGGCTTTCTTCATGAGGGCTAAAGTCGGGTTGCCTTCCGATAGCCGGCCTGGGAGACAACCGGCAAGGGGAAGGCGCCCCATGTCTTGGATTCTTGAGGGCCAGATCAGCTCGTAATTTTTTCAGAAGGGCCAGGGGGAGCCGGCTAGGCTACCCATGGTTATTTACTCCGACAGTGAAGATCACCAAATCTTGGTTGAGCCATTGCGACAAACAAGCAAACAAACTCACGAGCAAACAAAAAGCAAGCGAACAAAAAGAGGCTAATAGAGAGGGAGGATAGAGAGAGAGGACAAATAAAACGGCAAGGGTGAATTGGGGGGGGGGGAGGAAAACGAGAGGCAAATGGCAAATAATGTAATGCGAGAGATAGGGATTGTGATGGGTACTTGGTATATTGACTTTTTTGCGTAGACTCCCCGACAACGGCACCAGAAGTCCTTCTTGCTACGTCTTGAGCTTGCATTGGTTTTCCCCGAAGAGGAAGGGATGATGGAGCAGAGTAGCGTAAGTATTTCCCTCAGTTTTTGAGAACCAAGGTATCAATCCAGTAGGAGGCCACGCTCAAGTCCCTCGTACCTGCACAAAACGATAGCTACTCGTAACCAACGCGATTAGGGGTTGTCAAGCCCTTCACGGTCACTTAC